>NW_020172732.1:612001-875101 GCF_003031525.2 Neophocaena asiaeorientalis asiaeorientalis | reverse complement strand
AACCCACATCCCCTGCATCGGCAGGCGGACTCCCAACCACTGCGGCACCAGGGAAGCCCTTCCTTTTTCTTTTAGTCTTCTCTTTTCTTCCCTGATGAGTGGGAAATGAGTGAACCAACCCAAACATTCACACATGCTCAGTCAACCCTGGGACTCTACTGGGACCCGAGAAAGAAGGTTGATGATCTGGTAAACTAATTCACTCACACGGGATACATGGGCCCATTCATGGCATTTCAGCCATGTGATATCTTGAAATAGAAAGAATTTAGGTTCTGCACCTCAGATTATAGTGTGTAGGTGACTGTCTACCCTACCTGTGTGTGATGAGTGAGAAAATAACATGAACAAGCTAAAATGGCAGATTATTTAGTTTTTACTGCCATGGGACTCAAAATGAAAGAGGTAGGGAGACAAGAAGGTCAAATAGAGTAATCGCCCAATTTTTAGGAGGGGAGTTTTGGGCACCTTCATCTCAGAGCTCTGATGGTCAGGAGAGGTATGACACATTCTCAAGTCCTTGCAGACAATGGTAAAGGGAAAGAACAGTATTCGGAAAGGAGCGTGATGTGGTGGTAAAGAGATCTACAGTCCTCACTGAAACCAAAGCCCATCATCACAGGCACTCAATACATGAATGAAGGAGGGAAGGAAGAAGTGAATGATCACGTAGTCCACCACTGTATCATAGCACATAAAGCATAGCATAGTGGGGGGTAGAGGAGAGTTAGATCATCAGCCTAAGTAGACGAGAGATTACAACACTTGTCATAAGTTTTACAGAGATTGTTGTAGCTTAAATTCATATTTGTGAATCTTATTTCAAGTTAGCTCATTGCAGACTCCGTTTAATCCACAGGACCTGTTGTAACAAGAGAATTCATTCAAAAGCAAAATAAACACCTTATTATTCTGAACTAAATTAAGTGGAAATGTGCAATTTTCTCTTGCTTTCTAATTATTATAATAGGATAATAGGCAGCCATACGGACAGAAATTGAAATCAGAGTTCTTTTTCAAAAGTGTCACTTGGTGTATCAAAATGAACAGAGAAGACATTTCAAAGCATGCCTGCTTGCTCCTGCCTTGTCTGAATCCAGGACCTCAGGGTGTTTGTTGAAGGAAATCCCCAACTATCAGGTGTGCTGATAACACCCTGTTTTAGAACCACTTTTAGGGGGTTAGTCCCCAGTTCAGGTTCAAAAGAAAGACCATGGGATTTGGGACCATCTTGGAGTAGTTTTATGACATGGAACAATTTATTAACTCTTTGAAGCCTCAGTTCTTTTGTTTGGAAAATGGGGATAACCATACCTATGTTTGAAAGAGTGTAGGTCCATGTGTTTGTAAATGTCAGGTCAGTGCCTGGCACAGAGTACAGTGCTCAATCAGTGCAAAATTCCTCTAAATTTAAAGTCATAAATTTATGTTTGGAACAATGCCTGTGAGCTCTGTAAATCCTCAGGCATTAAATAAAGATTCAGCATAATGCTCTGTTGAGGCAGAAAAGTATGCTATTATATTTTAGAAGAAATCTTAGCCCCCAGAGTGGGAACCAAAAGGGTCAACTGTCAGCTAACTAGAAAGTAAAATCAAGTACACCACCACTTCTCCAAAAATACTGATCGACAGATATATTTGTAGATTTGATGAGTGCCCAGAAGATCAACCGTAGGGAACAATTTGGTTCAGGAAAGGCCAAAGGTCTATAAATAATATTAAAGTTCTCCAGATTTTACCCTTTCCAAGCCTGGAGTGTGCCCTTCTTTTTAGAAAAGAGAAGTCAATGCTTTAAGGATTGAACTTGCAAAGCAAGTACGTTTTCAACGGGAAGGATGGGTGGGGAAGAAGGTTCATTTAAAGAAACTATTCAACCCTTTGTTTCTTTTCACAGCAGTCTCCTTAGAGACCTTATAATTGACTGGTTGGTTTAGAGACTGAAGAGTACAGGGGGATGGAGCCCAGAAACTTCCAATGAAACTCCCACTCGTTAAATACCAATTGAAAATGAAGAGTATTTCCTTAACATTCTCTATCCTCTAACTACCCCATCAGCTTATCTCTTGCCAAGTCCTTGAACTCTTGCTCTAATCACATTGGATGTTTTTTCCACTCTTCTTTCATCTTGACACTTCTACAGGTTCTGTTTTCTTCTCTACCGTGTTCCCACGTCTGTCCGGTGAATTTCTGTTTGGTCTTCATGACTCATCTCACATCCCTCTCTTCTTAAGTGTTCTCTGATAGTCCCCAGACTGGGTTTTTGGCTTCTTTTTCAGTATCCTGTGCATTGAACTGTAATGGTCTGTTCTCTTGTCTGTGTCCCCTACTAGAAGGCAACTGGCATATCATAATCATTCAATAAATATTTACAAAATTCATTATTCTACAAATATTTATTAAACATCTACTGTGTTCCAAGCCCTTTTCTAGATAAGAGTTGTATCAGTCAAGCAGATTATGTTCCTGATTTTCTAAAGCTTTTACTTTAGTAGGGATAGACAGACACTAAATAAATGGTGAAAAATGTGAGGAAGAAAAATAAAATTGGTAAGGAGGAAAGGAAGTGTGTTTTTGTATGTGCAGTAGAGCTAATCTAGCTAGGGTGGTCAGGGAAGGCACATGTCACATGGCATTTGAGCAGAAGTCTCAAAGAATTAAGGAAACACATTCAGTGGCTATCTGGAGGAAATACATTCTGGGCAGAGGGAAAAGCATGTGCAAAGGCCCTGAGGCAAGTGTGTACTTGTCCGGATGACAGAATAGCAAGGAGGGTGGTATGGCTGTGCAGAGTAGTGAGTGAGAATTGTAGCTGGATGTGAGGTCAGTCAGAGAGGGGATGTGAGGTGTCCAGCTGGCCTCTGTGCCCACAGTCTTAGCTCCTTTCCGTCCACCCTCCACAGAGCAGCCAGAGCAATTGTTCAAAACATAAATCTCATCATGTCGCTTTCCCCTTTAAAATGATTCCTCAGCACTTACAAACCATCTTCAGGTTCATGGCAATGCAAATCTCTCAGGCCTCTCACTCCTGCCGTGTGCTTCATGCTGGCCACGCTGAATGAACCACTCTTGCAATACCCAGGTTTGTTTCCCTCATCTAGGATTGTGTGTGTTGTTTTTCCTCTACCCACAAGGCCACTTGGGGTCCACTACCCCTAAGGCAAAATTCATATAACTCATCAGCCTTCAAAATTCAGCAGTAATTGTCACTTATTCTCAGAAGTTTCTCCAGACTTTGAACTTTCTTTTAACTCCCTCCCCAGCCTTTACTTACCCTAAACCTAAGCCTAAAACTACGTTGGACCCAAACCTTAGCCCTACACTAAATGCAGCTTCAACTGCCATGCTAATCGTAACCCTAACTTCAACCTAATCCTAAACCTAGCTTAAACTCCATCCCAAGCCTCACCCCTGACCCCAACCCTGACTCTGACTTGGCCAGCCATGGATCCCTTTCCTGAAATACAATGCATGTGGCTCTTGAGAAGAAGGCAGTATGTGAGAGTCAGCATTCCATACTGAGCTCGCTCCCAGTGAGGAAGTGCTCCTGTTGACTTACTGGGATGTGCCGCTTCTCTAGTTTGAAAGAAATCCACCTGTACCTTTTATTTGTGATTTGAAAACATTTGGTAAATTACCAAATCTCTTTGTGTCTCAGCAAAGTCATCCATAAAATGAAGAAAATTAAATTTATGTTACAGATTTCCAATGAATACAACATGGTCCAAGTACCAAAGAACATGATAGGCCCTGGGAAGGTTATGAGTTGGCCTCCTCCAGGATCCTGGGTTTTCTCTGAGGCCTCAGTCTCTTCTGATACCTCTTAGGAGTCCCTACCCTCAGTGAGCAATGTATCTTACACGTTAGAAACCTAATGCATTTTATTTGGTGATAATGTTATCCTTGAAACTTGGTGTAAAAATACCTTATTCTGATGAAGAAGATGGTAATCTTCATCTCTTACATTTATGTAGAAATTTGAAGTAAAAACATTTATTCTCTGATATTTAAATTCCAATAAACTCCAACAAAACAACAAACAAACTACTGAAATACCTTAGGATTTTGACATGAATGGCATTGAAGCTGAAGTTGATTTGGGAGAAAACTGTTATATTTGCAATTTTAGGACATAGCGTGTTATAGCCCTACACTGGGGATATATTTATAAAATCTTCTTGGTAATGATTTATAGTTTATTCATTAGGTTGTACATACTACTTGTTGGGGTTACTTCTAGGTGTTTCATGATTTTGTTTTTGTTACTATTGGGAATGGAGTCATTTCCCATTATGTCTTTTATCTGCCATTGTTGTATATAATTAGCTTGTGGCCATAACTTAAGTAATCTATCTTTTAACTGCAACAGTTTTTCATTTGGTTCTTTTGGATTTTCTAAGTATTTAATTAGGTCACCTGAAAATAACAATGCTTTTATCTTCCTTCAATAATTATACCTTGTATTTCTGTTTCATATCTTTTGAACTGGTCACAACTTCCAGGACAACATTAAAGAATAATGATAATTTGGGGCTTCCTTACGTTGCTGCTGATTTTAATGGGAATGCTTCTTGTTTTGCCATTAAGTATGTTGTTGACTATTCTTTGATATTATTTTCTAGCGTCATTACACGAGGCTAGACAAGAAAGCCTGTGCAATTTCTATTTTTAGAATTTATTGTTGTGTGTGTGTGTGTGTGCACGTCCATGCACCTGCATGACATAATACATTTTTGCAGTGCTTTTATGAGTGCTTTTAAGGCCAGCATATACTGTGTTTGTAAGAGGTCAACATTGTCTAGTAGGCTTAATATTATTAATTATATTTATTTAAATTCTCCATATTATAATTTCTGGCTTGTCTAATTGAACTAGAAAGAGTGGATAAATCTGTGTTAAAATTATACATACAAATTGTGTTCTTGTCAGTTTCTCCTTAATTTTCTGAGCATTTTTGCTTTATATCATTTGATATTACGTTAATTGCTGCATAAAGGCATTAATTACTACTGTACATTCATTATGCTGTTTTCCAGTTTGTAAACGTAAATAAGTAATCTATTTTTCCCTATTTATTACTTTTGCCTTGAAGCCTACTTTGCCAGAAATTAATACCACCTCTCCTATTTTTAAGTTCATCCTATTTAATAACTATTTGCCTCTCCTTTAATTTTAACATGGACATTTTTGTCTTAGGTATGTCTCTTAGAGGCAGCAGATATTTGGATTTAATGTTTTTACTCCAGTCTGAAAATCTTTGTTTTCTAATAGTTGGATTTAACCACATATATTTATTGCTGTACAGATGGCTTTGTTAACTTCTGTCATTTTGTTCTACATAATTTATTTTCTTTTTAATTTTTTGCTATTTCTTTTGCTTTTGGGCCTTGAAAATATGGAATTTTGTGTGTATTTTTTGTTTCCTTAGTAATTGAGAATGTGTCTATTCTCTTTTCAACCTAACTTGTAATTTCCAAAAACCAGACTTTGGTTTATATTTTTCTAATTCTCAGAGTCAACAATTTGAAGTCTAAAAAGAATTTAGAGTCTCTTCTATGTGAGATCAGGCCTTTAGTGAATTTTTATTCCTCTCCCACCCGATTTTATAATCTTTTTTCCCATCCTGAACAGCAGGTGAGCTAGGTAGGTTCTCTCATTGATCTTTGCCTGGAATATAGTAAACTTGGCTCAGTCTATAAATGCCTCTAGTTCACAAAGTTTTTTTTTTTCTTCTGTTATGTCTTTGATTATTGCTTCCTTTTGCTGTCCAATTGCTCTCTCTCTTTGGGAATCCCTATGTAATCCTTGACTTGGATCTTCAGTTTCTGGGATAGGTGCCATTCTCTGTCATATGAGTTTTACATTTTGCGTGATTTGTGTGTGTCTGGGAGAGTTATTCAAAGTTTGACTTTGAAATTACTGGATCAATTTTCACAGTATTAATTCTGCCTTGCAGCAGACTTAACACTGCTAATTTTCTCGAATTACTGCCTGATTTTGTCAATCTCTTTTAAAATTTTATCCTCCAGTTTTTTTTTTATCTTTATTCCTCCAGCTTTTATTTCATCGTCTATTTTCTTTCTAATGGCTTTCTACTCTTGTCTTAGAGAGCAGACATTGTTCCACTTTTTTTCTCTCTGTTTCTATCCTTTATGGTTTTCAGATGTTTTTTTCTTCCGAGTCTCCCTTTGCTCTTGCTCAGCAGCATGTAGTGCTTTCTGTTTTGTATGTTCTTTTTATTTATCCATCTTCCAATAGGAAGAGACCTAGTTGGATCTGTGTTTTTTACATATAAGGTACATGTATTGCTCCAGGCGCCACTTGCTCTCCAATTGTGCTCCACTGAAATCCTCTTCCCACATCTATAATTGTATATCAGATTGATGTCCTGGCCCGACTTACAGTGTATTAGCATCTTTCTGCTATTTTGCTGGTCTGTGATAAGAAGTAGTTCTTATCCGAATGGCTGACTCCCTAATATTCAGAGCAGATGAAATACATAAAAGCACAATTCCCAGTATGCAAGGACACTGCAGCTTTCTCCATTTCTTCCCCTGTCTTTTTTTTTTTTTTTTTTTTTTTCTGCGGTACGCGGGCCTCTCACTGTTGTGGCCTCTCCCGCTGCGGAGCACAGGCTCCGGACGCGCAGGCTCAGCGGCCATGGCTCACGGGCCCAGCCGCTCCGCGGCATGTGGGATCCTCCCAGACCGGGGCACGAACCCGTGTCCCCTGCATCGGCAGGCGGACTCTCAACCACTGCGCCACCAGGGAAGCCCTTCCCCTGTCTTTTGGGTTTTACCAATGGGACCACACTTCCGAGGATGCATTGTATCACTACCAGCTTCCCCCCAACTCCTACTTAATTGTTTTACGGTAGTTACATTATCTCAACGAGTATAGAAATATTAGTGGCAAAAGAGGAACGGCTATCTCCACGTGTTGTAGAATATGAGTTTCTGAATGAGTAGAAAGAGGTGTGGAAAGTGACCAAAGATCTTCCTTCCTATTGTCATGTACTCATGGGACTTCTATTTTTGAAGCATAGCAGTCATGGGCCACTAATTGTATGTTTCTATTCAATGTCACAGATGTGTAGTTAGTGGAACTGCCTACCAGAAATGTCAGTGGGAAATTTCTTAGTACCAGTTGTCAGTATTTTTAAGAAGTCTTGCCTTCTTTGGTATCTTAAGTGTTGGAACATTGGCAAGGATTGCATTAGGGACTCCTAGTTAGAAGCCCTTTTAAGCCAGAGCTTTCCAATTCTTTCCACTGACTCACCACCAAGAGGGTTCATAAAGGGGCTTAATTATTATATTTTCCAGAAGGTCTTTAGTGCTGTGACCTTGAACCCTGGCTCTCAATGCCAACTTTGTGGTTATTATTCCCCATGTGGAAAAATATTAATACGGTTAATAGCTAATACAAAGTTTAAACAGCAAACATTAATGTAACAACACATTAAATTACACACTATAGTCAGGTGGTTGAGAACATGAGTTTTGGACAAGCATTCAAATCCCAGATCAATCACTTCCTGACTTTTGGAATTAAATTTTGGTAAGTTACTTAACATCTCAGTTTATAATCTGTAAAATGGGAATGTTACACAGGGCTATTGTGGGAACAAAGTTATATAAGGCAAGTAAAGTAGTTGGTAGATGGCCTGACATAGGGATGTACTCAAAACATGTTGTCTATTATTATTATTATATTAAAAATATATTTTATAACATTTTATTATTATATTTTAAAAACTATACTCTTATAGTTTCCTAATATACTTTTCTTAAATAAAGAGACAGTTACTGTTTTTGTTTTATTTTACTGTGGCCTGCAGTATTAGATAAAAACTCATGAGTTAGTTGTACACAGGCCATGGTTCTCTCTCTCAGGGGAATAAAAGGTCACTGATATTCCACGGAAACTGCTGCATAGAGGTTGTTAAGCTGAATTGAACACATGACAATTCCAAGTGTAGAAGCATGCTTGTAATTCAGCATGAATTTAAGTGACACAGCAATTCTTCTGTGGGCCTCTCGCATTAAATATCTTGGGAAATGGAATTATGTTGAGAAGAAGAGCACATTTGCTTGCATGAAATTTTATCACAAAATGTGTTATTTCCACAGCATGGGATGAGGTTATCATTAGTAGGATGTTTTTTCATGTACTCTCTCTGTTTCTGAGGTGTCTAAACCACATGGTCCTTGTGTTGTCCAAACTGAGTTGATAGGGCAGGTAATCGAACACATTAGGGGAGCAATTTCTTGGCCTCTAAATCCAAATGTACCATCTTGGAAGAATGAGTCTGTTAGATATTGTTTGACTGCCTTGCTATCTTCCCACACTCCTGAATATTGATCTCCTAAAAAGCAATAGCTAACACGATGATGATGATAGTAACAACAAAAATAATTACAATCTTAATGATGGCTGATGTTTATTCTGTGTATAACATGTGTCAAGGCACTGTTCTCAATGATTTATACAGATCACGTAATTTAATCCTTATAGCAATCCACGATGCAGGTATTATCATTTGTCGCACTTTGCAGGTGAACAGATTAGGCAATCTGCCTGAGGTCACACTGATGAGAAGTTGCGGAGGAGGGATTAGATACAGGTGTTCTCATTCTAGAACGTACGTTCTTAAACTAAACTGTCTCTACACTTACATGTACCTTCGGTTATCAACTGCTTGAGGTCACTGTTGAGTAGGTGTGTTGAACCCCACTCTCATAAGAGAAGATACAGAAAAGGCCATGAAAATTTTGGTTGAATGTGTTTATTTGGAGCTTGTGTTTCTTAGGTTTGTCAATAGTGGTGTATTACATATCTGTTGCACTTTATAATTTTCAGAGAAACTTTTCCACCTGCTGATTTATTTTATCCCCAAAACAGCCCTGTGAACCATGTGAGGATGATATTATTATTCTAAAGATGATGAAGTTGACAACCAGAGAGGTTAAGGGGCTTTCTAAAGGCCACATAGATTATTAGAGGAAGATTTGGGATTATCTATAATAATGATAATAATAATAAACCATTTACTAAATATTTATGGTATGCAAAGCACCATGCTAATCACATCAATGTCATTAACTCATTTAATCCTCAACAATCAAAGACGTGAAATGACACGGCCAAGTTTCACTCCTAAGACATGACAGAGCCAGGAATCAAGCCTAGGTTGAGGCTCTCAGCTCTTAATTTAAGTCTCCACTTCTCTAATGAGTTTTCTTTAAAGGACATTCTATCTACTTTTAAATACCTATCAGTATGTGTAAAATATTAATTATGATAATAATAATTAAGACTATGTCAGTGCTCGCTATGGAGGGAACTGTACCACCCATTTGCTCATTGAATGAAGTTTTGACTTATCACCTACCATGTGCCAGGTACTGTTCTGGGTACAAGAAAACATATATGAGCAAAGTGTTATCCTTCATGGAGCTTACATTCTTTTGGGAGAAACAGAAAGTAATCAAATAATCACATACATTTATGACTATAAACAGTGCCCTGCTGGAAAGTCTGGAGTGCTCTGAGAGTCCATCAGTAGAGTTCTCTGACACTCTCTGGGGACAGGGATAGCTTCCTGACAAAGCCATGTTTGTATTGAGAGTGGTAGGTGTGGAAATGTTAACTACAAGAGAATGTGTTCTAGGGAAAGGAGAAGACTGTTTGTAGGATCTGATATTTTGGGGATTTTGAGGAACTAAAAGAAGGTTAACTAACTAGCTGGAGTATATTTAGGGAGAAGAATGGCCCCAGACACGCTTGGAGAGGCAATGCTATGCAGTCCTTATTAAGGACTTTCCCTTTAAGAGAAAGGGTAATCCATTGCAATCACAGATTACTTGTGTTTGAAAAGATCCTGTCGCCTGCCTTAAGTGTTAAGAATAAATTACAGGGGGCAAACATGCACACAATGAGACCAGTCAGGAGGCTTCTGTGGCAATATGGGCTAGACAAGGTGGTAGCTTGGACTGCAGGAGGGTGGTGGGGATGGATTTAGAAACTATTTAGGTGGTAAATTCAACGGGATTTATTTTGCATTAGATACATGGAGTAAACAAGAAGAAGGTGTTAGAATGCCTCCCGGGTTTCTGGCTTGTGCAAAATGCCTTGTTTCATTTAATGCTCACAACAGCACTATGATGATTTTACTTCCAAGTTTCAGGAACCTGATTCAGAATTTTTTAGTCACTGTCGATAGTCATACCGTCCATCTAAAGCAGAGCCAAGATTCCCTCAGGTCCATCTGAATCTGAAATCTGTGCTCTTGACTGCTATGCTACACTGAGGGATGGTAGAACCACAGGACCCATTATAGGAAAGGGAATCTTCAAAACAGCAGTTAAGTATGGAAGTTAGTGGGCATCACTCAACTTTGAAAATATGCACATCCTTAAAGCCCAAGCTTCCGTGAAGTCTATGCATGTTTGCAGCTGGTGCTATTTCTATGTTCATGAGATCAACGGGGACAGGACTAATATCTTTAGTATGTATGATTTTGTTAAACATCATTTTTATAAATAAAAAATACATGTTCATTATAGAAAAATAAAAACAGAAAGAAAAACAATGAAAATCTCCTGTAATCCTCAGAGTGGGTAGAAAATACTTGCTTGCTTTTAATTAAACAATGCCATGCACTATGATTAACCACCACAGGTATTCAGTAGAAGATCACTAGAGACCCCAGTTCTCAATCCAGACTTCTCTGGTGATTTTGACCTCTGGGGGACTTTAGACTCTGGGGCTTCCCCTTCTCCTTTGCAAAATGGAGTGAAACTATGTTGCCACTTAATGATCACAGTCTTTTTTTGAGCCTGAGTGTGGCAGTGCTGGGTGAATTGGTGTCACTACAGTGTAGGACTATTCAACTATTTAACTGGCTTCTTCGCTTCTACTCTGTTTCCTCATTGGTGGAGTGGAGGTAATGATACTGGTGTCACAGGAGGTTTTGAGGATTAGCTCACACGTGTGCAGAGTGCTGGCTGGGCCCAGTCCCTGGGCATGGCAAACAGTAAACACACAGCAGTGAAAAATCTCTACAAAAACATGGTCAGGCAACAGTGCTGAATGATGGCCCGTGCTCGGGGTCAGGGTCAGCAGAGTCAGGGAAGTCCCACTAGTCCTAACTGCTCTCACTCCGCCAGCTGCTGGCTGAGCTGCACAGAAGCCCTTTCTTGGGGTACTTGCCACAGGATTTTTATCTCTTTTACTGGAGATAAAAAGAACTGTAAGACCTAGACTTCGTTCTTAAGGAACAAGCCACATACTGCAGCTTGATAGTAAACAGAAAAATGCCAACACAATTTCATCAATGTCCTAATACTGTGAGCAACGGGCTGTGGGACCAGGAGAGGGTGGAGAAGTGACTCATTGTGCCTCTGGGGACCTGGCAGGAGGGTAGAATTTGCTGGGTAGAGAAAAAGGGCATGAAAACCCTCCTGTGCGCTAGTGAAGAATCCTTTTCTGGAACGCCCATGAGAGCCTACAGACGCCAAGGCCACTTTGAGAAATCTGGGGCTAGAGCAGAGGGAATTGGGGTGAGCAGGTGAGGCTCAGCAAGCATGTCTAGTGCAACCACCGAGCTCCCACCTCTGCGTCCTCTCCACATCCTCCCATATCTCCTAGCTCCCCTTTCTGCTAACTGCCTTTCCTCTTGAGGGCCCCTCCCCCTATTTTGGATACTTACAGGGTCCTCTGCTTCCCCTCCTCCATCCACAAAAGACTGCCAGGAGAAAAGAATCAGATGTGAATGGCTGAACCTGCAGTGTAGTTTATGTGGTTTACGTTGCTGTGATCTTTTCCCAGGGGTATTTGCCTGTAAGTTCCTTGCTTTTTGTGGAATGAAACACTTTGATGCTGGAATCCCACTCTATCTTCTGATCCACAGTCTGTGCTTAATCACTTTAGGTCCCTGGATAGCGGATGCGTTTTGTTTGGTTAGTGCAGTGTCGTTTTCACTGTTGTTTAGTGGTAAATAGGTATCACTCTCCAGTTTCTCACAGACACCACCATCCCCTACTAATTTATTACATCCTCATTGTCTTACCCTTGGCTGACCTGCCTGGTCTGAAGGTATTTGTGTATGTGGCCCCCTGTATGAAGCTTTGTTATTTCTTGACTTTTCAATTGAGAAATTACATCAGCCCCTCCTATAGTAATTTCCCCCTCAGTTCTTTCCTTTCTTAGGCAGTTCTACCAATAATGCTGTATCGATTTGTACCCCAGGGTTGGGCAATGAATTACAAGAGTGTCAGGATTCCCTCCTAGTGAAGAGTCCAGACTTTAGCACCTGTTACTAAGTTGTTTCTCACACGCTTACAAAAATGAGAATCGAGGCTGCTGTTTTTCTTAAAATAAAACACAACAGAACAATTTATCATGATTTTAATTGATTCTTAAATGAATGGATGAGATCAATTATTTAGCCCACAAAGTTTAGCTTTTCAACATGTGAAGGGAGCTTATCAAATCCAGCTGCTAAGGCATTTCATCAGCAGACTAGAGTCGTGCGTCTCGGGGGGAGAGGGTGGCTGAGGATGATTTGGGGGTGGGGGGAGGCGGACGGGACCATCCCCAGAAGAGTGTTCTCAACTGTCAATGAGTATGGACTTTGTCCACACCTAGGTCACGTGGGGAGATGGTGCGCCTACTGAGGCGAGAAGCGTCAGCTGCATTCATTGAATGTCTGATTCAGCTCACAAGCGCTGACTCTCTGCTATGACTCCCCCACCTACCCTCCGGGGCACTGCGACTTGGTAGAGGGCTGCTCTGCCCAGGATCATGCTTCCCCACCTCTGACCTGGTCATTATTCAAACAGTGAATAATTATCATCCGTTTCAAACAGTCAGCAGGGCAATAACATGTGCTCATCAAGGATCACAAAAGAAACTTGGATTATGAGGAATAGAAAAATCTGCCCAACATGTGGCACCATTAAAGAGCTCTGGCTGAGACATATTGTTTGTAGTCAGCAGTTGTCTGGAAAATAGATGTTTACTTACAGGGAGTGCATTAAGATCTTTGCCATTAGGCAATATATATTCTGCATTGTACCTTCTCTTACAGAAAACTATGGTGGAATAAACCTTTAATTAACGATTCTTGTGATAAGGAAAAATATTAAACAGCAATACTGTTCTATGTTGGTGTTTCTGCTTATTAAAGACAGAGAGAGCGAGAGAGAGAGAGAGAGAGAAGCATCAGGAACATTTCTTTGGAAGGATGGCCTTTTTAAAATGGTACGTTCCATTTAAAACTGCAAGTGAAATATTCGTTAAATATAGATTATATTACTTAGAGAAAAAAATGTCCCTAATATTCAGCAAGAACTTAAACACACTGGGTTTCCCTGAGCCATCCATCTTCTGATGAAAAGGTGTATTTTAATAAGACTAAGTGTATTCATTGCATCAGACTCTCATGTCTCTCGTGAGTTTCTTTAGTCTGTGATGATACAAAATGTTTCTATTGCATAATAGGAAATTTTCTTTGCACAACTCTTTCAGAACAGGGACTGGACATCATAAGACGAGTGTCCTATCTTGCTTTTGACACATTGTAATTTCTCTGCCTCTGTTTTCTTAGCAAACAGACTTGTGCCTCCCCAATACCATCGAACAAATGGATGGATGATCCTAATCCTGTAAAGTTCTGAATTCCATTACCATCTAGTGCTAAAAGAATTGACTTGTTTATGACAAATTTGGTCCAAGATGAAGCTGGAGGGCGTGCAGTCTGAGCAGCTCATTCTAGGTGTGTGCCCATCCTGGGGCAGTGTGCCACCTTTCCTAAGTCTTGATTCCCTTGTAAGTAAAGTGGGGGCAATAGCACTTCATCATTTGTGGTGAGGATTAAATGAAAAAAATATACGTAAAGCACCTAGGACAGATTCTAGCAGACAGTTTGTACTCAATTCAATGCTAGCTGTTAGGATGAAATTTTCAGTTAGGTAAGAGAGGTTGGCCTAGAGCCTTTAAAACTTGAATGATGGCATCTGGCAGAAGCAGCAGCTGATTCTCTTCCCTGCTCTGCCCCAGGCTCTCAGTAGGGGCTCAGTACATATTTGGTCAATGAATGAAGGACCACCAGAACAAGCTCCTAAATTTTAACTCCCAGACCTACCAGTCTAACTGACCAACTCATTTGGCCAGATCACATATTCCACATTTTTACATCTATTTTTCTCTGTAGAACCCACCATTTCAATCAGAAGCAGGAAAAACTGTTAGATATTATTCTGGAGCTTTCTTAAGCCAAATCAACAAATATTTATTGAGGGCAAGACAGGTGAGCAGAGTGGAGTCAGGAAAAAGGATTCTCAGCATGGTTTCTAGAACACAGCTCTGCAAATGTAAATGACACGGTCAAAATCGAGGTCAGTGGTTTATTTCTTATTTATTTTCAAATTTAAATGATCTAATGTCATGAGATGAATCCTAACCCTCTTGCCCTGATTTGCTATTTCATTCCCTATCAAACACTCATTTCACAATATAAGATCACCTGGAACATTCAGACTTGCTGTCCCAGTAAGAGAGAGTCCTTTCTCAGTTGGTGCCAAGGGGATCTCAAAATGGGAAGCCTCTTAGATTAACTCTCTCAATATCCTTCTCTACTCACTTGATAATATGGGTGTTGGGAATTTGGAGCAGAACTAAGGAGAGATGAACTGCATAAGGGACCACCAACTATTTTCCACTTCCAAAATAGCACATCTTGCTTTCCTTATAGTATCTCCTTATTTGCTTGGCTTCACCGAACTGTTTTAATGAGAAAGTTTCAAGAATATCCTGGGATTATAGTCTTGGAATGAACTTTCATACCCATAGTATAAGCCCCTTTGGTTTAAAACTATCCCACTTAAAGGCATCTACTTATAACTACCAGCTGCTGGCTCTTTTCTCTTCATACTCATGAATGCACACACAGACACATATAGTACGCACGTGTACACACACACACATACGCGCACACACACTCCCTTATGTGCACTGTATATATGTAAACATCCAGAAGGAACAATGCATTGTCAAAATTGTCCTGTTGAGTTTGTAATCCAGTGAGAGTTACTGAGTGCTGATAAGTAAAGGAAGTTCAACCAGACAGTTTAATCCTCCAATTTCCTGTCTTCTAATCAGCCCCTGATTCTTTTGGTTTTAAATTAGAAACATTCCTGACGATATTTGGGACAGGTGAAGGAAAATCAACTAGAAAATAAGTAAGGACAAAGCACTTATTTTACTGTTTAAAGTTCATAGGAGAAATATGAGATAATAACAGGAAATCAAGATTTTAAAAAAGATAGTAGAAGTGCATGGGCTAGCTTAAGTAACCAGTCACATTTCTGGATGAAGTACATTTGGATCATAATTCGATTTAAAGAAAAAAATAGGAACATAGCTTAATGTATCTGTTTCTCCCTAAGTATAGTAAATGGTACTTTGAAAAATGTTGTGTAAGACTAACCAAAAAGGAAATGGTAAGGATAATTTCTTAATGTATGTAGGAGAAAAAAATTCTACTTCATTCAATTGATAATACTGTGAGAAAATAATGTTTGGGGTGTACAGGAAGCTTTGACGTTAATGCATGTTCTTAGATATTAATAGAGTCACACATATTTATAATGGTGGATAAAAATAAGACAATCGTGCATTTAAAAATAAGCTCACGTAGTGTGTAAATGCTTGAAATAGAATGTGTGTACATCTGTTAATCATGGACACTTTCTTTTGAAAAAATACTGGATGCTGAGAATATGATAAGATTTATTATTTACTGAATTCCCTCATTTTAATTCTTTTCATTTATAGCCATTGTAGTGAATTCCAAGTTATTTTAATCATCATCATGAAAGACCTAGAACAGATGCAGAGAAAAATTTTCATTAGGCAATGTCTTCTGAGGAATATAGAAGCCAATAACTAACAAGAGTTGTTCCATTGAGAATTAACATTTAAAAAATTGAAATGATAAATACAACTGAAGATGTGAATCCAAGCAAATAACAAAAAAAGATCTGCATGAAATATGAGTTCTTCTCCCTTTTCTATAAATCTTTAGATTAATTCTTATGTTTTACAGTAATTCTGGTCACTCTGATAACCCTCTCCCTTGTCCCCTTCTTGCCACTTCACCAAGTGTTTACCATGTGCGTGCTTCTCTTTGGGGTTGCAGGATGCTGCCCATGGTTCCACATGGTGAGTGTATGTGGGGAAGGAGCCCAGACCTGAGCTAGAGGGCCCAGGTGTGGCTCCTGGTTCAATGAAACTAGGTAAGTCACTCAGCCTCTTTGAAATTCCCATTTCCCATTTCCTTATAGTAAAGCCCTTCTTACTTACACTGTTACACTGTTGTGTAAATGTTCCCCTTCAGCATTTCCTTGTTACTTGGAGTTTACCCCCATGTATCTGTCTGAATTCCTTTCCAGATATAAATTCCTTTGACGCCTGTCTAAATAAATAAGGGAACTGTCTTATTTACCTTGTATTTCCCACGGCACCTAGAAAGGGCTCTGTACATCGTGGGTACTCGTATTTGTTAAATTAGAGTCACATGTATAAAAGCACAATATAAGTCCTTCGTAAAAGCAAAAAAAAAAAAAAAAAAGAGTTCTTGTGTCTGCAGCGGTTAGGGCTGCCAATCATTTGGGAAGTAGGCTGGAGTTGACCGTTTTTTTTAAATTGTTGGACACAGTAAGACAGTATTTCATAGAAGTACCTTGCTAATTTATCTATATCTATATCTGTCTATACATGCATACATGTATTTTTTAAAGGCATTTACATTATAAGGCAGAGCATGTCCTTCCTGCCCAAGTGTTTTCCTGGCATACAAAGTCTGAGCTGTAAAAATTTGGATTAAGTGATCGATAGTTCTTGACTGAAAAATTGTATGGCAATTTCTAAAGAGAATGCTTCCAGAATAAGTGCTTGGGAACATAGCATGGGGTGAGGGAGTTGCAGGATGATTTAATAACCTTTATTTCATAGTCACTATGAGTTTTTAAATTTGATTGCAGAAGCAAGACACATGTATTTTGTAATTCACATAAAAATAGTCCCATAATATCTTGTTATCAGCAAATCATTAGGAAGAGGAGATTTATTTTGCCTTTATTTTAATGCCATGTGTGTAGAATGAAGGTAATTCCACTGGATAGAATTATATTTTGAAGCATATACAGACATTCAGGGCACTTCCATGTCATTTGGAGTGAAGGAAAATTTCACAAGGGTTTTCCTTAGTTTTATGCCGGAAGGTTTCAAATAGAGATGTCACAACATAGCTAGATTAAGTTGATACGTAATATTTATTTCTTGATTTGCATGATTAAAGCATTAGAGAAGTGGCTCAGATATCAAAAGATTTCTCATAAGTGGCAGCGCCAAAGGTAATTACTGTTAAAATGTACATGCTCGAACCCTGGTCGTTTGTTAACTTCTAAGTTGCTTACAACTTCTTGGGTTGGAATAAAAGTTTTTATTTGACTTTTGCATATCAAGACCACTTTCTTGCTCCATTTTGATATCAAAAGTGTATTTAGCATTTCTTATATCCTATGTCCTTCAAGACAACATTAACTTCAGAAAAAAAAAAAAAAAAAAAAGAAAAAAAGCGATAGAAGATAGAGAAGGCCCTTCTAAGTATTTCTCATTTTAGAACACTTGTTTCTTAAGCAAAACTAGCTTTTTAAAGACAAAGCTAAAATTTATACTTAAAAAAGCCCCTGATTAATTTAGTTAACTGCCCTCCAATTAGTTATCAAAAAGTTCAGCTAAAGCCCTACTGTAAGCCTGGGTGCATTATGAGGCTGCCGGGGGGAGGATGGAGAGGGAAAGAGGAGAGAGAGGAAAGGGAGAGAGGTTGCTATTCTCAGTCTTTGATTAACCGGTTTCTTTCATTCTAGTGGGGTCTTTATTATTTAGAAAAATAAAAATGATCCGAGGATCTCTCCATTCTCACCCCAAAATTTGGAGTAGGTAATGGCTGTCTACAACCTGGTCCAACATATGCCTGCAAACTAAAACAAACAAACTCATTTGCCATACAAATTGTTTACGATTCATTAAAAAGCAAAATTGCATATCCCGGTACTGGCAGCTGAGGCCGAGGCGGAGGGGGCATTCACTGAGTTGCCTTTGTATGCTGGGAGGACCAAGCCGGAGGTTCCCACTATGCAGCCCGGGAGTCTGTGCAGCCAGATGACGCATGAGGTAATTTTAAAGCTTTATTTGCCTTTAGTGTGAAACTCAGATCTTGTACTGTTCTTTGGTTAAAGAAGCATATCAGCTAGGGGCAAGTCTAAAATTTTTTTTTTTTTTTTTTTGAGTTGGAGAAAATTGTTTGGGGTAGTGAGGGGAGTGTGGAGGGAGAGGAAGTGAATGCTATTCAAGGAAAGACAAGAGCTAAGAGAAAATGCAAAATTCGTCTTAATTTTAATTAATCCTCTCCCCCTTCACCCAAGTCCTCAATTTCCCATAAATAATGGGAAGTTTACATTAGAATTATTTGTAACTGGCAGATCTAAAATGCTGTGGTCTGTGGTCACCTCTGAGGGAAATAAAAAAAATCGATTTATTCTCTATGGTAACTTCTACAAGTTCTTTAAAGAGTACTCTGATTTCTCACCCCTTTACAAAGTGAAGATCTAGAAGTACTGAAGTGGAGAAACTTCCTGCAGTATACAGCCTAAACAGCAGCATGTGAGCTTACAGCATTGTTTATATTCAGTCAACTGCATTGCTAAATGTTTCCACCACTTTTATATTTTATATTCCCGGCGGTAAAACATCCGTAAAATAATTCTAAATGAAAAGCAACTTCCAAGTAAACTTTACATAAAAGAAATGACAGTTTTCCAAGTTACAAAAAAGAGGAGCATTTGGTGATCTTTGCAAGAAAGAACAAAAAAGACACAATTTGCTATAAAAAGTAACAGTCTATAAAATCTATGAACTCTTAAAATACAAGGAAATAGAATGTCACCCAGAATATGACATCAGCGCGCAGTTTTTTTAAAAAACTTACAACTTAGCTTAGAAAATAATAGCTAAACCAATCAGTATATTCATTTCTAGTGTTTAACAAACTGTATAAGGCAAAAGCAATAGACAACATCACGCCATACAAGCAAACCTTGTTCTTGCTGGCAGAAACTCTTATGGGAAAATAAGTGCCCTGAATAAAAAAGTTCAGGATCGAAGTGAATAGTCTGCTGCTAGTCTAATTAACCAAAAGCTGCAAGTAACATGGTCCTGAAATCACTGGTAAAGTTTCTAAGGTCTAGTTAAGAAATTGCAAGTTCAAACACACATGTACACACATACCCACAACCACCTTAACTCAAGAGTCCTTAGGATGGACCTCCTGCACCCCAAGAAGCAGCCGAATAGAATCCTCAGAAGTTCACTTTTAATAGTCTCTCAGTCCTCAGAATTCCTAAAACATGTCAAAATGATACCACCTCTGGTCCAGGAAGGGGAAAAGAGAACTCTTCCCGCAGTTCATACAATGAAACCGACATGTCCCGTCTTGTAATTCCATTCGCCAGCCTCCCCCTTCAACACCACTCTCTCCCTCTCTCTCTCTCTCTCTCTCTTTTTTTTTTTTCTTAAACTGATATCTATGTGAAATGAGCTGAAGTTCACGGTCCAGTTAGGAACGGATAATACATTCATTGTCCTGGCAGCAAACTTTTTTTTCACTCCCTGGAAGAATTCACGCTTGCCGCAAGAATAATAATTACGGAAAACTAGAAATGCACTGCTAATGAATTAGTCCTTAACGGACACCACCCTAACAAGGGCGGTAATGATTTGAGGACTCTCTTCCTCACAGGACTTGCATCTCCTGTGACAATAAGCTATTGTGCATCCTCCCAACTTGCTCTACCTCTTATAGATCCAGGATGTCAAAGGTTGTCTGGCCTGGTTGACCGTGACATGTGAGTTAACTCATTCTGCGGCCGCACTGTGGAACTTTACTTAAACTTTATTTGTACCCAGAATATTGAAAAGATAGTGTGTGTGGGAGACTTAAGACCTGCTCTGACATAAACAAATGGGGAAACGTTAGATGAGAGCTGTGGGTTCCCGGATGGAAAACAGGGAGTGGGGACTCAGGGTTCTCCCACAGGTGACTTCAGGCAATCCAATTAATGGGGCAAAACTGGAATTCTCCCAGGGTTTGCTTCTCCCCAGCATCCAACATGCGTCCTCAGAAAATACCACAGTCAAGGAAAAACCATTCATCCCATAGTCCCTGAAAACAATAGTAAAGGGGATGTAAAGCTAGAGAGAAAGAGTAAAACCTGAGGGCCAGGACAAATGTCTCATTTTTTTACTCCAAGATTGGTTTGGCTAAAATACCCACCTCTACCTTAAAACTTCTGATACTCTTTAAAAAAAAATTACAAAAACAAAAAACAAAAAAACAACAACTCTCATACACTGTCCCATGGAAAACCAGGACAAGCATTCCTGGGAACTCAAGTCGCAGAGTGGCAGAGAGAGGATGGCAAGAGGAAGCAGTGTGAGGCTGCCTCACTGAAGAGTGTGAAAAAAATCAAATGTGAATTTGATGAATGTGAGGTCTGGGACATTTTGTCAAAGAGGGAGGGAAAATAGAAAAGGGAAAAAAAAAAAAGCAGCCCCGGCTGCCAACTCACCATCCACCAAGTTCTGGCCGAGATGTCGTAGCAGAGCTGCCATTTGATGGAGCCGTCGGAAGCTTTCCCTGCCATTACGCTGTCAGCAAGCTTCATCTGATGCTAACTCACGGGAGATAAGACACCTAATTGAGAAAACATTTGCAGTGGCATGTGGGGCAACATGTAGTCCGGTCCATACCATATGGAATCATGGGTAAAAAAAAAAATCTCCTTGACAATGAACCAATCTCTCACAGACCCAGTGGCAAGGTGAAGTGGAGATGAAAAGTCTTCTGCTCCTAGCACTGTCTTCTCTCTCCTTTTTAAAAAACAAGAATCCACTGCTACACATCAAAGAGAGGCGGTTAAAATTAGGGCTTCATCACTCAGATGATTTTGGTCTGCAAGGTTTTTCCTTTCCTTCCAACAACCAATCCCCCCTCTTTTTTTTTTTTTTTTTTTAAGGAGAATAAAGAGATTTAATAGGACAAAGGCAGGTAGTGGACTGCGGAGGGAGATCGCCACAGGCTATTAGCCTAAAATTTCTGCTTGACAGATGGAACTGCTTAGAGACTATCATGCGATGTTTTGGGCTTTTTTTTTTTTTTCTTTCTACCCCCCTTCTTCGACTTTAAGTCTGATTCAGTATCTGTTTTTCACAGCCACTTTTCTCAGGAACGTGAGCTGTGCATTTTAAAAAGTGTTTAGTTCAGTTTTCTTGTCTTACACATCTCGTTGGAAGCAAAGCGAAAAGTCTAAAACTAAATCTGGGAACAGCTGAACAGGTTTTCTAAGGAGTAGAAAAAAATCTGGGGAAAAAATATTTCTCCTTCCTTACCTTATTTTAAAAAAATGATTCTTTAGTTGATTTGGTTGTGAAGGAACGTAAACATGTGAGGACAGCGTTCAAGTCCCTGGATTTTTGGTTTGGCTGGTGTTATATTTACATGTGTGTTTTTCTGGGAGGGAATACATTACTGGTTTCACAAGTTCTCATCTAGGCTAGGCGCCATCTCTATCTTTTGGTGTACCTATTTTTTGAAAAAAAAATTAATTCTGGGCTTTTCCATTGTTTGTAAATAAAGTGATCAGTCATTATCAATCCAGTTTAACACAATTCAGGCTAAACTTGACATGATGACTTCCTTATTCAGGGAAAATCACTTCTGATTTCCTGACTGTAACCAAGCCATTTTCTTCACAGGGGTTTTTAACCACACATCCTTTCTTTAGCAGGAAAAATAAACCACAACATGGACCTACCAATAAGAATGTCTGTAAATATAATTTTTAAAAAATTTAACTGAGAAGTCCAAGCAACTGCTGAATTTCAAGTCATTTGACTTCAGGAGTAAGAGGGGAGAAAGAAGTAGGGAAGATGTCGTATATTTGTTATATTTTATTCTTGCTAACTGTGTGAAATTAGGAACTGCAGAAATACCTTTATAAGAGTACTGTACCAAACACATCCCAATTTTTTCCCCCCAGAATATAAATGATACCTTGATCTCCAAGAACCTAGCAGTGATATTACAATTCTTTACACAGCATGTCTCCTATATAGGCACTCTGGAGCATGGGAGAATTTATCTCCGGTATTTTTCAGGTCAACCGAACTGTGATTATTTAAAAAGTTGTGCATTGACAGCCCAACTATCCAGTGGAGTTTTTTCTAGTCACATTTTCGAGTGAATAATATTTAGATGAACTTATTCAGGACACATTATAAGTTCTTCAGGGTGAAATTTGGCGGCTTTTGCTTTCCTATTTCTGAGCTTTTCCTTAGTTGGTGTTATTTTAACCATTTAGCATCAGGGAAGTGGCTATTTTGACAAAAATAATTCCAGCAAAGCAAGTTTTATCCAGTTGCACCTGAAATGTTTTATCATTTAAAGCACAATCCACAGACGGCTTCTACAGAACAAAACACAAATACAACAAATAAGGCATTTTTTTCCTTCTCATCTCTCATTTAATGGGATTTCTTCTAATAATATGGGGGTAGGAGGTGGTATCGGGAATGATCATAAATACGGGCATTGTCATCACTCTTTAGAAGCATCTTTGTAGTCTTTATTAGTTTGGTGTCACCTCTCTATTCAGAAAAACAGTCGATAGCACAGGAAATGCTAAGCTACCTTTGGTCTCCGCAGGCAAACGGACCTTGCCCTGAGCTTGCTGGTCAAAACAGTTGTTGCCTTGTGTAACTGCAGCGCCATGAAAATGACCTAGTCTTTCTTCAGCTTACCATTTAGAGAAAGAAAGAGGAAAACGTTGACAATCCTATATAAATGTAAAATAGCATAAACCAGAAATGAAAGGGAAAAGGGAAAAAGAAAAGAAGTGAAGTAGCGTTCTGTCTTTGAATCAACCTCTTGTTCCATCTCATCCTTTCCAAGTTGCCTCTGACAAGCAGACAAAACCAAGTTTCCTTGCTTTAGTCTCCTCAGCCTTCTCGTAGAGCAAAAAGGCACAAGGGTGTTTTGGATTCATGGGTCCAAGTTTGTGGGTACAGTTTCTAAATTTGTGCCACAGCAGACTCTGAAGTTGGAGGTGTCTCTGATCTGAGCCGCTGCGTTTCTGAGACTCAGAACACCCTATGCATGCCCATTATTTATGAATGAATGGGGCATAAGGTAAACTGGAGTCCAGATTTCACTTTGTGAATGATGGAATACCCAGGAGGATTTTACAGGAGATGGCACCGTAGTTTTGAACAAAGAAATGAGAAATATTATTGGATAATAGTGTTTTAAATCCAGAACAATTAGGTGCATTTAACTTTATCATTGTTCTCTAAGAGGCTGGTGGAAACTGTCCTTTCCCATATAGCAATCAATCTTTTCACTGTGTGGCCTGTTGTTAATAGCCTTAAAACAAGATTAAATAAAACATGTTAAATATTGCAATTATTGTGGGAAATAAAATTATTTGGTGAGCATAATGGGGAGCAATTCAAGCATTTAACATGATCCAGGAAATTCTACTCCAAACAATTGCATTTGCTTTATGCATTTTTCCCCTTTGATTGCTGACAGATGCCTTTTTGGAAACAAACATCTAAATGGTTTGCTTTCAGTCAGAAAAAAAATATAACAGAAAGCGGCTACATGTTTTGAATTTAACTCTTGTCATTTGAATACTTCTTCCCACTGCACGTGAATGAATCTGAGTCAAAAACAGCACTCTCATCAAGAAATAAGCCCATCAGGATGTGGACTTCCTTACTTCCTTTGAACTTGTTTTCTAAGAAGTAGGAATCCCCTTAGCTGTGAAGTCAAGTGATGGGTTAAACTGCTGGGCACAGATGAGGAATATGGTCCGGGTGACTAAGAGGGAACATTAGGACGGGAATTGTTTTCTTATAATATGAGGTCCCTGGGGCAAAGAGCAAGCCACTTTGCAGCCTCTTTCTGGCTGTCGTGGCCAGTGCTACCCAAATCAGCTACCCATCCGCCTTGGTTGAATGGGAAGAACCTGAGGGGATCTTCCCCTCCCCTCTGAATGGGAGAGTTGAGGGCATGGGGGATTCTCATCTGTGTCTTTGCTGCAGTGCATTTGGATAAAGGCCTTGAAGGCTCTGCTGCCAACAGGTGTACAATACGAAGGTGAGTTTTTGGTGTTTGTTGTATGTTGCTAAAAGTCAGCATGAAATGCAATATTATTGATTTTCAGAGGCTGGCTAGTAGAGTCATTAAAGAGATAGTTTCTGAAGTCCAATTACCCATGTCTTGGCTTGGTTGGTTACTAACTGTGTGACCACTTCCAAGTTACTTAACCTCTCTGATTCTCTGAGTCTTAATCAGAAAAATGAAGATAACCATTGTTATTAAATATATATATATAGTTCGAAGCAAAAATATGCATAAAGTCAGTAGTTCCTGATATGTAACAAGTTTTCAAGCAAAGCTATTATTTTGTTATTGATGTTTTGTTATTATTCCTTTGTTGAGGGAAACCCCCTTTCTTCCCCCTTCTGGTCCTGCCCTGTGAGGCTGGGTTAGGTCCCTTCACTCTGTTCTTCCATAATAATCTCTGCCTTGCTCCATTTCAGCTCTTAGCACACTTTTCTGGAACTATCTGCTTCTCAACCGGCCTTCCCTCCTGGACCTTCCCATGCTTGAGGGCAGGGGCTGTGTCTTGTTTGTCTCAGTAGCTATGAGGTCAAGCTCAGAGCTGGACAAACAGTAGGGGCTCCCTAAATAGTGACAGAAAGATAGTAAAACGGCACAGAACATTAGTTGATTTGAAATTTGATTGCATTCTTCTCATATTTACACAGTCTTTTCATTTACCTTGGTTTGAACTATTGCCCCTTCTAGTACCACATCTGCCTTTACCAGTTAACACCCTTCTTCAAGCTCTGGTCCGCAGTGATCTCTAGCACCTTTGAATTTCTGTTGCCTTCCTTATCTGTATGATCCATTGGTACCTCACATAGATGGATTATATTATTATCTGTCTTTAATAAGCATGTGTCATTCATTCATTCATTTACTCATTTAACGGAAACTTCCGCAATGTAGGCAACTAAATGTTTCCCCCCTTTTCAAGCTTTGTTTCTACCACCATGGGAAATCTGAAACTCTAGAAGAAAAACTTGATTTTGAACGCAACATGTAATAACAGCTAACATGTACTGAGCGCTTCCCTTTAGCCAGGCACTGTTCTTTTTTTTTTTTCAGATTGGTCCTTATGAGGTAGGATCTATTATTAACCCCATTTTACATACAAGAAAACAGGCTCTAAGAGTTGAAGAGATTTGTTTAGCATCCTGGAATTAGAGATGGAAGAAGGATTCAAGCCTAGGAATTATGTCCCAGAGCTTCACCAGGGTGGTGTTGCCTCCAAACCACGAAAGGACTTAGCACCTGCTATGTGGTTGTTAAGGTGCTTTCAGATATGATATACCATTTAACCTCCACAACAACCCTAGGAGGTTGGTATCATTATTTTCAATTTGAAGGTCAGGGTCAAAAAGGTAAGAGTCTTGCCTAAGGACACATACTAAAGCAGAAAGAGCCACGTCAACCTGATATCTACTTGACAAAAAAGCCCATGCTTTTCGTGTTCCAATTAGCTAGCTCTCAGAATAATTTTTTAAAATTTCTTTTGTATCATTCGACATAGGGCTTAATGAATATGTATGGCCTTGACTCTCCAGGCTCTTGGGAATAATGAAATTAGAAAGGTACCCTGTTGCTGAAACTGTAGAGAAGTTCAGTTTAGGGCAATGGGTGTCTAAGACTTAAAAAAAAGGCTTGTATTGAAGAGGGATTATCTACTATTTACAGACCTAGGTCTTTTTCTAACCTTAATCAGGTGGAAAATCCTAAAATGATGTTCAGGACATCACTGTCTAACATTGAAAATAAGTGTGTACTCACATGTAAGCTTTGGAATCAGAGGAAGAATCTACACAAAAGGATAGAGAGTCTAGTTCCGCCAAAGCCTAGAAAAAAATGCCGAAGTCTCTGGTGGGAGATTTAGCCCTTTTTGATGAAAGTAGCAAAGTCTTCTGCACAGGTATTCATATTATGGGACATGAGTGTGGTGACTTAAAAAAAACAGTGTCCCAAGTCACCTGGCATGGTTTTCTCACCGTATGGCAGAAGCAAATGCTGCAAAGCTGAAAAGGGCAGAATTGGAGAAAATGCCAAGGGGTCCAGACAGCACCATCCATTTTAATGATATGCCCAGAGATTGCCCAGATTTTTGATCTAGGATATGTATTTTTTTCTCGAGAAAATATCGATAATTTTTTTCAGCAGAAACTCACCTACCTATGCCCTGCAAAGAATTGGTTTTGGTGGCAGTTCTTGTGCTTCATTGCCGTTTAGAAATTCTCAGACTTATACTTTCCTTGCATTTTCTGTTAACCAGCTGCCACCCAAGATCAGACTAAACCCTCTGCCCCCTGTTAAAAAGGAAAAAAAGAAAAAAAGATGCATATAATACAGCCCTCTAATAAGTATATTCACAACTTCTACGCAGGCGCTTAAGAAAACGAAAAGGTTAATATATTCTAACTAGATGTTGGGTATAGAATGTCAGATCTGTCAAATTTCATTATAACTTGCTGCTCATTGGAAAAGATTTGATTTCTTTTGCCACTGTCCTACTATGTTCAAGTCACAGACTGCCAGCAGCAGCTCACTGAAGACCACAGGCTGGCAGTGAGCGGGCTCGAGTGGGAAACCAGCCGCAAGGACCATCTGTTTCCGATTTCTAGCTGAGCCAAGATGTGCAGTGAAGTGCATTCCATTCACCAGGCCAGCTTCTCCCCTGCTCAAGTTATTAGTGTTACAAGTGAAATTATCTTTTCCAAACAGCAGGGGAGCTATAATCCCTATGGAACAGGACTTTACAACACACACAAGCGCTCACAAAACACACACCCACATACACACACCCACAACGTTCAGACATCCTTTGTTCAGGTTGTGTGGAGGGCTCCTGTAAATTTAATTACAGTCTTCATGGGGTTTTTAAAGTATGTTTTACTAAGCATGATAACCTCTGAGGTGGCAGCATATACAGTGGCCTCATTTAGTCTAATTGAATGATCAAATATCTTTAGGATGCTTTTTGTGGGCATGGTTAAAAATGACAAGATGGTTGTATTTAAACCATCTTAAAATGTAATGGCTTTCAGAAGCATAATGGCTTTTTAGGAGCAATCAATGGAAGCCCTTGTTCAGCTGGCCCACGTGAGCCAATCTTATGCAAGTAGACAGAGTGGAGGCTAGTTAGTCAGCTATTGAATCCCCAAGGGGCCAAATGACTAGTGTCCCTGTGTAAATTGGGAGATTTAATAAGTTATATCTTTGGGATTTGGGGTTGATCTTCTGTCTCAAGATTAATCATTTTTAGAAAAATTCAGAGATGAAGAAGCAAAGCCGATTGTGAGACAGTATAATAGAAATAACAAGAGGAGAAGTCAGGAGTCAGAAGTCATTAATTAATGTTATACATATGCATTTAGTAACAATAGATGCTTGCCACTGTGCTAGGTGCTCAGGATACAAATCAGAGAAACATGGGACCTGCTGTCAAGGAGCCCCCAAACTCTAGTTGAGGAGACAAAGGAACAGGTACCTCTATTATGATGCGATGGAACCATGGTGGGTTCTAGCCTTCATTCTTCCAGGTTCTCCATGCATGACTGTGGTTTGTCACTTGTCCTCTGTAGGCTTCACCTGTAACATGGAGAGGGCAATGGCTTACTTTCAGGGAGTGTTGTTGAAATTAAATGAACTAACTACATAAAAGGATGAAAGTCAGTGATAGGAACTTAGCGGTTTCTCAATATATGTTAGTTTCCATTCCTTTCTAGTTATGCTCTGAATACACAACAACCTTATACATTGAAGAGTGAACTTCTAGCAGATTTCTGCTTTGTGGTTAAGTAGCACGTTGAATCCAGGGAGACTGCCTCTTTGGCAGGGTTGTGGCTCCCTGTACACGTCAGCCAGCCTCAGATCAAAGATTTCTGAGGACCAGGCCTGCAGAAGGCACCATACAACGTCATGAAAAATTAGGCACCTAATGTGTGCTTTTGGTTGATATCGAATGAGAGACTGATCTTGCCAAAAATGACCTTTTTCTTTTTCTTTTCGAAGCAGAGATCACATGAATTTATTTAAAATGAGGAGAAGGGTAGAACATGACAAAGCCTCTTATTTTGTAGTTTAAGAAAATGAGGCCCAGCAGAGAGAATCACCTGGAATCACCCAGCAAGTTAGTGGCAGAGACAGGGCTCCAACCCAGAGACCCTAATATTCAGTGTCTCTGTTGCCACTATACCACTTGTTTCATAGAGTTTGAAGAGCTCTGTCCTGGATTCTGTAATTCAGATGGATTCAGAGACACATGAGATCCAGCCTCTTCTCCCTCTACTGATTATATTATACATCTGGCAGTTGGACCACTGTACTTTACACCTGTTTACAGACAGAAATGGAGGCATCTAGCATAGCCCCCTTATTGGATTGATGGGAAAGCTAAGGACCAGTGTCCCAGGTGGGTGGCCAAGTTTGAATCTTGGGTAAGGCTTGTGGAGATTTGTGTACAATAATTTTATTGGAGTGGCTGTCAGGATCAACACCTGCAGGGAAGGAAGAGAAGAAGAGCTGGGCAGAGGGAGGAGTTAAAAATCCATGTAGTCCCAACAAAGGCATAGCTAATCCTACAGGGAACCCAGAAGCTGGGATGGCCCTGTAGAACTGTTCCAAATTAGTCAAGGGGGCCAGACCTTGGTACTCTTGCAAGGACCAACCAGTCATTAAATGCAGCTTTGGGCTACATGAATATTTCAGCTAAGACAAAATCCAGAGGGGTTTTCTACTGAAAAGCTGTTGACTTCCAATGTTCCCAGTAGATGCAGGGCATCTGGATGGTGTGCCATAGGATCTATCTGAACTCAGAGAAGTCAAATGGCTTACTTAAGGACACCTGCCAAGTTAGTGACAGACTAACTTGGCCTGGAATTCATGAGTCTCAGTCCATAGCTTTATTCATTTCCCAAATGGCAGGGAGAAAGCTTCATGCCTTATTTGAGCAGAATCTACCCAGTACACCTCTTCTTTTTAAGAACGATACACCTCTTTAAGAGAATATTGTGAACTGCCATATTCATTGCCAGAATGACTACTTTGGGAATTATCAGTTTAAAAAAGCATTGTCTGGGTTTCCCTGGTGGCACAGTGTTTGAGAGTCCACCTGCCGATGCAGGGGACACGGGTTCGTGCCCCGGTCCGGGGCCACGGAGTGGCTGGGCCTGTGAGCCATGGCTGCTGAGCCTGCGCTTCCGGAGCCTGTGCTCCACAATGGGAGAGGTCACAGCAGTGAGAGGCCCGCGAACCACCAAAAAAAAAAAAAGCATTGTCTGTTAATAGATAAATGAGGAAAAAGAAGGTCATATTTGTGAGTGAGAAGAGAAAGCTGTGAGGGATCAGAGAAAGCTCTTGACAGTATACACCCAGGAGCACCTCTTCTCATTGAGACATAACAGGGAGCAGGGAAAGGAAGCCAAGGCAATGAGAACAATGTTGGGCATTTCTTGGTTTTTTCTCCAGCTCTCCAGTGACTGGCATCTTTCTTGGAATATACAAGAGTTCAGAAAAGAATGAAAGAGAGGTTTGGAGTGTGACTCTAAACCATGCAATCAGATCTCTGTTTGCACCTCCAAAGAGTCCCTTGGTAGAAGCATGTGTTGGCATCTCCCTGGATTACTGCACCAGTGAAGAAGAGAATTTGGGTGAGGGGAGGGGGGAGCAAAGAGCAGCCATGGAGTGAAAAATTGGTGTTTCTTAGTTCCTATATTTTCATCTCAAAGAAACTCTCCCATAGAGCACCTTGTCAAGAGAAGAAAACAATAACAACAAAAAACAAAACAAAACAACCCCCACCCCCAAACCTGTAGCATTAATGGCGTGGGATGATTAAACTCTCAGCTTCAAAGGAGAGTTTTGGAGAACAAATCCAAGCTCTGATCATCTCTTAAAAAGAGCAAATTTGGGGCTTCCCTGGTGGCACGGTGGTTGAGAGTCTGCCTGCCGATGCAGGGTACACGGGTTCGTGCCCCAGTCTGGGAAGATCCCACATGCCACGGAGCGGCTGGGCCCGTGAGCCATGGCTGCTGAGCCTGCGCGTCCAGAGCCTGTGCTCCGCAACGGAAGAGGCCACAACAGTGAGAGGCGTACCGCAAAAAAAAAAAAAAAAAAAAAAGCAAATTTGTTTAAAGCTGAAAGAAGACTTTTAGATATCCACTTCCCCATCTCACCCCTGAGTCTTTAATTTCTTTTTCCATTATGTCTTCAGTTGGATTCTTTTATCTGCTATAACATTTTTTAAAAAATATAAAAATATAACATATTTAGAAGACACCATTTTTTTTGAGGCTGTGCTTTCTTTAAAAAAATTAAATTAAATTAATTAATTAATTATGGCTCTAGAGTGCAGGCTCCATAGTTGTGGCTCATAGGCTTTGTTGCTCCGCGGCCTTTGGGATCTTCCCGGACCAGGGCTCAAACCCATGTCCTCTGCACTGGCAGGTTGATTCCCAACCACTGTGCCACCAGGGAAGCCCCCACCATTTTGTTTTTTGAGCCGTTGCCATTTCTAACATTCCACTGGCAGAGAGCATGACATAAATGACTTGGGAATCCATGGGGCACCCAGAATATCTAAGTTGTTATGTTTTCCCTGGGTCTTGATGGGACAAATCCAAGAGACATGTTTCTGCATTTCTTCACTGTCCCAACACAATGGGAAACAACTTTTACTGGCGGTCATGGACTACCCCTCATGAGAAATGGAAATAGGATATTCACAACCACTTCAGGCAATTTTTCTTCCATTTTTCTCCTAATGGTTTGGTGTAGGCTCCCCCCCCTTCTCTCCTGCCTCTCTATATCCTACTCAGAACCTGTGTTTATAGTTATATACTTCTATCATTTTTCTTTTCCCCTTCCCTACTTTCCTCCCTCCCTCTTGTCCCTTATTTTGACATGTATTTAGCTCCTCTTATATTCCAAACACTGTGTTAGTTACTAAGCAGGTACATTTATAGTCAAGACAGGAACCTGCCTTCATGGCACTTGTCCTTGGAGCAGGTAAGCAAGCCATTCCAATCCAGTGTGATAGACACTATGATGGGAACGTATAGGGTGTTGAGGGAGAACCCAAAAAGGACACCAAAATTAGTATGGGATTGGAGGTAGGGGTGGGTGGGTTGCATTTCCTGCAAGAAGTAACAGCAAAGTTTGGCTTAAAGTATGACAAAGAGTATGATAGACAAAGGCAGATGTTGAGAAGGCAGATGGTGGCAGGAGTTTGTAGTCCAAAAGAATAACACAGCAAAGACCTGAGGGAGAGTCTGGTAACCTAAAAATAACCTAATATGTCTGGAGAGTCTTATGTCACCTGATCACCATATTCTTTCTGTAGATAGAACTACATCTTACCATCTGTTTTTATAGGGCCCACGAGCTAAGAATAGTTTTTACCTTTTAAACGTTTGGAAATAAATGAAAAGAAGAATCATGTATCGTGACATACAGAAATGATATGAAATTCAAATTTCACCATCCAACAAGTTTCCATATTGTTTATGCCTGCTTTCACTCTACAGTGGTAGAGGAGAGTAGTTATGATGGAGACCATGTAGCCTGAAAAGCCTAAAATATTTACTATCTGGCTCTTTACAGAAAGAAGTTTGCTGACCCCTGGCCAAGTGAATGGGGCTTAGGGTTTGTAGTCCAACAGGCTTGGATTAAAATGCCGAGTCTTCAACATCTAAGGGTGTGACCTTCAACAAATTTCTTAAATTGCCTCTATATCAGTTTGCTCACCTGAAAAATGGTCATAATAATACTTCATGGGCTTATAAAGATTGAAGGAGATACTGTCATATAAGTTACTTACTGGGAAGAGTAAGCCCGAAGTAAAATTATTTATTAAAAATAGTTAATGACAATTTCAACCATTTTGAGCTATTAATAGCATTTGTGATAAGATAAATATGATAATGTTGTGACCTGCCATATTCATTGCCAGAATGACTGCTTTGGGAATTATCGGTTAAAAAAGCAGATAGTAGATAAATGGGGAAAGAGAAAATCATATTTGTGAGTGAGAAGAGAAAGCTGTGAGGGAGCAGAGACAAGTGTTACTAGAACTCCTCAAATAATTTAATAATTATAGCTAAAATTGATTGAATACCTGCTATACTATACTGCTAAGTACATTACATGCTCTGTCTTATCTGATCATCATTTCAACCTATGAGGTAGCAACCACTGTCACTCAATTTTGCATTTGAGGAGATTGAGGTTTAGAGAAGTTATGTAAGTTAATCCAAGACACAGAGCCAGTAAGAGGCAGAGTCATGATGGACCTGGAATGTCTGATACCAGAGTTTCTGCCTTAACTGCTGTGATTTTGGGAACATCTGACGAGAGCAAGGGACCCAAGTTTCAGGGCCCACAGCTGTTCCTGGTGACTGCCATGTTGGAGCATCACTCTGAGTTGAGTTCTGCAGAAGTGTCAATTTAGGAAAATGTTGCAACTTCCTACATCCATTCTAGAGCCAGTTTCTCAGAGGTTTCCCATGAGAACTACAACCAGGGTGATTCCTTGAGAGTTGTCCTATTAGGGGTTGCCCTGTATGTTCTCTGTTACTTGGGTCTGTGAATGTGGGTATGGCTGCACTGGGAGTGGATGAATGGGAGTATGTTTGGCTGTATGACTGGGATAAAATACTGTGGTTAATAAAATCTGTTTGGTCTTCAAGTATTATTTATTGACATGGAAATACATCCATAAATTATTCTACCAAAACCAAACCTAAGCACAATGATTTCAGTTTGGTAATTGTGTGTGTATATGTATATGCTTTCAAAAAGATGGGGAAGGAATATGCCAGGATATTCAGTAGTGTCTGCCCCTGGGTTCTTTCTATTTCCAGAATTCTAAAACAATGTTTGTATAATTGTGCATAAATAAGAAAAAATATATTATAAGTATTATAAATGATGTGGAACTATGTACCAAAGCACTTTAAAAATCTTCAATTTCTTTAACGCCATAATTTCACCTTGGTACACTATCAAGGTGGATCAGTGGTTGATAAATGTGGATCAGCCATCATATACACAGATACCTGTTCATTTTAGCATCATTTGAAATAGTGAAAAAATTAGAAAAAATGTTCTGCATGGCACAACTACTTTCAAGCATATTATGTAGCTATGAACGAAAATGTTTACAAAATGGGAAATGCTTATAATATTGTAAATAAGCAGGATACAAAACTGAATATACAGAATGAACACGGTTCAGTGAAAACTCAACAATCTATTCATTAAAAGGCAGAAAGAAAACACATTCAAGTGTTAATGGCTGTGTATATAATTGGTGGAATTATAATTTTTTCTTTTTTTCTTCTTCTCTGTGATTTCAAAAGTTCCTCTAATGAATGAATGTTATTTCTATAATGGAAACAAATAGGCATAAAAACCTGTTGAAATTGGAAATCTGTGTCTACTGCTGATTAGTTTTAAAGATTCCCCCCTTCCTCCACAGCAGACTGCTTCTCTGTTTCCTCTTTGGTCAGCTGGATACTTCCCAGGTTAGTTATAAGGAGCTTAACGAGTATAACAAGCTGGGAACTAGGAGATGTGGATTCTAGCCAGGGCCATGCTGTTAATTTACTGAATACTCCTGAGTGAGTCCCTTTTCTTCCCAGGGCTTCAGGTTCTTTATCTATAAAATGAGGAGAGCTTAGATGAGATCAGGGGTACCTGGGGATTGGGCTGAAAGAGAGAGAGAGGTCTCAGTGACAGTGTGTACTATCAAAAATCTGGATTCCTTCCCTCCAACCAAACTCAACACAAACAGTTCTGCTTTTATAGTTTCCTCATTGAGTTTACAAGAAAAATTTTAAGTGAACAATGATTCCAATGTTAATAAAAGTTTCAAAACCATTGGACTGGACAATCTAGATTGTCTATGTCTAGCTTAGTAACTTCTTACAGAGTGTAGCTGCGGTTCCTGTCTCTCTTTTTTAATTTTAATTTTTAAAATAGTGGTAAAAACGTATAACATGAAATCAACATTCTTAACAGTTTAAGTGTATAGTATAGTATTGTTAACCATCTACACATTGTTGTACAGCAGATCTCTAGAACTTTTTCATCTTTCATGACTGAAACTCTATACTCATTGAACAACAACTCACTATTCCTCCCTCCCCCTAACCACTAGCAACCCCCATTCTCTTTCTGCTTCTACAAGTTTGACTACTTTAGACATTTTAAGTAAGTGGAATCATGCAGTATTTATCCTACTGTGACTGGTTTATTTCACTTAGCAGAATGTCCTCAAGGTTCATCCATGTTGTAACATATGACAGAATTTCCTTCTTTTTTAAGGTTGAGTAATATTTCATTGTATGCATATATTATATATTTTTATCCATTCATTTTTTTGATAGACTTTTAGGTTTTTTTCCCACCTCTTAGCTATTATAAATATTGCTGCAATAAAGATGGGAGTGCAAATATCTCTTCAAGGTTTTGATTTCATTGATTTACTTGCAGGTGCCCAAACTTCCCAACACCACTTGCTGAAGAGACTGTTTTTTTCCCATTGTATATTCTTGCCTCATTTGTTGAAGATTAATTGACTGTAGGTGTGTGGGTGTATTTTTGGGCTCTCTGTTCTGTTCCATTGATCCATATGTCTGTTTTTGTGCCAGTACCACGTTGTTTTGATTACTGTAGCTCTGTAGTATTGTCTGAAGTCTGGGAGGATTATGCCTCTTGCTTTGTTCTTTTTCTTCAGGATTGCTTTGGCAATTCTGGGTCTTTTATGTTCCATATAAATTTTAGGATTATTTGTGCTAGTTCTGTGAAAAATTTGATAGGGATTGAATTAAATCTGTAGATTGCTTTGGTTAATATGGCCATTTCAGCAATATTAATTCTTCCAATCCAAGAGCATGGGATACCCTTCCATTTCTTTGAATCAGCTTCAATTTACTTTATTAATGTTTTAGAGTTCTCAGTGTATAAGTCTTTCACCTCCTGGGTCAGGTTTATTCCTAAGTATTTTATTTTTTGGGGTGCGATTTTAAAAGGTATTTTTTTTCCATTCCCTTTCTGATATTTCATTGTTAGTGTTAAGAAATGCTACCAATTTCTGTATGTTAATCTTGTATCCTTCTACCTTGCTGAATTTGTTTATCAGTGCTAGTAGTTTTTGTGTGGAGTCCTTAGGGTTTTTATATACAGTATCATGTCATCTGCATATAATGAAAGTTTTAACTCTTCCCTTTCAATTTGAATACCTTTTGTTTCTTTTTCTTGTCTGATTGCTGTAGCTAGGACTTCCAATCCTATGTTGAGTAGAAGAGGTGAGAGTGGGTATCCTTGTCTTGTTCCAGATTTTAGTGAGAAGGCTTTCAGTTTTTCACCATTGAGTATTATATCTGCTGTGGGTTTATCATAAATAGCTTTTATTATGTTGAGATATGTTCTCCTGATACCCACTTTTGTAAGAGTTTTATCATGAATGGATGTTGAATCTTGTCAAATGCTTTTTCTTCACTTATTGAGATGATCATGTGATATTTATTCTTGTTATGTTAATGTATTGTATCATATTGATTAATTTTTCTATGTTGAATCATTCTTGCATCCCAGGGATAAATTCCATTTTGTCATGGTGAATGATCATTTTAATATACTGTTAGTTTGGTTTGCTAGTATTTTATTGAGGATTTTGGCATTTATAGTCAACAGGGATATTGGCCTGTAGTTTTCCTTTTTTGTTATGTTTTTCTCTGTCTTTTCCAGCAGGGTAATGCTGGCCTCATAAATGAATTTGGAAGTGTTTCCTCCTCTTCAATTTTTGGGAAGAGTTTGAAGAGAATTGGTGCTAATCCTTTTTTGAATGTTTGGTAGAATTCTCCAATGAAGTCACCTAGTCCTGGGCTTTTCTTTGTTGGAAGGATTTGATAACTTATTCAAGATTCTTACTACTTCTAAGAGTTTGACTACTTTAGATATTTCACATAAGAGGAATCATGCAGTATTTATCCTTTTATAGTTACAGGTCTGTTCAGATTTTCTATTTCCTCATGATTCAGTCTTTGTAAATTGTATGTTTTTATGAATTTATCCATTTCTTCTAGGTTATCCAATATGTTGGCATAATAGTCTCTTGTAATCGCTTTTATTTCTGTGGTATCAGTTATAATGTCTCTTCTTTCATTTATGATTTTATTTTATTTCTTTTTTTTAGTTTAGCTAAAGCTTTGTAAATTTTGTTGACTTTTTCAAAACACCCAACTCTTAGCTTTGCTGAATTTTCTCTTGTTTTTCTATTCTTTTCTATTCTATTTCTGCTTTAAGTTTTGCTATCTCCTTCTGTCAACTTTGGGCTTAATTTGTGCTTTTCTAGTTCATTGAGGTATAAATTTAGGTTATTTGAGATTTTTTTCTTTTTTAATATATGTTTTTCTCCATAAACTCTCCTCTAAATACTGCTTTTGTTGCATCTCATAAGTTTTGGTATGTTGTGTTTTCATTTTTGTTTGTCTCAAGATAATTTTCAATTTCCTTTTTGATTTCTCCTTTGACTCATTGGTTGTTCAAGAAATGTGTTGCTGAATTTTAACATATTTGTAAATTTTCCAGTTTTCCTTCTGTTATCAATTTCTAGTTTCATTCCATTGTGGGTGGAAAAAAATACTTGCCATGGTTTCAGTCTTCTTAAATTTGTTAAGACTTGTGTTGTGACCTAATATGTGATCTATCCTAGAGAATGTTCTGAATGCAGTTGAGAATGTGTATGCTTGTGCTGTTGGTTAGAATGTTCTATATATGTCTATTAAGGCCATCTGGTCTAGAGTGTTGTTCAAGTCTTCTGTTTCCTTATTGATCTTTATTTAGATGTTCTTTCCATTATTGAAAGGGGGGTTTTGAAATCACCAATTATTATTGTGTTGAGGTCTGTTTCTCCCTTCATTTCTGTCAGTGTTTGCCTCACACATTTGGGTACCCTGATGTTGAGTGTGTATATATTTAAGATGTGCCTTGTGACAGTTTTTGACTTAAAGTCTATTTTCTGGTATAAATTTGGCCACTTTTGCTCCTTCTTTGTTACCATTAGCATAGAATGTCTTTTTATATCTGTTTACTTCTATCTGTCAGCATATGTATGTATGTCATTAAATCTAAATTGATTCCCTTTTAGATAGCACGTAACTTAACATATGTATATGTACAACTGATTCACTTTGTTATAAAGCAGAAACTAACACACCATTGTAAAGCAATTATACTCCAATAAAGATGTTAAAATAAATAGCACATAACTGGATCTTTTAAAACTCCATTTAACTACTCTATGTCTTTTGACTGGGGGAGCTCAATCCATTTGCATGTAAAATAATTACTGATAGAGAAAGACATACTATTGCCATTTTGTTAATTCTTCTCTATCTGTCTTGTTGCTTTTGGTCCCTTTTTTTCTCTTTCTCTTTTGATATCTTCCTTTGTGTTTCATTTTTTGTTGTTGTTTGTCTTTTTGTTTTGTTTTGTTTTTTGTAATGATTCCTATTTATTTTCTTTTGTGTATCTTCTATTAGATTTTTTTTGTGGTTATCATGGGACATATAAAACATGTTATCTACTTTAAGTTGATATCAACTTATTTTTAATCACAAATGAAAATTCTACTCTTTTGTCCCCCTTGTGTTATTGAAGTCACAAATAACATCTTTTTTATATTGTGTATCTCTCCATTAACATAATTTTATAGTTATATTTTTATATAATTTTATCTTTTAACTCCTGTACTATTATTAAAAGTGATTTACCACCACCACTACAGTATTTCAATATTCTTTATTTGTCTATACCTTTACCAGAGAACTTTATAGTTTCATGTACTTTCATGTTGCTGTATAGCATCTTTTTTGAAGGACTCCCCTTAGCATTTCTTGTAAAGTTGGGTCTAGTGGTGATGAACTACTTCAGATTTTGTTTATCTGGGAAATGCTTAATTTTTTCTTCTTTTTTGAAAGAGAATTTTCCTGAATATATATTCTTGGTTGGAAGTATCTTTCTTTCAGTACTTTAAATATATCATTCCATTCCTTCTGACCTTCAAAGTTTCTTCTTTGAAATTTGTTGATAGTCTTATGAAGCCTTCTTTGCACATGATGATTCATTTTTCTCTTGCTGCTTTCAAAATTATGTCTTTGACTTTTGACAATTTGATTACAATGTGCCTCTGTGTGAATTTCTTTGGATTGATCCTAGTTGAGATTAGATGGACTTCTTGAATCTGGATGTCTATTTCTTTCTCTACATTTGGGAAGTTTTTAGCCATTATTTCTTCAAATAAGCTTTCTTCCTTTTTTTCTCTCTTCCTCCTCTGAGACTTCTATAAAAGTCAATATATTGGTCCACTCAGTGGTGTCCCATAAACCCCTTAAGCTTCCTTCATTCTTTTTTATTCTTTTTACTTTTTGCTCATATCACTGGGTAATTTAAAATGGCTTGTCTTCAAGTTCACTGATTCCTTCTTTGCAATCAAGGCTGACACTGAATCCCTCTAGTGAATTTTTCTACACAGTTTTTGCATTCTTCAGCTCCAACATTTCTTTTCCTTTTTATTTAAATTTTCTCTCTCTTTGTTGACATTCTCATTTTGTTCATGCACCATTTTTCCTGAGCTCATTGATCATCTTTTTGATGGCAATTTGATTTATTTTTGTCAGGTAATTTATATACTTCTGTTTCTGTAGGGTCAGTTTCTGGAGATTTATTTTATTCCTGGACCATGTTTCTGTGTGTTTCTTCATGTGTCTTGTGTTGAGCTTTACACATTTGAAAACACAGCCCACCTCTTCCACTCTTTATGATCTGGCTTTGTACAGGGAAAGACCTTGACTAATTAGCCTGGCTAGAGATTCTGGGGGCATCTCAAACATTTTCTGGGGTTGCATTTTCTCTGGCTTGTGCATATAATTCCCCAATTAGAGAGGTTTGCCAACTGTTTTCCGGAGCTTGCAGTCTCTTGGTTCCTCTGATGTCTGTCTGTGGTATTACAAATTCTCTGGTGCTGCCACAAGTCATTGACTCTCTTTTGTCCTCTGTGGTCCCCCAGGTATCCAAGGTATGCCAGTTCCATAAGTGCTCTGAGTCAGTCAAGAAAGAAACCAGTCACTCTGACAGCCCCTTAAAAACCCATATGTTGGATACACATTCTACTCTTTTCTTTCCCTCTCAAGAAAGACGTCACAAGAGTGTTTACCTCTGATCACGGTGAGCTGTGCCAGTTTCTTTCTGTAGTTTTACAAATTCTGTGGTGCTGTCATAAACTGCTGAGCTCTCTTTTGTTCTCTGTGACCCCAGACACCCAAGATATGGTGGTTCCTGATCAGCACTCCATATCAGGTGAGACAGAAACCAGTTTCTCAGGTAGCCCTCAAAAAGCTGGAATGTTGGACATACATTCCACTCTTCTCTTCCTCTCCCAAGGGAGAATCCATAAGTGGGACTTTTCCTCTTGATTGCAAGCTGTGTCATCTTGGGGAAGGAGCTAATACAGTTGAAATGAAATGCCTTTTCTTACTCATTTCAGTGTAGCTGTTCTTGGCTTTGAGAATGCCTGGCATACTGTAATTTTCTAACTGATTTCTGAAATACTCATAAAAGCTTTTTGGACCATATATATTGTTGTTAAGTCAAGGAACAAGATCTGGGGCTTCCTATTCCACCATCATGCTGATGTCATGTTCTCATATCTCTTAAATAGTGAGAAAAGAAAATGTGCTCACACTATACTTGCATGTAGGTGAACACACACCTCCTATTCCCTGATTCTCCTACCTTTGGTCCCCTTCTTATTTCCATAATCCTCCCACTAGAGCACCCTTTCCCTCACTATTGCCCAGCCAGTGAGCTCTGAGGTTTCATGAATAGGTACTGAAATACCACCTCTAGACTCAAACCATGGGGTTTCCTCTCTGGGCTTTGTATTGGAGGGCTGTGCATATCACAAACAAAAAAAGACAGATTTATTCAAAAGCACATGGGCACCTTTGTTGTTCAGGATCTGTTGTTGAGGGCTGACACACACAACCTTTAATCCTATGCCTCTGCTTTCATTATTGACACCTTTCAGATCTCAAGGAAAAGATTTTTTACATGTCTGGTCCATGGTATTTGGGCACTATATTTTTTCAACAAGAATCACTGTTTGAGGTGGTAGCTCACCCTCTTCTTCCATGTGGCAACAAGTTTCATTGCTAAGCCTTCTAGTAGAGTACTACAAAGTGAGGAATTGAATGACATTTGTTTAAGGTTTATATGTTGTTATTTACATTACATCCAGTGACTTGGGACTTGGATTGCAAAACGTTTAGGGGTACTTACAGCCCTCTTTTAATGATTTCATTTGCATAATACTGGTGGGTCCTGATAACCTAAACAGCGGTTTTCAACCCTGGCTGTACATTAGAATCACCTAGAGAGCTTAAGAGAGAAAAAACAATAAAACAAACAAACCTACCCGGGCCTCACCCCAGAACAATTAAATCAATCTCCAGAGATAGGGCCCATAAAATGCCTGTTTGTTTTTTTTAAAGTTTCTCAGATTATTTTAATGAGTAGCAAAAGTTAGAAAGAATTGGCTGAAAGGAAAAGTGCAAGATTTGATTTTCAATTATTTCCCTGCTTCTGTTTCTTCAGTCACATTGATATTCTTGGTGTCCAGTGTCCATACTCATTCGTAACTTTAAGTCTGTGGTTCTCATAGATTGCACAGTTACCCTTTCTGCCTTCTTTTATAAACCATCTCAGCCTTTATCATCGAGCTGATGACTTATTTTGTCTGCAAATCTTGCTTTATTTGCCCTAGTTTTCAGTGACTGCTTCTTCTGTAATTTCCTCTAATTTTAACACATATACCCATCAATGAGAGCAGGAACAATGCTGTATCCATCTCTATATCCCATCACAAGCAGTGTCTACCCATGGTAGGTTTTTAGAAAATGCTTGCTGTTGCTGATTGTGCTTTCCTTAGGGAAGGTGGACAGATTCCACTTTGTGGAGGTAGTGAGGAACAAAAGGAACTCAAACTCTCATTCATCTCTATTTTTTCTTTCTTGTTAAGGCATATTTAGAGTGAAGGTGAGAGTCCAGGCTTTTAGGAAGGATCTTACCTGTATTGGTAGGGTTTTCCATTTTATCATCTTTCTTCCACTTCCATGCCATGGTGAGGTGTTAGATCAGGCACAGTGTTCATCATGACAAACAGCTTAAGCCAAAAATCCCTACCATGGTGGGAGCCTGGACTAGAGTATAGCTTGGAAACATACCTCTTGTTTCTAGATCTCCTTTGGTATCTTCTAAACGTCTCTTGATGTTCCCTTTCTTGGGAAAGGAATCTTAACTCTAACCCCAAACTCATGTGAACAATTTTGATATTCATTCATTCATCTCTTCATAACTCATTTGTGAGTACCTTGTGTGCCAACTCTGCTTCAGGCCCCATGAAGCCTCAGTAGGGCCTGTCTGCTAGCTAATTACCTACAACTTTCAGAGCAAGAGTGTAGAGAGTAATAGTAACTCCTTACAAAGTTTTCCCCTCCACTTTATTTAGCTAAATTATGCAGATAAGCACATTTAAAAAAATGAAACATACCTGAAATAGAAAAATGTAATCTTGCAAATGTTTACAAATGCAAAGTAAATAGATCCAGGATTCATGCAAACACAGAACTATAAACATAAGGCACATGCACATATGATATGTGTTGCTAATGCATATCCAGACCCTTGTAAGATGTCCATCTCAACACCAAACATTAAAATTCTCTTTAAAGATGGCAACAAGTTGCTAATTCATGGTAGTTTCATCCCACTCTAAAACCTACAGTTCCAAGTATAACTGGTACATAATTTTCAGCACTGATATTGAAGCCTCAAGTTAGGAATTGGATAATTACTGTGAAATTATGTGGCTTTTGGTTTCTATATACACTGGTAGTGGCTAAAGGAGGGCTGGGTTCATTTTGTACACTTATAAATTATTCACCTGTTCTGCTGAAGTTCTTGATTTTGCATTCATATATTCAAGTAATATCTCATTTTGTGTGTATTTGCCTGGGGCTGAAAAATAATAGAGTCTAATGAAAACAAAACCAAGTTATTGGTCTTTGCTTTACAATGTTCTCGAGAAGTGAATCTCATTTTAAAATTGTCATTTCTAATCTCTAGATCTTTTGGTGACCTAACCAAGTCATTTGAATTTTGGAGGTTGAGACTTTTTTTTTTTAAGATTCTGGGACTGTGACTTAGGCATAACATATATAATTCCAAGAAAATTTGAAAAGGAATTTACATAGAGCTATATTGGAAATATTAGCAAAGGAAAATTGTACCCAGCTTCTGATGCTGTTTCTGGCTTGCGTAAAGGGTATCAGTAATTTTTGCTTGCTCATTATCCTTTCTACCTTCTGGTAGTCATTCTCCCCCCATGATGTATTGTCCTGGTGGGAAAGTCAGCAAGATGCTCTGCCATCCCCAGCCAGAAGATGAGAAGGCCACTCACCCTAATCCATTTCCAATCTTATGCTTGGGAATTTGAACACTGAGTGGGATGGAGGGATGAAAAATGGAGGTGACTCATTGTGTAGGCAATGCCTAAAGAGACCACACTTCTGCTTAGATTCTCAAATAGTCTGTTTTCTGATGTTTCCAAGGTTTTTTTTTTTTTTTTTTTGGTACCCAGGGCTCTCACTGTTGTGACCTCCCCTGTTGTGGAGCACGGGCTCCGGAAGCGCAGGCTCAGCGGCCATGGCTCACGGGCCCAGCTGCTCCGTGACATGTGGGATCTTCCCGGACAGGGGCACGAACCCGCGTCCCCTGCATCAGCAGGCAGACTCTCAACTACTGCGCCACCAGGGAAGCCCCAAGGTTTTGTTCTTAATGTTTGCCTTAGACCCTGTCTTTTCATATCTTTTCAATACATTCCTCTTATCTGGAGGGCAGAGTCTGATGTTATACTGAGCCTGTTTGTGATGTTTGCAATCCAAGAACCCTAACAGAACTTGGAATTTTGGAGATAATCATAGATTCATAGAGGTTTTATATCTAGAAAAAAACCCAAGATATCATTTAATCCAACCTGCTCCTTTTACAGACAAAGAAATAGAAACCTAGAAAAGAGCTGACTTGTTCAAGGTCATATAGATATTTGTTGGTAGAGCAGGAAATAGAATTAAATTTGTTCAGTTTTACCAGTGTGCATTGTTGGAGTTAGAGCCATAGCTTGTAAAGATATAAGAAAACTTAAAGGAGAACCTGGTCCATTTACCCAATTTAGATAATGTATTATTATTACTTCACAAGTGAACTGGGATTCTAAACATTTGTGCTTGCCTGGTTTTGTAGATATCAGATGATTTTTCTTTAAGATCCATGGTCATTCAGATTTTTCTTTGGGGAATTCTCTCTCTCAAACTCTCAGTCTATGTGATTCCGGTGGAAATGACCTTACTCCCAGGGATAGATACATGAACCAGGTCTGGCTAATTGAAACATTGCATTTTTAGGGCCACAATTATTGGTGATCATATAGCTAAAGCTATGACATGGAAGCCAGTGAGCATCAGCCCTGAGACTTTTGCTAGAACTATTGAGAAAAGGAAGTTATCCTTCCACTGGTCTATAAGTCTGTGTTTCGACAAGAAATAAATGACACATTCCAATTAGATGACTCAAGGAATGTCTATGTACAAAGGGACTTTTAACAAGAGCACTATAAGAGATACTTCAGTATCTTGAGGTTAGTAGGAGTGGAAGAGCCGTCTCCCTGAGGCAAAGGGATGAGGGAAAGGAGCATTTATAAGTAATTAGACAGAGTCATGTAAAATAAACCACTTTGGTCATGGGACACAGACAATTCAAGGTGACCTTTTTGGGAGGGAGCCAGCTGCACACATTCTTTTTCCTCTGTCTTCCTTCCATGGCTTACTATTGGCCAAATCTACCCCAAAGCCAAATCTACCCAAAAGAGGACATAGGAATGTTTTGAGGTAGTCCATACCAGACAGTATTCTAGGGTGCAGAGTAAGGAGGATAAAGGTGGAGAATGGGTTTGAAGGGATAAATGGAAGATATTTGGTGTAGCTGGAGATACTAAGCTGTTAAGATGATTTTTTTGAGGAATCGCCTCAGCTTTTTCAACTTTATTGGGGTATAATTAACAAAATTGTAAGATATTTGAAGTGTACAATGCAGTGATTTGATATATGTACACACTGTGAATGGATTTCTTACTTTTTTCATTTTCCTAATTTCTTGACAGATTTTCTTGGCATTTAGGATTTGGAAAAGCATAATTTTATCAAGAAATGCCAGGAAAGAATTCTGACATGGAACCAGTGGTATACACACCATGTCTACTAACTGGTTCTTGATTTGCTCCTGTAGGCTAGATGAAACAAATCTAAGCCTTCTATTATAGCTAGCTCTTTGGATAATTAGAGTCATATCGCATGTTCCTGCTTGTGTATTCTTTCCTAGGCAAAGCAATCCTTTTTCCAGCCATATTCTTTGACATTTTTCAGGCTCTTCACTATCCTTTTTCCTAACACTATTAAGGAGGAAGTATTGCTTCTACTGGCAAACAATGCTCAGAGGAAATGGAGTTCAAGGTCCTCAGCTTCACTGGAATCTGCTCATATGCATCATCCCTATTTCAAGGGACCTTACCCCTTCTCATTCAGTACCTTAACTTTAATACAAGACCCTATGAGCTTGTGATACAGTCTATGTTATAAATCAGCTACCATTAGGATTAGATTTTTGGTCTGATTTTTTGAAATCTCTATCCATGGCTATGAGAGCTAAAGGTTTCTTGTAGTATGGTCATAGAAGATTTCTGGTTCCTTAATCAAACTTTGAACTGGGAATTTAAAGCACTAAGCTCATCACTCTCTTCCCAAGTTCTCCATCACTCTTAGGAACAACCTACCAACTCCTTATTTTTACCAAACTATTCAATGGCAGCAACTAGTTGGCCACTCAAGGACTTCTCTTGTATGATGACTTGATTCCAGGTGCTACAGATGGTAATTTAGGTAATGATTTTTCCACTTCATGATGTGGGTGAGCAGTGTCCCTTTTACCACTGGTGACTGGGTCATTAATGCCTTTTTATTTAGTCAGATAGGAGAACCAGGGTCTAGAGCTGGGGGAGAGAGATGCATAGGGTGAAAAATTTAAGGGGACACTTGCACAACCCTGAGAGTGAATGCTTTTTACATATTTGCATTCTAGGTAACTTGCTTGCCTCACCCTGGTCCCTGACCTCCAAAGAATCAATTCCGGATTTTCACCTTTAAGGTTTTCTTTCCCTGAAACAACATCAGCTTTCTATTGCTGCACAAAAAGACACCTACAAAATTAGTCATTTTTTTTACTGGTGATTCTGTGGACTGGCAATTTTGACGGGGCTCATCCATGTTGTACTGGCTCACTCATGCATTTAAAGTCGGTTGGTTTTCTAGGGAGTGGCTGGTCTAGATGACCTCACTTATACATCTAGAACTCAACTGGGACTCAGCTGGGATGGCTACAGCATTTGGGATGCCTGATCTTGTATACTTCTTCATGGTCTCTCTCACCATGTGATGTTGAATCCTCAAGGAGGCTAGCCTGGGCTTGTTCATAAAGTGGCAATGACCGATAGACTAAGAATGGAAGTGGTACATGCACAAGGGTGAGAGTAGAAGCACTAAGAAGCCATACAACATCACTTCTCTTGCTTTCTATCGTCAGAGCAAGTCACATGGCCACCCCAGATGAAAGAGGTGGGGAAATTGACTCTCTGCCTTGATGGTAGGAACTTCAAAGAATTCATAGCCATTTTTCCTCCCTCCACCCCCACTCCACAGTATATATTCTGGTCATACTTATTTATATTATTCCCACATACAAAATAAATTTATCCTCTCATTATGGGATAAAAACCCCCAAAGCCTCATCCCATTATGGCAAAGGCCTGAAATTATTATCTCACTCTCTGCATCAGAACTAGATGGAGATGAAGTTCCTCTAATGTAGCTTTTTGGGGATAGCTGCTCTTGATTCAGAGAACTATTAATTAAAAAACAAGTTATCTGTCTCTGACACATCCAAGATACAATGGTGAGATAGAGAAAGGATAACTGCAAAAGACACATTCAAAAAGGGGAGGATTGCAAAGTAAAGAGTGAAGAATTTGCATAGAAATTCTGAAATCCAGCAGGGCACATGTTGTCAGATGTCCCTACTCTAATGATGGGGCATGTTCATTGACAAGGGTTCAGTTTTGAACCTGTGTGTAATTCTCTAACCCACTGTTCTCCTTTGCTATTGATTCTCTTCTGTTTTGATAGAAGTCTCTGAGCTCTTCTTTTTCTTTCTTTCATTTTTGGAAAAGAGCTGGCCTGTGTTTGCAGCTGAGTGCATTATCAGCCTACTTTTTGCCCAGAGAAAGTTTGGCATCCTGAAGGATTTGTTTTCATTTTGAATGGTTTCTATTCTTTTTCATCCAATTTGATGGTGTTTTTGTTAGTACAAGTTTTGTAAAAGTTGTGGGTTTCTATATATCTCCCTGGGGTTCAGTTCATGTCTAATCCATATCAGTAAGTCTTTTTGAGAAATACTTCCCTTTGCCTTATGCTGCAAGTCAGACTGTTATGGGTGACACCCTTAAGACTTTTAACTCCTTTTTGCCTACTGAGAAGATCCATTAGTCACTAATTTAAAATTTCCTCAGCTCTTAATAAAGCCTCTTACAGCCACACGTTTAATTTAACCTTTACTCAGAGGCTGATTCTTAATTTAAGAAGTTTTTACTGGCTATAGAGACTAGGGAATGTGAAATAAACTTTATTTTCTAACTCAGCAAATCCTAAATTGCATATGTATAACACACACACACACAGACACACACACACACACACACACATAGGTGTTTGCTCATAGCAGTCTGATTTGCATATATAATTTTAACAATTCTGCTTCAAAACTGGTCATTTCCCTTTTTAGCTCATATTTCTTTTCCTGCAACTTGTTGGATGTAGATAAAAGATGCCAATTGACACTTTCAGCATCCTGCTTGGAAATGCTTTTAGGCAGATCAACAAGGTTATTCAGGACATTTTCTATCTTCCAAATCACCACAAGTGAGAGCTTTGCCAATTGTTTCACCATTGTATAATACTGATTGCCCTTTATCTGGTCTCCAATTTACTCACTGCTCTTTTAGCCTCTACAAACAATGTCCTAATTGCCCTTCCAACCTCTGTTTGCTGCCATTTCAAAGGCAATGCCACATATTGTAGATTTTATGCTATGGTACCTTTTGATTTCCATGCAGAATTTTCTGTATCTCTCAGGGATCAGTCAGGGAAGCAGAGATCCTGTGGGTGTTCGGATAAGGGATTGATTGGATGAATTAGACCTGGTGCAATTATGGAAGGACCTGATGAAGTGATGGTCCAAAAGGAGATTTGAAGTATCTGAGAAATATGTTGCAAACAAATCTTTTTGAAACGTTGGTGCAAAAGAACAAGTTGGAGATTGCAGGGGTACCTGAGGAGTCAAGTATGTTCAACTGTTGCAGTGAGACCTTGAGGGAACAGCTTGCGATGAATGAAATCAATGGGAAGTTGTTGTCTTTGAGTAGCTACTGCCTTCAAGTGTCTGGTGGTGAGCCTGGGACCTGCTCTTGTACAGCAGAGCCCAAGGTCCAGAAGAAGAGCTCGACATGTAGAAGAGAAGTGAGGACAAGCTGGAAACCACTGGGAACCTCTGTGTCTGTCTGTCACTGACCACAATAAGACCTTCAGAGAGTCATGGCCACTGTTCCACTTCTGGTCCTCTGATCTCACACAACTTCTTCTCTTGGCCAGCTCTAACTCAGAATCATATATGGAAGGGAATTCCAGTTTAATCAAGTTGACAACTGAACAATCCAGCATAAACTCCTTCCTATCTTATGCTATCAATAGTTCCTACATGCACACACAATGAGAAGATTTTGATGCTTCCCTTTTCTTTTTGTCCAACTGCATTGTCTTTTCCCCCTTCTTGGTTATCTACACGTCAATTTAGTATAGCTCATGTTTTCCACCAGAGAAAAATTAATGTCCTTATAAAAGCACTGTTTAAATAGCCCTTTAATTTTAGTAGCACCAACAGTGGTTTTCTGTGTACTATGCACAGTCTGTTGGTACACATTTAATTCTGGGCCCATAATAGGAATGTCAGAAAGAGCTTCTTACCCTATATTAATTGAAAATTAAACCATCTTACAGGGAGGGTTTCTGTCTTTTTTCACTTTCTCTGGGAGAAAGCTGTGCCTATTTTATTGTAACCAATTCCTCCTTTGACCTAGAGTGTACTAGGGGACTTGATGCTATTCCTCGTTCTATAGATGAAGAGACTGAGACCAGCATTGAAAAGAACTACTCAAAATCACAGAGTTACATTGTAGCAGAAGTGAGAATAGAATTTATCTACAGCAACTGTGGTTTTCAAACACTTTTTAAACTATAAAAGTCTTTGTTGAAATAAAATCATATCTAGCCCACTACATCATATTGTTAGAAATAGAACTGCTGTGATTGTTATTGTTGGTGGTGTTGGCACGGGGAGAAGGAGGCAGATATAAATGCTTGGAGCTGTGCCTGCTCCTCCCACCCACCCCATCCTCTACTTCCAACCCTCGGGCTCTCCAACCTTTGGAAGGGTTCCATGGAATACAGTTTGCAAAACACCGTGCTACACTTTGCCCCCTTGCTTTCTCCTCTGGCTCTATAAATAGCTAAACAAACTCACAAAGGAACAAAACAAAATCACACACACATCCACTGCTCATGACCCCTCCCCTAAGCAGGAAGTTTTGTCCACTTGGGAACCCCAGTGGGGATCAGAGGAGTAAGTGTTATTTTCAGCCCAGCAGTACAAAGTGCCCATTCTTGCACTTTGAGTGATGGTAGCACAGCCGGGCGGGTCTCCCGAGGCACATCTGCAGGGCTGTATCTCACAGGAAGTTGTGCAGCTCTTCAGAGATAAGTTTCACTGGGGAACAAAGAGGGATTTTGTTCCCTGCCTCAAGAATGATGCATTGAACCTGGACTTGGCTTTTCAACTCATGTAGCTGGAAACAGGTCAAAAAATGACCCAGAGTGCTCTTTTCTTCTTCCCAGGTCAGGCAGAGTGGCATCCTCCTCCTCTTGCCCTCCAAAGAGATTGAGAAAGAACTCTCCCCGCTTCGCTGTACCAATCATTTCTGTTACCCCCACCACTTTCCCTGAAATCAACCTTGAACATTTATCATTGTGCTTATTTCACAGATTTTTCATCCTTTGGGAATCTGGGAAGTTCAGATGTTGACAGTAAGATGCTCCAAACTGTGGAAGCTATTGTTAAGGGTTTTTGACCCTAACAGTTCCAGCAAAGTTCCACTGAGTCACAGTGTTAGAGCTTTTTCATTTATGGAAGCACATACTTATGAGTCAGGACAGACACACTTGGGCTTGATGCCTGGATTCCCTTTGACTAGATATTTGACTTTGACCTTGAGCAATTTTCTAACTTCTCTGTACCTGACTTTCATCATTTGCAAAATGGGAATAATGATACCCCCTACTCCCATTTTAAAGATGAAACACTGAATCCCAGAAAGGTGGAATATTTTCTTAATGTTCCAGAGCAATTTAGTGCCAAAGATACCTGGGTGAGGCTCCTTGTGTGCATTCAAGAAGATGGACTGTTGTGCAGCAAGCATCTGCCTCTCAGCTTTGTGTCTCCATCCCAGCTTCAGAGACACAGGTCTGACCACATTTGACTTTCCAGAAGTTGTACATTTCCTTTGAGATGATGAGGTGTGGTATGGAGGCAGGCAGGATTTATATGGTAGTTAAATGTAGTTTGGTATCAAAAATATGATTGCATTATTCACTGTAGCATAGCAAAGATCACCTCTGCCCCCTCGCTTTTGGCTGGATCAGCAGATATAGACCATGATTAAGGAAACACTGTCAAATATTTCTTTACAGTTTAATTTTCCTCTTACTCTCCACTGCCTGCAATGCCTTTGCCTTCGGAAAAGTGGCAACATAAACATGGCTTTTCTTACCAGTTTTGTCTTTTCTGCTTTAAGGGAATGATGTAGAAACTCAAATTGTCTCTGGTGGTGGATTGTCATCTTTGGCATGTTGCATTTGGGAATGAGTTGGCTAAAGGGACAGAGAATCTTTATTCAAAACAAAACAAAGACCTTTTGGCAGCTGAGAAAGTCCTGAGATAAGAAGATCATTGCCCCCCCCCCCCGCCCCGAAGCAGCCCATTTCACTTCCGGAATGTTTTCATTTTTAGAAGCAAACACTTTCTAACAATTGGAGATGTTCCATGATGGGTTGGGTCAAATGTCGATTATGAGCTCTTAGTCCCAGAAAGTGGTTAAGCATGAACTAAATGTTCCCTTTTCAGGGAAGCCGTCAAAGGGATGCCTGCACAGAGATTAGACAGTCCTGGGCTTAAATATTAACCTGACACTTCATTCTCTAAACTCTGAGGCTTAGCTTCCGCCTGTGTCAAATAGGGCTAATAATGCTTACCTCACTGTGTTGTTCTGAGGAAGAAGTGAGATAGTCCATATAAAATGCCTAGTATATGATAGGTCCTCAATAAATGTAGTTCTCTACTTGCTTACATTTTCAGAGACATAGATATTTGATCTTTGGAAGAGAAAACACCTTTACCAATGGAAAGAATTTATAGTTGAAGAGATTTCGAATACTATGGGAAATGAGTGGGGAATCATTTTGGGAATGGTAATATGAAAACCAATGTATGAATAGAAATTCATACAAATTGCAGAATGATCTATCTCAATGGTCCAGGTCAATGTGGGATCATGTGAAGCTCAGGAGAGCATCAGTGGTCCAGAGAGTCTAGGTCTCTGCTGAGGGACGGGTGTATTTATATCAGCAGTGATACCATGAACATGGGTTAGATTGGATGGGGGAGTGGAGTGGTGAGAGGCAAGAGTTGTTGTGAACTTAGTGAAGTTTTCTACTTTCCCAGGAAGAACATCTATCCTTGGTTTTCCTGAATTACAGCACTCTCCAGAGGAGACTTGATATTGACTGGTGTCTTAATATATGAACTCCATGAAAACAGGGAGGGGGGCCCAGTTACCTTTGAACTTATAGCTCTTAATACAGTGCCTGACCCAGAGACATTCAATGAATGTTTGCTCAACCACTCTGCAGGTTACGAGTGTGAGTTGGTCATGCAGCTCAATATCAGAAAAACAAACAACCCAATCCCAAAATGGGCAGAAGATCTAAATAGACATTTCTCCAGAGAATATATACAGATTGCCAACAAACACATGAAAGGATGCTCAGCATCACTAATCATTAGAGAAATGCAAATCAAAACCACAATGAGGTATGACCTCACATCTGTCAGAATGACCATCATCAAAAAATCTACAAACAATAAATGCTGGAGAGGGTGTGGAGAAAAGGGAACACTCTTGCTTGCTCTGTTGGTGGTAATGTAAATTGATACAGCCACTATGGAGAACAGTATGGAGGTTCCTTAAAAAACTAAAAATAGATGTACCATACGACCCAGCAATCCCACTACTGGGCATATACCCTGAGAAAACCATAATTCAAAAAGAGTCATGTACCACAATGTTCATTACAGCTCTATTTATAATAGCCAGGACATGGAAGCAACCTAAGTGTCCATCGACAGATGAATGGATAAAGAAAATGGGCACATATATACAGTGGAATATTACTCAGCCATAAAAAGAAATGAAATTGAGTTATTTGTAGTGAGGAGGATGGACCTAGAATGTGTCATACAGAGTGAAGTAAGTCAGAAAGAGAAAAACAAATACCTTATGCTAACACACATATATAGAATCTAAAAAAAAAAAAAGGTTTTGATGTACCTAGGGACAGGACAGGAATAAAGGCACAGATGTAGAGAATGGACTTGTGGACACGAGGAGGGGGAAGGGTAAGCTGGGATGAAGTGAGAGAGTGGCATGGACATATATACATTACCAAATGTAAAATAGATAACTAGTGGGAAGCAGCCGCATAGCACAGGGAGATCAGCTCGGTGCTTTGTGATCACCTAGAGGGGTGGGATAGGGAGGGTGGGAGGGAGATGCAAGAGGGAGGGGATAAGGGGATATATGTATACATACAGCTGATTCACACTGTTATACAGCAGAAACTAACAAAACACTGTAAAGCAATTATACTCCAATAAAGATGTTAAAAAAAAAAAAGGAGTGTGAGCTGGAATGTTGAACTATCTTGGGTTTGCATCCTGGATCTGCCACTTTCTATGTAACTGTGAGTGGGTTAGTTACTTAATATCTCCATGCCACAGTTTCCTCATCTATAAACTGGGGATAATGATGGTATCTATACTGTTTGAGGACATAATGTGATAAACAATAGGAGCAAAATACCTAGAATATTCCTGAAAAATAATGAGACCTTAACAAGTTTCCTGATCATGTTGCTGTTGATAATGATAAGACTCCAGAGGGGAGAATTGGGATCAGAGGTTAGTAGCAACACGAGGTATATTTCAACACAAGGTGAGGAAGAATTTTCTAATAAGTAACTGAGGATATCTGAAGGCTGAATAGGCTGCCTAAAAATGTTGTGAATTACAGTAATCAAAACAGTGTGGCAATGGCATAAAGATAGACATATAGATCAATGAAATAAAATTGAGAGTCCAGAAATAAAACCATACACATATGGTCAATTGATTTTTGACGAGGGTGCCATGATCATTTAATGGAGAAAGAATAGCTTCTTCAACAATTGGTATGAACAATTGGATCCACATGCAAAAGAATGAATTTGGCCCCTTACCTCATATCGTGTAGAAAAATTAATTCAAAATGGATCAAAGACCTACTTACAAGAGCTAAAACTGTAAACCTCTTAGAAGAAAACATAGGAATAATCTTCATGACTTTGGCTTTGGCAATGGTTTGTTTGACATGACACCAACAGCACAAACAACAAAAGAAAAAATAGATAAGTTGGGCTTCATCAAAATTAAAAACTTTATTGCATTAAAGGACACTGTCAAAAGAGTAAAAAAACAGAATGTGAAAAAATATTTACAAATCATGTATCTACCTATAGTCTAGTATCCATAATATATAAAAAATTCTTACAACTCAACAACAAAAAGACAAACAGCCCAGTTAAAAAGTACGCAAAGGACTTGAATAGACATATATCCAAGGAAACATGTAGATGGCCAACAAACACATGAAAAGATTCTCAGTGTCAATTATTAGGGACATACAAATCAAAAGCATAATGGGTTACCTCTTCACACCCACTGGGATGGCTATAATTAAAAACAACAGAAAATAACAAGCCTTGACAAGGATGTGGAGAAGTTGGAAACTTTATACATTGCTGGTGTAAATGTAAAATGGTACAGCCATGGTGGAAAACACTTTGATGGTTGCTCAATGAGTTAAACAAAATTACCATATGAACCAGCAATTCTACTCCTAGGTATATACCCCAAATAATTGAAAACAGATGTTCAAAATATGTGTGTAAGACTATTCACAGCAGCACTATTCACAATAGCCAAAAGTAGAAGTAACACAAAGGCCAGCAACTGATGAATGGATAAATAAGATATGATATATCCATTACATTGCAATATTATTCAGCCTTAAAAAGGAATGAAGTACAGATACATGTTAATACATGGATGAACATTGAAAATGTACTGAGTGAAACAAGCCAGATACAAAGGTCCATTTTGTATGATTACATTTATATGAATTATCCAGAATAGGCAGATGATAGAGACAGAAAGCTAATTAGTGGCAGTGGGGGAGCAGGGGTGAGAGTGACTGCTTAATGGGGAAGGGGGTTGCCATTTGGGGAGATGCAAACTTTCTGCAGCTAGAATGTGGCAATGGTGGTACGACATCATGAATGTACTAGATGCTACTGAATTGCGTGTTTTAAAATGGTTAAAATTTTATGTACGTGTGTTTTGCCATAATTAAAAAGGAAATAGTGAGATTCCTTTTGTAACAGGTATTCAGACGGACACTGAAAACCCACTCAGTGGGGATGCTACCCAGGCAACTCCACAGAGTGATGAAGGTTGGACAAGATGGCTTCAAGGGCAGTCAGTGAACACTGAGTGAATAAGAACTCTGCTTGTGGGTTGGGCAGGCTGGGAGCCAGTGTACCCTGTCCTGGCCCCGTGACCCTGGGCATTACTTAACCCTCTCCGAGTCTCAACTGTAATGTGAGGACAATAATTACCTGGTCGCTGGGAGGATTTAGGGTGAGAACACAATGCCTGACATGTTAAGTGCTCCAAAAAGGCCATAAGAAGAATTTTGGGTGCTCTGGGAGGCTCACAGAAATCAAGATAATGTGAAGGCAAACCTATCCTTTCCTATCTTCTCCCTAAGGAAACCCCACTGCCCCTAGACCTGTTTTTCAGGCCTTGGAAAATTTTTGTTCCTCATCTGTCTTTGCTCTGTTTTCTTCAGCATCCCTCTCTGAATGGGAAGGGAAAAAGTGTCAAGCCTGTGAGGAGAACACCTTCTTAGTTCTTTCACAATTGATTTCTGGAAAATGTCTCTACCTCCAGCTTGCTTTTGGACTCCAGCCCTCCCTGGGTTTTGACTTCATAGTTTCTGTAATACTTCAATTTGTTATGATTCTGACTGTATATGGTCAGTCATCTTTTCTTTCTCTAACTAATTACATCCATCAGGATTTCCAAGGCCAAGATCAATATTTCCACAGGCCTCTGGCATTTTCAAAGAGCTCAAACTCACAGATTTGCCAGAAAGCTACAGTGGAAATTCAAAACACAAGCATTCCTTGACCTCTGAATACCCAATTTACAAAGGTCAAATATCGTGAAGCCTGGGCCCATGCTGGGCAGGGAGCTGGGCCCTGGAAAGGGAGAAAGAGTTCCAACTGTTGTCCATATTGTCTTCTCACTGTGGAGACCATGGCAGAGGAATTAGTGAAGGGGATTGGGAGTCAGGGCAAGAGAAATGTTCCTGAGAACTTCCATCTTTGCAGGCATCATGGTTGTATACTTCAGAGCCTGGAATTTGAGAATCAGAATTGGATTAGAAATCTGGCTCTACATTTTAAAAATTATCTTTTATAACTGTGTTTCCCTGAGCAAATTGCCTAACCTCTGTGGGTTTCAGTTTCTTCTTCTATAAAATGGAAGATAAATGGTTTATTTATCTTGAAGGGTCATAGCAAGGATTAAATGAGATAAAATATGTAGCATGTTACTAAAAATGGTTGACATTTACTGAGTACTTACTATGTACCTAGAACTGTTCCATGTGTTTTGAAGTAGTAACTTACTTAATCACAACAACAATAGGGATACTCCTTAAATTCCCATTGTATAGATGTGGAAACTGAGGCACAGAATAAAGGAAGTAACTTGTCCAATATTCAGAGCTACATAGTGCTGGGAGACAGGCATCAAACCTAGATAATCTGGTTCTAGTGCCTATGCTATTAAATATTAAGCTGTAGTGCCTTCTCAGATATTCTCTTCTTTATACAAAGGCTGAATTCCCACTATTATATGGCTTTCAAAATAGTTGTTATCGTGAGAGAGGGAGAAGAAATGCATTTCTGATGTTTCTGAGATTCGTAGGATCTTGCCTTAGTGCTTAGATGTAGTTTTTACATCAGCATCATGACTTGACTTGGCTTTTAAGGGTCCTACTGGGAATCCAAATTTTGTTCACAATATTGTTGCTATGGGAAAACATGGCCAACATGCCAGAGGATAGATTCACACAAGGATATTTTTCGGTAGTACTCACAGTAGTGACAGTAGTATGGTAGTAATTTTCCTGACTCCTAGCAAAGGGCAATACGCTTAACATCTCTTTTTTGTTGAACTGTTTAACTTGAGATAGAGAGAGGTATTGGAAAACTGGTTTGTGTTTTCTTTTCTGAAAGCAGAAAACAATGTAATTATTTAGGAAATTTACCTGTAATCTTGATCTTCCAAATCTTCTGCCCTTTCACTCCACTAAGATTGCCTTTCCTTTTAAAGGAAGAAAAAGAAATGCATAAATAGCCAGGCTACTAAATTCTCTTTAATGACTGAAGCTAATAAATGTCTCTGGTATTTCATCCAGCCTCTCAAATAATGCCTCTGCTGTTTGATCTCAGAAGTGTAAGGAATCTTTATATTCAGAGGTGGGCATCCCTGTCTCAAGCACCTGAGAGACTGCATCATATATTTGAAAACCATTTTACAATGTCCCTTCCCAGAGTGTGAGGCCATTGATGCTTTGATGTGGTGAAGTAATTTAGGACAATCATGTAATAGATTAAATTGGATGTCAGCTTTCTTGAATTTTTGAAGAATACACATGAAATGAGTACATCCATAATCTTGGAGCATTGGGAGCATTTCCATTTTTCTATTTTGATTTTTCCTCAGCAAAGTGCAGGTAGAGAAGGCAGCAGACCCCCTTCTCTTGATCTTGGGTAGAAGCAAAGGAGAAATTCCTGAATTTCATTCTGAAGTACCCATGCTGGGAGAAAAGAAATAAGTATGGGGGAAAAAAAGAGGGAGAGGTTTTTTAAGATACGGAGGAAGAAGCTGCTTTATTTTCCATAAAATAAAAGTTACATGGTGGTGGGCGAGTAGGAGGCGGTGGGGAGGAACAAAGACTTTGCAAGCGACTTGTAAATAGGCAGATCTAAGTTTTAATCTTGATTCTACAATCTCCTTGTTTTCTTACTTAAAATTCCTGAGCCTGTTCCCTAATCGATAAAATTGGAATCACCATATTGAAGCTGAATGGTTACTGTGGGGTTAAATGAGATGCTGCAGACAAAATGTCAGAATGCCTGGTGGAGTCAATGCTTAATAAATAATTGCTTTTTCCAAGTTAGTCAATTAACAAATATGTATTGAATTTGTATTTTGTACTGAATACTAGATACTGCATTGAATAAAACATAACCTCCCCACTTGACATCTCCAATCAGCTGCTTTAGCTTCACTCAAACTTAAGATATCCCCAAATGAACTCATGATCTTCACTTTTACCAGTATCCCCTAGCTTCAGCAAACGGCACCCACTTCAAGTGGCTTTCCGCGAAAGAAAACCAGGAATCATCTGTGAAATCGTCCTCTTCTTCACTCCTTATCACTAAGTCCTATCAGTTTTTTCTAACACATTTTTAGATCTTTTAATTTCAGAGAAAGGTGTCGAATTTCAGTCTTGTTAACCATTTCCAAGCAATCTTTACCTGTCTTCCAAATCACAGCAACAGCCCTGTCCTCTTCCCCTTGCATTCACCCCTGTGCTCCTCCACCCAGTTCCTCACAGAGAGAGCTTTACAAACGCAAATCTTATCATGTTACTTCTCTGCTCAAACTCCTTTCATGATTTCCTATTGCTTTTATAAAAAAGACCAAATCTTTTTGTTTACCACTGTGTACCAGGCACCTAACATTAACGCATTGAACATAGTATTAATTCAGTAAATATTTGTTGAATGAGTGATTTTTAAAAAACAGTATTGGTGGGATTCCCAGGTGGCGCAGCGGTTGAGAGTCCGCCTGCGGATGCAGAGGGCATGGGTTCGTGCCCCGGTCCGGGAAGATCCCACATGACGCGGAGCGGCTGGGCCCGTGAGCCATGGCCGCTGAGCCTGCACGTCCGGAGCCTGTGCTCCGCAACGGGAGAGGCTACAACAGTGAGAGGTCCGCGTACCGCAAAAAAACAAAACAAAACAAACAACAAAAAACAGTATTGGTCTGGCTCCTATTACTCAGCCATAAAAAGAAACGAAATTAGGTTATTTGTAGTGAGGTGGATGGACCTAGAGTCTGTCATACAGAGTGAAGTAAGTCAGAAAGAGAAAAACAATTACTGCTAATACATATATATGGAATCTAAAAAAAAAAAAAGGTTCTGAAGAACCTAGGGGCAGGACAGGAATAAAGATGCAGATGTAGAGAATGGACTTGAGGATATGGGGAGGGAGAAGGGTAAGCTGGGACAAAGTGAGAGAGTGGCATGGACATATATACACTACCAAACGTAAAATGGATAGCTAGTGGGAAGTAGCCTCATAGCACAGGGAGATCAGCTCGGTGTTTTGTGACCACCTAGAGGGGTGGGATAGGGAGGGTGGGAGGGAGGGAGACGCAAGAGGGAAGAGATATGGGAACATATGTATATGTATAACTGATTCACTTTGTTATAAAGCAGAAAGTAACACACCACTGTAAGACAATTATACTCCAATAAAGATGTTAAAAAAAATCAAGTGGGGGAAATAAGAGGGTAATTGTAAGGGAGATATTAATGAATAAGAATATTAAGAGGTGATGATATGAGGATATTCCAGGAAGGGAGGGCATCATGGACCATGAATGGAGTATGGGTAAACAAGGGTAAGTGAAGTGGGAGAAAAAGTTGAAGAAATAGTGTAGAACTCTGAAAATTATACTGAGGGCTGATATATAAGGAGCTTTTTGAGTGTCTTTAGGACAGTGGCTATCAATGTCCTAGCTGTGGACCACTCACTCCACATATTCCTACTTCTTAACTCTCCAAGATTTTAATGCTAGTAAATAATCTGAGAGAAATGTACAGAAATAGGTTATTATTTAATTTCTAGTGAAAAACGTGTATGCATGCTTTAATATTATAGGACTATACCCAATGACCTCAAGATAACTCAATAATTATAATATATTAAGCTTTGTTATTTGTTCCCTATGATATGTCCCTATTTTTTCTTTTGGATTATTTGATGATTTTTTTAGAATTCAATTTCAATTTATTTCTTGTTTTTTTAGTTATACCTCTTTGCATTATCTTTTTTAGTGGCTGCCCTAGGGATTAAAATACACTCCTTAATTAATAAAATATTTATTTATTTAGTTATGCTGTATCAATTTACATTCCCACCAACAGTGCAAGAGGGCTCCCTTTTCTCCACACCCTCTCCAGAATTTATTGTTTGTAGATTTTTTGATGATGGCCATTCTGACAGGTGTGAGGTGATACCTCATTGTGGTTTTGATTTGCATTTCTCTAATGATTAGTGATGTTGAGCATCCTTTCATGTGTTTGTTGGCAATCTGTATATATTCTCTGGAGAAATGTCTATTTAGATTTTCTGCCCATTTTGGGATTGGGTTGTTTGTTTTTTTGATATTGAGCTGCAAGAGCTGCTTGTATATTTTGGAGACTAATCCTTTGTCAGTTGCTTTGTTTGCAAATATTTTCTCCCATCCTGAGGGTTGTCTTTTCTACTTGTTTATGGTTTCCTTTGCTGCGCAAAAGCTTTGAAGTTTCATTAGGTCCCTTTTGTTCTTTTTTGTTTTTATTTCCATTACTCTAGGAGGTGGGTCAAAAAGGATCTTGCTATGATTTGTGTCATAGAGTGTTCTATGTTTTCCTCTTTTTATAGTGTCTGGCTTTACATTTAAGTCTTTATTCCATTTTGAGTTTATTTTTGTTATGGTGTTAGAGTATACTCCCTCATTTTAATATTTTACCACTTCATGCAAAATGTAAAAACATTGCAGTCCATACTGATACCTGATATGCAATAGTTTCCATTTATATATTGTAATTCTCACAAGACAATAGTATAATATTTGCTTTAAATAGTTATGTAAAAAGAAATTATGAGGAAAACTATATTTTATATTTACCTATGAATTTAATACTTCCAATTATCTTCATAGTTCCTGAAGATCTGAGTTTTTATGTTATTGCTTGCTTTCAGTTTAAAGCATTTTTAAAAATACTTTCTTATAAGGTGACAAAATCTTTTAGTTTTCTTTTATCTAAATACATCTTTATTTCACCTTTATTCTTGAAGGGTATTTTTGCTAGGTTAGAATTCTGGGTTGACAATTTCCTTCAGCACTTTCAAGATGTTGTCACACTGTCTTCTGAACTCCATTATTTCCCCATTATCATCTGAATTGCTCTTCTCTTGTATGCCATGTGTCTTTTTCTTTGGTTGCTTTCTAGATGATTTCATCTTTGGTTATCAGTAATTTAACTATGACATGCTTAGGTGTGATTTTTCTTCATTTTATTTTGCTTGGAGTTCATTGAATTTCTTGAATTTGTAAATGTATGTCTTTCATGAAAGTTAGGAGAATTTTTCTCATTCTTTCAAATCTTTTTCTGCTTCTGTTGTTTCCCCCTGTAACTGTAATTACATATATGTTAAACAATTTGATATTGTCCTATAGGTCCTCAAGGCTTTGTTTAAGTTTTTCTGTCTTTTTTCTGTTTCTTTTTCAGATTAGATGCTTTCTATTTATCTATCTTCAAGTTAGCTGGTTTACTGTATTCTCCACTCTTCCATTAAGTCCATACTGTGAATTTAAAAATTTCAGATATTTTATTTTCATTTCTAGGATTTCCTTTTGATCTTTAGAAATATTTTCTATTAATTTTCTGAGATTTTCTATTTCTTTGTTCATTATGACCATATTTTCTTTTATATTATTGGGCACACTTATAATAGCTGTTTAAAATCTTTTCCTGCTAATTCCAAATTTTGGGTCATCTTGGGGTTGGTTTCTATTGATTATATTTTCTCTTGAGAATGGGCTATATTTTCTTGTTTCCTTTATGTTGAGTGATTTTGGATTGTATCTTAGACATTGTATCTTGGACATTTTGGATTGTATTTTGGACATTGTTAACTATTATGTTGTACAGATTATAAATTCTCCATACTCCTCTGAGAGTGTTCTTTTTTTTTTCCTAATAGAATGTTAACTTTATTGGGCTCAAACTGAAAAATATGTCTTTTTGAAAGCATTTCAGATTTTAGTTCAATTCTATTATTCTTATTTTAGCTTCTAATAATCTGTCCCATGTGTGCATGATTCAGAGGTCATCCAGAGATTTGGACAGAGTTCATGTACAGAATTTAAGGTTTTCCACTCTTATTAGCTCCTTTCTGAGGAACCCCCCCAACTTTAAAACAGCTACAGTCATACTAAACTTTGTTCTCTAGTTTTCAGGATAAAAAGAATATATTTTCTATTGGAGTTTTATTTATTTAGTGGTGCCAACTGTAGCTTGTTGTTAGGGTTAAGTCTATAAAGAAGTGAAATTTACCCTGCTGTGCCCTTCTCTCCAAAATCTTTCTCCTTTTTTCACTTTCCAGTAACTTTAGGTTTTTCTTTATATTTGTCTAGAGTATATACTTATCTTCCCAATAGCTGATTCAGTTGGAGTTTAGTTAGCTAAACCAGAAGCAAAACCCTATGTGAATGGCTCAAATTCACAGGCAAAGCCAATCAAGTGTTATCATACATTAAAAGAAATTATAATTATGTATCCATCTGCTTTATCAATGAACTGATTCATGTTTGAAACATAATGTACGCATGTCAAAGTCTAGTATTAAATCAGTATATAAAAAATACGTACATATCTATCATTAGGTACTGCAACGTTAACCAAACAACCCACAGTAAGTGAGATTGATATTGCTGTTAAAGTAGCAGTAAAAGGTCATTACAAAGCAAGAATGGCAGAAATAAAACCATGATCAGAGCAATGCTGGTGATACAATGGTAACAAAATTTCTTTCCTGTAAATTTCAGGCATTCCAATGACCTGCTTGAGCTACAGTAGGAACTGTGCAACATAGGAGAACATTTTGGGGAAGTCAGGTTTCTTAGTAGAAAACGGATTTCCATCTTTGGGAGACTCTAGTAATGTATTAATAACAGTTTTGAATAATAAATTTTATAGCCCTAAATATCTTACTTTGTAGATAACTTAGTAGTAGGTCGAAGATGTATGGAATTTTGCACCCTTAGGAACTACAGAAAAGACATAAATTTGGAGGACTACTTATAGGAGGTAATTATTCAACCACTGGCCTGTATCCATCCTGGCAAACTCCAGGCACTGAAGTATTTGCTCACTTTGGTACGTCTTCTTTGCTCTTGGCCAAGGAGGTGAGATAGATCAAGAGACTGCTCCCACTGCACTGAGAACTGAGGTGGGTGGAGTCAGGCACGTTCTGTATTTATTTATTTATTTTTTTTGTGGTACGCAGGCCTCTCACTGTTGTGGCCTCTCCCATTGCGGAGCACAGACTCCAGATGCGCAGGCTCAGTGGCCATGGCTCACAGGCCCAGCCACTCCGTGGCATGTGGGATCTTCCCGGACCGGGGCACGAACCGGTGTCCCCTGCATCGGCAGGCAGACTCTCAACCACTGCGCCACCAGGGAAGCCCTACACTTACTTCTTATTGCATGCTCTCCGTAAGTCTTTCCATGACTTTGGAATAGTAAGAACTGAGTTGTATGTTAGGCTGCAATAAAAGCAGGCAAAGCACGACAAAAATTGACAAAGAGGAGAAACTTCACATGGGCTCTGGGGTCAACTGTATATTTAAATCCAACCTCATCATGTAGCTGTGTGAACTAACAAGTTACTTAACCTTGCTTAGCCTCATTTTCTTATCCATAACATGGGGATGGCAATAAAAGGACCATCTAAGGACTTATTCATGGGATTGAATGAGATAATGCATGCAAAGCACATTATGAGACTCTGTGGAGACAGAGGCTTGCTCACTTGCAGGAAACTCCCAGTTGTTCGGCACAGTGTCTGGCACACGGTAGGTGCTCAATAAATATTTGATAATTAAATCAGTGAGTAGGTAGAATAGTACCTGAAACACAAAATTCATAATAAATGGAAGTTCCTTCCCTTTCCAACCAACTGGTGATGTTGTAGAATGGATGGAGTTTGGGCAGGCACTGGTAGGATTTATTTGATAGATGTGAGAATAACCTGGCTATCATTCAAAACTCAAGGCAGGAAGCAACTGGGCATTTATATCAGGAGTGAAGAAGACAGATCCAGACCTACGGGGATGGCCCCAGGCAGTATTGTGATAAATGTTCATCATCATTATTTTTATAACATCTTGCATGAGTATGTTTCACATCTTTCGAAGCATGCTTTACACCTATGATTTCATTTGTTTTTAGGACATTTCAAAAGAAAAGCTTCTGGCATTTCATGGATGCTAATTATGTGTCAGGTGTTATATGTGTGTGTGTGCGTGTTTGCATGTGTATGTGTGTGTATTGTATAATTTATATATATTATATATAATATTATATATGTATATATATAAATTATATATATCTAGCACTCAACTCATAATTTATTTGTATTTGCCTGCCACTCCTATGAAGGATGCACAGGACTGAAATCAGAATGTCTAGAGTTGCTTTACCTCTAATGACTTTGAGCAACTCACTTGATGTTCATGGGAATGTTTCCTTATCCTGAATGCTGATTCTTACTACTAACTATAAATTATTGGAAAAGATACTTAACTGCTCTGTACCTCTGTTCCTTAACTGAAAAATGTAGATAACAGTATATATCTCATGAAGTCATTCGTTCACTTAATACATATTTATTAAGTGCCTACTGTACACCAGGCTATGTTCTGGGAGCTTGGGGCACATTGGTGAACAAATGAAATGGAGACTATTGTAAGGTTGAAAGGAGTTAATACATACAAAACAGTGTTTGTCATAAAAAGATCAATCAATAAGGGGTGTTATTATCTTAAAATGAACAAATAGTATTTTCTGTGGTCTAAATTGTTCTGGATTTTATTATGTATAAAGGGCAATATTATAATTTAGAATCTTTTTTCTTTTTACAAATCCTGACATTTAGGACTGTGGGCTTGTTAAGGATTCAAGAGGGTCAGCTTTGAGTTGACAAAAGAGTCACATTTTTGTAGTTTGTTCACTCTTTCCTGGGTTGATCTTTCTTGCTTAGCCTTTATTGTCGAAGGCTATACGAGAATGTGATTTCCAGGGCAAAGACATTTATAGAGGGATGAGAAATACTGTGGTTTAATATCATATTATATCAAGCACATAGTAAATGTTGAATAACTAATTATTTCTTTTAGGAGTCCCTAAAAATGATCTAATAAAAAAGCTTATGTCGGGCTTCCCTGGTGGCACAGTGGTTGAGAGTCCGCCTGCCGATGCAGGGGCCGAGGGTTCGTGCCCCGGTCTGGGAGGATCCCACATGCTGCGGAGCTGCTGGGCCCGTGAGCCATGGCCGCTGAGCCGGCGTGTCCGGAGCCTGTGCTCTGCGACGGGAGAGGCCACAGCAGTGAGAGGCCCGCATACTGCAAAAAAAAAAAAAAAAAAAAAAAAGCTTATGTTGAGCAAATGACTTGCCCGTGATAGGACCCTTTGGTAATATAGCATCTTGAAGAACAAGTTCATTGAGGGTAAGTAAATATTCATAGGAAACCGTACAACACATACTATAAAGGCCAATAGTCTAAATAAAATCAAACTGTCCTTGGAAATGGTCATCTTTCTTCAATGGAGAACAGAATGGATTGACCAGGAGTATGTTAGAAAGACAGAAATTTCACAGGTTTGGTGATCTTCAGCAAATTGGCTTCCCCCTCTTATTTCTCCAGGCGTTCCTACAAAGCAGAGTAAAAGTCAATATTTTAGGATTCTTGTTTGATACAAATATAAACATTTCTGCACGATTTAATATCCAAACGTAGAAAGATGCATTCGATTGTTTTCAACAATGGGGATTTAGGGGTCTAATCTAGAATTTATGTAGTGGTGATGAGTTTCAGAGTGTTTCTGGAATGCACTGCTGGTTATCTGCACAGTGGAGGCTTCTGTAATGTATGCATTTTATTGGAGCGCTGTTAAATTGTCTAAATGCACCTCTCTTTGTCAGAAGAGTTGACCTGGTTGGTAGGCCTGGTGCTGCAGGAAGAAGTTTCTCACTCAGAGCTGAAAATCTTGGCAGTGCAGTACATGTAGGCTAGATTTGACCAGAAAGTTAAGTGTAATAAGTAAAAGAAGTCTCTGTATACTTGGAAACTGGAATACGATCCAAAGGTTGGGAGAACTGTAGAGACCAATGAAGACCAGCAGGTTGAGAATATGTGAGGGGTTATCATAGACATTTATGTGGAACAGACATTAGAGTCTTTGTTGGTCTTCAAGGATATATTTCAGCTTGGAATCTGGGAGGGTGGGCTACATTTAATGGTTTAGGCATGAAATGAATGCTGTAGCTATTATGCTTATTTAAAGGATGTCCATTCTACCACTCTTCGCCATCTCTAAAAACCAAGTTGCAATCTGTAAATGCCATTGTGCCTCTTTTTCTCCACCTTTCCTCCATGATGAAATTAACATATTTGTGTTTAAGAACTGTAGTATTGCCTATGCATTGTGTCTATCTAAAAACAAACAAAAATGAAGATGGGCTTCACATCCCAACTGGCTGTGGAAAGCAATCATTATGAACACCTGTGAGAAATGCCTTATGCATGAAAGCTTCTGATTGGAATGTTAGATAGCAAAATCCTTCCACTCTAGTAGGAAAATAAGTCCAGAGTGGAATGACTTTGAACGATTTAATGCAAAATTAGCCATTAGAATTGAAATCAGAGTCGATGGGACCACAATCTTGCAGCATAAGTAAAGCAGTGGTTCTCAAACCTGGTTAAGCATCAGAGTTAACAGTGAACCTATTAAAATACAGCTGACAGACCCCACTCAGTGAATTAGTGTTTCTTGGGATAAGGGATTCCTAAATTTATAGTATGAATTTTCTTCATATTTTAATCTGAAGCACAGAAAAGCTTTATATAACTATTGGGGTAGTACACCAAAATGATTTCTCTCTCTTAGGATTTGTCCAAGTGTGGTCTGTAGTTCAGTTGCCTCTGAGGCTTGGAGTGAGAAGGTGAGAGGGGAAGTGAGAAAGAAATGCATGCTAAAATACAGATTCTTGGGCTGCACTTCAATCCTGCTGAACCTGCCTTTCTAACTAATGTCAAAGGCGAAATTTTTTTAGAGAAGTTTGAGGTCTAGAGCAAACTTGAGGGAAAGGTACAGAGATTTCCATATTCTCCCTGCTTCCCCCATTATCAATGTCCCTCAACACAGTGGTGCATTTGTTACAACTGATGAACCTATGTCAACACATCATAATCACCCAAAGTCCATAATTTACATTACAGTTCACTCTTGGTTTTACACATTCTATGAGTTTGGACCCGTATAATGACATGTACCCATCATTATGGTATCATACAGAATATTTCAGTGCCCAAAAAATCCTCCGCGCTCCACCTATTCATCTCTCCCCTACCCCCCAACCCCTGGCAACTGTTGATCTTTTTACTGTCTCCATAGTTTTGTCTTTTCCAGAATGTCATATAGTTGGAATCATATAATGATGTACTCTTTCAGATTAGTAATATGCATTGAAGTTTCCTCTATGTCTTTTCATGGCTTGATAGTTCACTTTTAAAAAGGCTGAATAATATTCCATTGTCTGTATGCACCATACTTTATTTATTCACCTATTGAAGGACATCTTGCCAAATCCAAGTTTGGACAATTATGAATAAACCTGCTATATACATTCATAGGCTGGTTTTTGTGTTGTCATATATTTCAACTCCTTTGGATAAATACCAAAGAGTGTGATTGCTGGATCGTGTGGTAAGAGTATATTTAGCTTTATAAGGAGCCATCAAACTGCCTTTCAAAATGGCTGTGCTATTTTGCATTTCCACCAGCAATGAATGAGAGCTCCTGTTGCTCCATATTCTTGCCAGCATCTGGTGTTATCCGTGCTCTGGATTTTGGCTATTCTAATAGGTGTGTAGCGGAATCTCGTTGTTTTAATCTGCATTTTCTTTTTTTTTTCTGAAGGGACAAACATTCTTTTATTAACAGAACAAGGATAAAGCTGCCACTGAAGAGCATGCTACAGCATAACCATGTGCAAACTTTCCACAATGATTTTTATCCTTCTGATTGTAGTAAACCTTCAAGCTATAGTTAACAGAATTTTAAAGCTATTTGTAAAGCAAGGCTTATTTAAATGTTCCTCAAAACTGTTACTGTTACTTCACTAAGAACTGTGGAGAGATGCTCTTAAATATACATGAATAAATTAATCACAAATTAAGATACTCCCCTGAGAAATATTGGCAGGTGATAATTGATTTGTTGTGCTCCTTATATTAGAACTATTCTTCAAAGGAAATTATTTCTTGATAATATTTATAGAATTCTCAATGAACTTTAAACACATAATATGCCCTATTTTAACATATCTGTAATGTCACTGGAGAACAGTGTGAAATATGGCTTCCTGAATAGTCAGTCCTTCTTTCAAACCTGTGGGACTGTCTTCATATCCCTGCTACGATCTTTGCGTTTTTCTGAAAAATGTATGCTATTTTATTTTCAAGAAAGTTCCGCAAATATTTATGCCTACAGTTAGGTCAGATTGTTTGACAATGGGTGAAAACTTGACAAAGTACAATATTTTTGCCATGACTTTTTTAAGCCTTCTTTTTTTAACTTGAAGTATAGTTGCTGTACAACATTATATAAGTTACAGGTGTGCAATATAGTGATTTACAATTTTCAGAGGTTATAGTCTATTTACAGTTATTATAAAATATTGGCTATATTCCCTGTGTTGTACAATATATCCTTGTAGCTCATATTATACATGATAGTTTGTACCTCTTACTCCCCTACCCCTATATTTCCCCTCCCCCCTTCCCTCTCCTCACTGGTAACCACTAGTTTGTTCTCTACATCTGTGTAATATGCACTTTCTTCATGACATAGGATGCAAAACATCTTTTCATATGCTTATTTGCCATCTGTATATCTTCTTAACCGAGGTGTCTGTTAAGGTCTTTGATCCATTTTTAAATTAGGTTGTTTACTTCCTTATTGTTGAATTTTAAGAGTTCTTTGTATATTTTGGATCAGTCCTTTATCAGATGTGTCTTTGGCAATATTTTCTTCTGGTTTGTAACTTATTTTCTCATTCTCTTGACTAGGTGATCCTTATGTGAAAGGAGTTTCAGAATTACAGTATATTCTCCTATGAATGGACCATGGATATTGAAAATTTGTGTTATTTGAATTGACTCTAACAAACAATTGGGTGGCAGTTGTCTCAGCCAGAGAAATGGGGAAGGGAGCTAGCTACACTGGGACCTACTGAATCTAAGGCAAGGTACTTGGCAAGTTATCAGTATAATGTCATTTTTTCTTGATAACCATGTCATAAAACAGATACTAGGACACTCATTATAGAGGGCCTTATTTGAAGTCCCAGAGTTAGCAGAAGTAGAACCAAGATAGAAATTTGGGTCTAACTGACATTAAAGCCTCATGCCTGACTATACCATACCAAATTGCCAGGAAATCTGTACTGAGCAATGTGTAAGTCAAAAGAACTAAACTTGAATCCCCACTCTGATAGTGTCTATCTTTGTGGTATTAGCTATGTCTCCGGGCCTCAGTTTCCTTACTCTTTATAGCCTCAGTGCTGTGTAAGGATATGGCTCTATTTTCTCTAGTGGTCATCCTTCTTAAATATCTAATGAAAGACATTGGACCACAGAAAGAACATCCTTGGGAATTGAGTCTGGCATCTGAGGGTCATATTTGTTTTCTCTTCTAAGTAACTGTCTGAAATCAATATTTAAATGTTTAAAAAGAATTCTACTTTCCTCATATGTGCAGGTAGCTTGAGATAGAAATCCAGTGTGTTGAAGATGTATTGGCATTCTTTATTTACTTGTGTAATTTAGAATGCTCCTGGCCTCCTGCCCTTGAAGTAGGACCATATATATTAATACCAACAGAATCTCAAGAGACTTATTCAGCAAAACTAGGAAAATAAAAAATTGTCTCACATTTGCTATGCCTATTTGCCTTCTACATTCCTGGATGAATGTTGTCTAACCTCAAGGACACTCTGTGTACCAGCAAAGGTTAAGGGCCTTTTTTCTAAATGCCTGTTCTATTTATAATACAGCCTGCCTCATTTTAGAACTAAATGACTTTGGGAAACATTAGCAATGCACCTAGGCAGCCAGGAGATCTCTGGTGGCTAAGTCACCCATACTATGCTTACACCATCCTCACAGACCAGCAGGTGACTGAAGCCATGACCTAGGAGACATACTTGCATGTCCGTCAATGTGACTAGACTTTACTGAATGATTTCCTCATGTACTCAGCTCTGTGGCCCCTCCAGCCTTAGCATTAATACTTCAGGTTTTCTCCAGGTCCTGGCTCGACTTACTCTTTCATCTCCTTGCATCCAGGTTTCCTTAGCAGTGGCCTCACTGGATGCTGTCCACACCAGCATTCAGCACTCAATACTGTGGTGGTGAATGGCTCTGTTAGTGCTCCCACCTTTCCACAGCTCCCTGACAACTGGAGGATAAGACGGACGAGGGTTTTAATAAAGATTAAGCTGACCACATACTGGTTTGCCAAGAATGATCCTTGTTTACTTCCTTATCCCAGCACAGTTATTAATAACATTCCCTTTCACTTACAAAATAGTCCTGATTTGAATGATTAAATTATACTGTCCCTCCATATGTAATGTTCTCTGTCCCGTGGAAGTGGTTCTGTAGTGTCAGGCCCAGTGTCCAAAAGACACAGAATGACACACCAAGTAAAAAGCTGCCAAGCTCTATGTTAAAGGAAGACCCAGTACATACATTCCACTTGGAAGTAAAATCCTAAACTTCTCTGACCAACTTGTTTACATTTTCTATTGCCTGATTGCCTTACTTACCAGTTCTGTAACTCATTTTTAGATAAAGAGAAGTGAGTGTTAATGACAGGAGATGCTGTTGCATAAAACAAAGAACCGAGAGGTCTGGATGTAATAAGTGTTTGTAACAGAATCAATCCAAGGTAAAGGAGGAGAGAATGCACATGAGAAGAATGTCTATTAGGGTTTTATATGTGACGATCATTTTAATCAAAAAAGAAGGGGGATTCAGGGTGAAGAGGATGGGAAAGATTTGTGGAGGCTCTAAAAGTGCTTTTTTGTTATTTTTTGCTTTGAGATGTCTAGCTACAGTGAGGCCTCTGTGTTTCAGATGATGTAGGAAAAGTGCTCTCCCATCTTGGGCCCAAAGGAAGTGTGTACTCTCTGAGGCAGCCAGATTCCAGGTCTTGAAATGAATGGTAAGCCTTGGAGCAATCACATGTCCTCTGCTAGGAATGCATTCCTGGGGATTTGTGGTCTCCCCATCTGGGTTGCAGGTGATGGAGTGGGATTAGATCAGGGAGGAGGGAAAGGCCCAAGAGGGGATCCAAGACCTGGGGCTCGGCAGGAGTTTTAGCTGGTTTAACATGAAGGCTGCAGTCATGGCCAGGCAGAGGAATTTTCAACTCCCAAAAGCAGCATGATTGGGTACAGTGAGGGGGGCAGGCCCTGGGGGTCTAAACAATACTAGAGGAACACCTGAGTTTGGAAGTGAAGGAGAGCAGGATACTTTTTAAGCAGCCAAGTTCAGGGAAGCCATGTCTAAATGCATAGACAAGAGCAGAAATGAAGGACCAAGGGGTTGGTCATAAAAAAAGAGACATATTTTGGCACGAAACTAGCTGCTAAGTACTTGAGGAAAGATCAGAGTCTGTGGCCCCTTAAATATGTGAGACAACTTGCAAGTGAAGGCCCAAGTTTCTAAATAAAAGTACTATGTTCTATATCTCGCCTCAGAAGGGGTTGATTTAGATGGAGAAGGCTGTACTTAAAAAGATTAGGGTTAAGTCCTAGGTCTACCCTTAACTTCTTATATGTGCTTGGACATGTTCCTTTTTGCCTCCTTTTCTTTGTTTAAAAATTGAACTCTAGATCTTTGCTGTCTAATATGGTAGCCACATATGGTTAACTTTAAATTTAAATTAATTATATGAAAAAATTTAGTTCTTCAGTCACACTAGTCACATTTCTAGTGGTCAATAGCTACACGTGGTTAGTAGCTACCATATTGCACAGGGCAGATATGGAAGATGTCCATCATTGTAGAAAAGTATTTTGAACAATGTTGCCTAGATTATCTCTAAGGCATCTTCCAACCTGGATTTTCTCTGAGTCAGTTTGGGAACTGAGAAGAAAGTTACTCTGTGTCAGGGATGAAGTCAGATGCCATTTCTGCCCTTCCCAGGATTCCTCTATGAGCAATTTTTGCAATGAAGCTCCCATTCATTGCATTAAGAGTCTGAGGCTCTTTCTACCCAATCCTTCTGTCTCCCCCTCTCCTTTCACAGGTGTCAGATCTGCATTGCAGCCTTGCCGGCTTCTTCTCCTCTCCCTTTACCTTTGACAAGCATCATCCTCAATAAATCCCTTGCACTTCTAATTCCACCCTGGCATTTGTGTTTTGGAGGACCTGACATGTGAGGGAAGGTTCTTCATGAAGGACAATTAGGATCTCCAAAGAATATGACTGCAAGTCATGGTCTGAGCAGGCAGCCAGGCCTGTTTTGTTTATCTCAGAGTCTTTCATAGCTCTCTTCTCAGCCATAAGCTTCCTGGAAACACCCTATGAAAGATTTATTGCCCTTCACCTTTCTCATCTTTGCCATCTGTGTCCTTTAACTGTGTCCTGCCTCTTCTCTTTTTTTTTTTTTTTTTTAAATTTATTTATTCATTTATTTATTTTTGGCTGTGTTGGGTCTTCGTTTCTGTGCGAGGGCTTTCTCTAGTTGTGGCAAGCGGGGGCCACTCCTCATCGCGGTGCGCGGGCCTCTCACTGTCGCGGCCTCTCTTGCTGCGGAGCACAGGCTCCAGACGCGCAGAGCTCAGTATTTGTAGCTCACGGGCCCAGCTGCTCCGTGGCACGTGGGATCTTCCCAGACCAGGGCTTGAACCCGTGTCCCCTGCATTGGCAGGCAGACTCTCAACCACTGCGCCACCAGGGAAGCCCCTGCCTCTTCTCTTTAAGCAGACTCAATAGTTCAGAGCTCATATTTCATCTCTGATCACTGTCTGTATCTTGATATTTTTGACTATACTGTTATTCAAGGCCCAGCCTTGCTCAAGATAAGAGATCCTGATTCTTCTTTCATCTGTACTCCATGGTCTCAGCCACTTGGCTCATTTCCAGCCTTGGGTGTTTGAATCCCAGCTTGGGTAAATCAGTGGGCCCCTTCTTGCCTGGAAGGGAAAGTGGACAAGACTATAAATGAAACTCAATGCTGGAAAGTGGGATATTGCATCAGGTGGAAGTTAGGCATGGATGCCCGGGAGTCTAGTTGAGCTGCAGAAGGGTACTTAGAAGGGTGCAGTCAATAGGATTCCTTGATAGTGCTCTAATCTTTGGAGACAGGCTTGGAAAAATAGGAAAGGCTCTTAAGAGGGCAGTGGTAGAATATAACATATCATTCATTCACCTTTCTTTTAATATTCAACAAGTGTTTGTGCTATGCTAGGTTCTATGATAGCTGGGGATGGAAATATGAATGAACAGAGTTCCTGCCTTTGGGTATTCATAGTCTAGACTTTAGACTTGAAAGAGGAATTCAAGAACATTATTTGAGGCAGAAAACCAGCAATAGAATGGGAAGAAAACATCCTAGTCAAACTATGGGCACGAGAGAATTGAAGCCAAGACCTAGGAGGAAGCTGTGGGGCTACTCAAACTTACCTACCTCAGAAAGATTTGGGGTTTGGACTTGAGACTCAAGCAGTTCCTGCTGGGAAGAGAAAAGAACAGTAGAGACTGGGATCCAGGAAGAGTCCAACACTGGCCTCCCTAGATAGAGACTTTACAGATTTCAGGCTGCTACCACCTTTGAGTGACATGCAAGCTGTCTGATGACTCACAGAAATGCTCAGCTGGGCTTCTGACTATAGTTCATCATTTCATAATAACTAGTGTTTTTAGATCTCTTATGTTTGGCATATTTGTCAATTGAAATATACAGAATTTATCTGGACAAATAACTCTCACTACAGGTAGGTGTAAAAGGATATAAATATGGCTGTATGCAACAGAAACCCAAGATGATAGAGGCATATGTGAGATGGACATTCAATTATCTGTCGTATAAATGTCCGGCTGCTATGGTGACTCTGCTTTATGAATTCATGCAAGAAGGACCCACGCCTCTTTTGTTTTGTTGCTCTGATATTCCTAGGTGATATTCTCAACCACATGGTCCAAGATGGCTCACTACCAAGCCTGGATTTCATCCAGAAGGAAGGGGGAGAGGGAAAGGAGTGAACATGATTTTCCCTTTAAAGGCAGAGCCTGGACATCACATACATCACATGTGTTCAGATCCCACTGGCCACAATTTATTCTCAGGGTCCCTGGAAGAGGCCATGTGCCAAGACAAAGACAATGGACACCAGGGGATACTTGCCATCAATCCCGTGTGCATGCTTACTTTACAGAATGTGGCTCATTTCTAACACTGCCCCAGGTGGGGTTTCTAAACTTTCTTTTGGTCATCTGTTGGACTTACCTCTATTAATACTTTTTTCACCGTGGATTGTAACTCTGTTTATTTGTATCAGTGAGCTTCCTGCCAAGCACAAACTATTCATATTTATTATGTGCCAAGGCTGGCACAAAGTAGATGCTCAAAACACAGGATATCTGGCTCAGTAAAGGCTTGATGAACAGGTGAAATCCTTTAGAAATGAAATGTTACAAAATCCCTGCATGAAAAGAGATATTCAACTAAAGGCACTTTTTCCCTCTGTGAAGACAGGCTGGACTTGTACATTTTTTTCTTTCTTTTTTTGCAATTTTTTGAGATGATTTGAAAAAAAAATCTGATCACATTTGGTATTATTTACTGAAGAAATGCCTAAACAGGTACAGAAGTTACAGATTTGGCATTCCCACATGCAAAGGTCATTGTGAATGTCAACCTCAGGCCTCTCTAAGTCACTGGTTCACTCTACTCCTCTCTGGCTAGGAACTGGCTTGGTTATACCAAGTGGAAGTAACATCCTTTCCCACCCCCTGCCACATCAAAGGAGCCCTGGGAGCAGGGAGGAGTGTTATTGTGGCTTTTCACTTCAGGAAGCAAGAATAATGATGCTATTCATTGCATTAACTGCAAAAAACTATCATTAAGTCTTTGACTGTCTTATAATCATGGGGAAGGGAACTAATACTTTGGAGCTCCAAATATGCCAGGTGCTTAGCGACCACCATCTCTTTTAATTTTCTCAATATTCTAGGAGAGAGGTAATTTGAATCCCCATTTTACAGATAGGAATCATCTCAAAGAGATAAAATAATGTGCCCGATGTGGTGCTCGGTTGACACTAGGATCTGCCTGTCCCAAAGCCTGAGCTCTTCCCAGGATGTCAAGCAGCTCTACCTTATATTCCTGGACTACTTTGTAATGCATAAAGTGCCTTCATAACACAAACTCCCTTGACCTTGATAATCATCTTGTGGGGTGTCGGAGGCAGGGGTTTGGGTCCCCATTTTGCAGATGATGAACAGAGGTTCACAGATTATCTGACTTGCCCTGGGTCAGCTGCTACCAAATGACGGCCAGACCCAGGTCTTCAAGTCTAGGGTTATTTGCCCTGTCCACACCCACCTTCTGCAGAGGTTCTGTGGGTGTCAAGAGGAAAGAGGTTGATTTCTTAAAGTCATCAAATGGAATCCAGGAGAGGTGACCAACTTGTCTTGATTTTCCCAGGCCTTTCCTGGTGTTAGCACAGAAGTCTCGTGTCCTGAAAATACCCTCAGCCCTCGGCAGACTGGGAGGGTTGGCTGCCCTGGCCAGGTAGATTTTCTTGAATTTCACAGAAACCATTAATTTTCTTTGGCAATGTCAAGGCAAGGAACTAGCAACATAATAACACTAGATTTCTGAATAATAATAATGTGAGCATTGTTGGCTCAAAATCATTCACTAAAAAATGTTAATTCTGGTGGGGAATTCCAATATCTTGGAGTTCAAGAACTTGACCCAGCTGAGCTGTGTCTTGTACTTTTGCCCCATCAGTCATCATCTTAGAGCCGAGACCACCCTGCCCCCATCTGTGCATATAGCCATCAGTGGTTAAAGTTTATTGCCCGTAGAATCACGCGGGGAGCTTGTTAAAATACCAATTGCCTCAGCCCCAGAGACAGAATCAGAGATTCTGATTCCGTAGGTGGGGAGCAGGGGCTGTGAACTTGGACCTCTAACAAGATCCCACGTGATTCGGATGCTGTCACTTCGTAGAACACACTTTGAATAGCACTTGGTGAGTTCAGTGGTCCCTAAAGGGGTGGTGGCAGGCAATCCACTGTGGTGCAGGAAGAAAATTGAACATTTATGTATATTTTTAGTAAATTTTAAAAATTTGTGATTTTTAAATAAGATAATGTATTATTACAGTAGTATATGTAAATATTTATATGTAAATTTATATGTAAATAAATACACACAATTAGGGGTGCATGTCAAAAAGAGCATGATAGAATTGACCACTCAGCTTTTCTCCAGTAGGGCGGAGTTCATCTCCCTCATCAGAGTCCCCTATATGGATCTGAACTGCACCACAGGAGGAAGTGGGGACTGCATACTCAGGTTATCCAGGTGATTCTTATGTATACTTACACTTGAGAGCCCTGATCTAAATTCTGACATCCATTTTCTGGGCCAGGGGTTTTCAAGGTGTGGTCCCAAAGCATTAGCTTTTGCATCATCTGGAAATTTGTTAGAAATGCAGATGATAAGGCCCCACCCCAGACACACTGAATTGAATCCTCTGAGGTCCCGCCCAGTAATCTGTGGTTTAACAAGCCCTCCAGGAGATTCTGATGCCTGATAAAGTTGAAGAAACACTGCTCTCCACTGGAGACCTTTAAGGAGACTCAGAGCTAGTGACTCAATAGTGGGTTAGTCTCAGAGTCCCACTGTTTCTGAGTTTATAACCTGCAGACGTCTCTCTTGAAGGCTGAGTTCCCTGAGAAACTGTCATGGTATTAGAGATGAACAAAGTATGTCATAGATGAAGCCTTGCTGAATCTCAGTTTTTTGATCTGTAAAATGGGAGAGCCCTAATAATACCTTGATTGTGAGGATCCAATGAAACAGTGGGTGAGAAGGGGTTTTGCTGATTGTAAAAAACTATGAAAATATTATCTAATTTAAAAATTTGAGCTCTGTTTGAATGTTTTTCCCAGGATTTGTTCATCCTTCTCATCCTGTTCATCTCTGAGCCATTCCCACTTGTATTTTCTTCTAGTGAGGATAATAGCTACCATTCACTGAGTAGCTGTTATGTGCCAGGCACTTTGTTACTGTTTACACACATTATTTCTAATCCTTACCAGCCAAGTAGGTATCCCCATTTTACAGATAAGGAGACTGAGATACAAAGAGTTTACATAATTTTCCTAGTAAATAACAGAGCTTGGATTTAACTCAAGGCTGTCTGACAAAACCCACATCCCCTAAATCATAGCACGTTAAATCCTCATTCTGGTCTCATCATTAGAGAGTTGACCTTTGCTTGTCCCTTATGGGCCCCAAGCTCCCTTGGGATAGCTTGTCTCCCCTGGCCCTGAGCCCTAGTTTGGACTCTATTACAAGGGACTAGCCATATCCTGCTGAAGTCAGATGCTGCCAGAGGCACATGAGAGTCTGTAAATATCACTGCTTCACCCCAAAGCAATTGCATTTCTGGTTCTGCCTCAAACTGCATCTGAAAGTCTAGCTTTTAAATACAGTGCTTTCTATTTTCGGTACATGCTCATGCAGGCTGCCCTAGGAGCCTGTCCTATCTGCTCCCTTGGTATCTCAGGCTTAATTATTCTGTATTCCTTAAAGCAGTGAATTGTGTGCTGCAGGCACTGTTGGGTGCCCCCCCTCTACTCCTTGTTGTAACATGCTGATTGGTTCAACTGCCTGCTTCTTTCCCATGTGACTCAGGAGAAGTGACCCACTCCAACTCTAGGAGTAAGTCATAATTGTCTATTCATGGCAGCTCTATTCTGCTTTCTGTCATTGTTTTAGGGAGGGGCATATTACACAGTGATGACACAGTGAGTCTCCTGAGGGCTTCTGGGAAAAGGTTCTTCATTGACAAAAAGACATGCAAGAAGCTGTGTCCCTGCTTCCTCTGCTGCGTGATGTTACCCTACATGTGAGTTCTTAGAACTGTGGCAACCATGTTGTGTCTATGAAAAGAGCTAGCCTGTGGTGATGCCAATGTGCTGGAAATGGAAAGAAGCTGAGTTTTTATAACAGTATTGAGATATTGCATAAACCATTCTTGAAGGAGTCCTGTCTTAGTCTGTTCCGGCTGCTATAACAAAATACCGCAGCCTGGGTAGGTTGTAGATAACAGAATTTTATTGCTTACAGTTCTTGTGGCTGGGAAGTCCAAGATTAAGGCACCAGCATGGTTGTGTTTGGTGAGGGCCACTTTCACAGCTGGTGCTTTCTTGCTATGTCCTCACATTGTCACATTGTGGGATGAACCAGGGTCTCTCTGGAGCCTTTTATATAATGGCACTAATCCCATTCACTCTACTCTCATGACTTAAGCACTTCTCAAAGACCCCACTTTCTAATACTATCATCACTTTTGGGGGTTAGGATTTCAACACATGAATTTTGGGGGGACGCAAACTTTCAGACCATAGCACCTACCTTGAACTTCTTGTTGTATGAGGTAATAAAACCTCCACAGATGTAAATTCATGCTTTGAATTTGGGTTTGTAGTCCCAGTATTTGCAGCTGACAGCATTGTAACTGACACCTTGAAACTGTCTCTTGATCTGTCTCTACCTTGGAAGGTAGAGATTTTTTTTCTTGTTTAAAGATATATCCTCACCATCTAGTATTGTAACTGACACACAGTGGGTGCTCATCAAATGTTTGTTGACTGAATGAATAACAGCTCTGTCAGGGGAACTCACTGAAAGTGGAAATGCAACACTCTTGTCTGTGAAGCAGTTTGAAATCAAAGCTTGAGGAGACAATGAGTGTGGACAAGTAAAAATTTATGCTGCATAATCCCCACTTGGAGTTAGAGTAAAATCCTTGACTATCAGATCAGGAAGGGGTCTTAAACACAGCTATCCCCAGCTGCTTTTTTTTTTTAAGCTGAAGAAAAGAGGCCCAAAGAAGGCAAGTAATGTGTGCAAGGCACCTGTTATGGACTAATATTTGTGTCCCCCACAAATTCAGTTGTTGAAATCCCAACCCCCAATGTGGCTGTATTTGGAGATAGAGTGAGGTTAAATGAGGTCATAAGGGTGGGGCCCTGATCCAGTAGGATTAGTGTCCTTATAAGAAGGTTCATCAGAGAGTACACTCTCTCTCCACCATGTGAGGACACAGTGAGGAAGAGAGTCCTCACTAGAAATGGAATCAGCCAGCTCCATGATCTTGCAGAACTGTGCAAAATTCCTATTGTTAAAGCTACCCAGTCTCTGGTATTTTGTTATAATGATCAGAGTCAACTAAGTCAGCATCTATATATTTCATGGCCCTGTTTCTTTAACCTGGACTGATTCTTACTTGCTGTGTGACTGGGGCACATCACACCTACTCTCTGAGTCTCTTTCCAACATAGGTAACAAAGGGTAATGATTCCTGTTTGCTCACTTCCTAGGTCCATGGTAAAGATAGATGTTGCAACAGAAGTAGAAGAGTTTTGCAAATTGCACAATTCCAAGCAAATTAATTTTGCTATTATACTAGATACCTACTATATGTGTATTGCAAGTGATGAAGAGCTAACCAGGGTGCTAACAGGCCTTGGTGGTGGGTTTGTAGAGAACACACACACACAAAGGGTTTCATATAGAAAAGGGAAGTAAAAAAAGATGTTGGATTGCAAAATTGCTCACTTTTGAGGACTTGTTCGTGTGTCAGGCATGGTGTTAGACACAACACATCCATTATTTTGTATAATCATCACATTAACCCTGAAAAACAAGTGGTTTGGTTTTTACCAATGAAGAAACTGAAGCTGTGAGAGGTTCAGTGGGTTAATGGGTGAGATAAAGGGTGGTGGAGCAGAATTCAGACCTTCATCACCTGGCTCAGCATCCATGCTCTTTCTGCCACATCATTGGCCTCTCCAGAAACTTGAAGGCATCTATCTGGATGACCTACTCTGAGGCCCTTCTGCCTCAAGCATACCAAGACTCCCATTTTCCCACAGGTCCTTCCATGCCTGAGCAGAGGGTTGGTACCACAGTGGCGTGGATAGTGAAGGTTCAGAGGTCATGCTGTAGATGATCATAGTGACCAGCCACAGCGACCTCTTCCTTCCCCATCAGCCTATTCCATGAAAACCTAGGCCTGGATGACTCTTCATTTTTGTTTTGGTGCCTAGGTCTTGTAATTTGTGTTCACTTCAGTCATGTTTGGTCTACAAATCTGAGCTCTGGGACGAAGGCAGCAGGAACTAGTGTGTGTGACCCCAAGTGAGACAGGCCTGGGTTCAAGCCTTGGCTCTACCACTACTCAATTGATGGCCTTGTGCAAGTTCTAGGTCTCAGTTTACTTACCTGTGACGTGGGAATGACACCTTACATGTATTATGGCATGTGATGTTGACTATAGTTTCCCCATATAATGGATACTTAAAATGGTAGTCATTCCTTAAATTCATTTATAAAAAAGAGAAAAAAATCACTTTTCTTCCTCCCTATTAGTCCCCCAGATCCCTCAAGTTCAGTTACTATCATTCCCTCTCCCCATCTCCATAGATGTCTCATTTCTTCTCAAACCATCCTCTATTTCCTGCAATTATATTTCTGATAGGTCCTTCTCCATATTTTCTCTGCTTTTCCCTTCCAGCATTGTTTATCCCTCCAAATAGATTCTTTTGTTCTTAGTCCCTCCATTTCTGTCTCTGTCTCTGGTCTCTATCCACACCCCACCCTTGCCCTGTCTATTCTGCAAAAGGGGCCTTTTTTTTTTTTATGCGAGACTCCTTATATGTGGTCATATAGACAGTTGTGTTTGCCCTGAGTTTGTTTCCAGCTCCATTCAGCATCTATGCCACTCGAGGAATTTTTGAGGCCAAAACATTTTGCTGTGGAAGTGACTCCCCATGGCATCCATTGAGGTGCATCTGGATTCTGCAGTTAGCAGTCTTTGAAGCCCGACAGTGCATCTGGTTGAAAATGTTTTTGGCCAAAAAGGAGCTCAATTATCTATGCACTTTTTTTTTCCAATCTATCTTTCAATCTGTTAAAAACATCCAGATTTCTTGGGTTCCATTTGGGATGGAAAGCTATAACCACTTGGGAACTCTGATAGTAAAAACCTTTGCTGGTTCCCCATTGCCTACAGAATAAATGCTGAAGCACTCTGCAGGCAATCAAGGCCCTCCAAGTCCAGCCTCACATACAGCCTTTAATCAGGGCTTCTTAATCTGGGGTTTGGGAATCCACTGAAGCTCCAAGCAGCATTGTTTGTATATACTTTTTTTTTTTTTCCTGGATAGAGAGTCCTAAGCTTTCATTAGTTTTTCCAAGATGTTCAGCAATCAAAATGATTAAGTACCCATCAATCCATTAGGCTTGCCCTTGAATCAGGCAACTGGCATATCAAACTCATTTTTATAGATCTTTAGTTTTGAACTTCTTGCCCTGCTGTGCCCCTACCTACTGGCTTCTTAGCCCATATCTTGCACCTTCTCTCACCTTCCTACTTACTGGCTTATCTCCTCTTTTTCCTTTTACAGCATTTTTCCTGATCATCAAAGATGACTATTGGTTTTATTTTCTTGATAATGACTTAGTTTGTCATTAATGATAATTTCCTGATAGTGTCTCAGTTTGACTTCCCCTCAGAAGCAGACCGTGAGACTAAGTCAGGTGTAAATGGTGTGTTTTGAGGGTGATCCTAGAAAACCAAAGCAAGGGAGTGGAGAAGTAAGACAGTGTAAAGAAGGAAGCAGATGGAGAATTATTATCAAACAAGTTAAAAATGTGGGCAGCTGGAGCCTAATCCTGCTGGCCTACACATGCCTCAGGGTTTCCATAGTTGAGATAAGTGAAGAGGGGTGTTATCTACCATTAATCATTGCTTGGGGAAGGGGGAGAGAAATTATCAACTCTCCAGCACTCTGGCCTGCTTAGCATGCAGGCAGAGTGGGTTATAGCAGCTAGAGCAACATAGACTACTGCAATTGCAAGTTGGGCTGACTTGGACAGAAGTGGTACATGATGAAGAAATACAGGTGAGGCCCCAACAGTGGGGCTTCAGCTCTACTTGATTTAGCTTCATCTTCTGACTACCTGGATTTTTTATAGCTTTGGGTAAACACCCCTCCCAGTACAGCCCAATCTCTGGGCCACCTCTCCTTACAGGAGACACTCCTCTTGGATTTGCTGCACCAAACTCCTCACCAATTCTGAAATATGAACAATATGGTCTTGTTTCTGTTTGATTTTTCATTTTGTTCCCTTTGGCTAGGATGTCCCTGTATCCTTAGTCATAATTCAAGACAAAGATGAAATGTTCTCATTTCCACGAAGCCTTCCCAGATCCACCTAAGTTAGAATCAAACTCCCCCTCTCATTTGGTCACTTAACATGTCAAGTTTGCTTCTACGAAACTGGAGAAATGTCCCAGGTGGAGGTACTCTCTCCTTTCCTAGGTAGTGGAGTCCTGAGTTCAAGGATGGGTTTAGTAATCTTTGTGTTTTAGAGATGAATCAAATGCTTGGCATACAGTAGGTATTTGAAAAAGGTTTACTGAGATGAAGTTTGCAGTATCCAAGAATTCAGTTCTTAACTATGTCATGTCATTGGATATGAACTGTTTCATTTGGCCTCTGAAATCTGACTCTATATGCATTCATTCAAGGGACAAAGCCCTTTTTTTTTCTTGCACTGATCTCTTGTGATATCATCATTTTTTGTTGCCTCTATAGAAATCAGTGTTTTAGGATTGCTGCAAGATTGTCCTACAGAGAGTGATGTTGATTAACCCAACAAATATTTACTGAGAAATAACTATATTCCAAGCACTGGGAATACTCACCTGAATGTACTTTCAAGGAATTCTGTCTTGCTCTGTCACTTCATGGTCATGTGAACTTGAACTGCTGAGTCAGTTTTCTCAAAGATGATTAGATTCACTAGCTTTGTAGGAGTCTGTCTCTAGCTCTGTTATGCTTAGACGTTCTTGATGAAAATGATAAAGATAATCTTCTTTGACTCTTTCAGCCCCTGCTTCCTCTTTCTTATCAATACTAAACTACAACTCATACAGTTGGAACGACAATGTCTAGCCTGTATCTACAGTCTTGGAGAGGTGCCTGCTCTGTGTGCATGCAGTCTTTTCTTTATGACCAGATTGTAAACTCATTACGGAAATGTCCAAGTCTCCATGACCCAGAATGTGTACACTGGATTGGGTTATTGTAAAATAATGAGGGACTAATGGAAATCTTTTGGGTAGCTTCAGGCCCATCTCAATGATTCTTACTCAGCCTTCAAGGCTCAGTTCAGATGTGTCCTTAGGAAACCTTTGGGCATTCAAGTTGGGCTAGGTGCCCATGTGGTGGGTCCACTAGCATCTGGTGCTTGTCACATTATGTTAAAATTATTAGCTCTGTTTACCTAATCTACTGTCAGCTCATCGAGGTCAGGAACTGTACTTCGTTTGGCTTCTTCTTGAATGGAGTGCCTAATAATGGAAGATTCTCAGTTGGTGTTTGTGAATGGAATTGAACTCAGTAGTACGTGTTTTGGAAGCAGAATCTATGGTAATTCCAGAGGTGGGAGGTTTTCTCAACAGACCTTCCAACATCCTCTTCTTCCTCGGATTTGTTCAGTCCTTCTTTACCTTCTTTGGTTGATTTGTAGAACAGGTTAGATACAACTCTAATGAAGCCATTTTTTTTTTAACAGTACCCCTGGGGATTGCTGTACTTACTTACCTCCTAGAGATAATTGTTCACTTTTCTCACTTCATTTTTGTTCCTTTATTCAGAGATGGGAATGCTTTATGCCTCCTAGAGGGTGAGAGAAGCTCCAAGTTATTTAAGTTGGTCAACATAAAAATGTGGTGACTATAGTGGGCATGAATATGCCATGTCTGTTTTCTGGGAGGGATTTGTAATTTTAGAAAACCATTGGATGGATTTTTAGTTCTTGATGTGTCCTTAATCATCTTTATGATTTTTTCCAGATATTTTCTTTTATTTTAATTTACTCTCCATTGATTTTTCCTGCCCTCAGACATTTTGGTGCTGTATTATCGGAATGAGGCTTAAAGAGTTCAAGGGTGGGTCAGGGCTTTCCCTCTATCAAAGGATGAGATTGATAGAGTTCTTTTCCACAGGGTAGCAAAGAGGTCCAGACTTGGGGAGCAGGGATGGGTTACCCAGTGCAGCCAGAAACAAGGTACCCATTTGGGAGAAGGAGAGCAATCCATCTTTCAAGTCGTCTGTGTTCTAGACTGTAAAAACACAGTATGAGTAAAAGGGTGGAGGGAGACATGATGCAAACATGAAAAGATAAACCATTTCTAGAACTCTCTATGTTGGAACAGTGTGAGATGTGAGCTACAGAAAATAGAAAATGGTTAAGGAAGGAAGTCGTGAGTGGAAGAAGCCACCAACACAACTCATTTAACTGGAGGAAGCCACCAACACAACTCATTTAACTGTTGCCTCGTATAAAGTAGAGACAGGTGCAGCACCTTAAAGATCTCAGTAGTCTGGTTGGAAGATATAGACAAAAGGCTCCTTTTTATAGGGCTTGCCTTCACCCCATAATACTTTCCAGCCCCTGGAAACTTCTCTGGAGTGGGATTGTACTATCTGTGGAGAGATTAAATATCTCAGGCAGTCATGCCTTTTATGATTTTCCTCCAACATCTATTTCTCATTCATTTGATTTTACTTAAAAAAAAAAACCCTCAACCCACAGACTTACCATGCCTGTACTTCTCCCGTGTGGTATTTGAGCCTGTGGGATAGCTATGAAAAATCAAATAGAAAACACATGCCCAAGCCCTACAAACAAGAGAGAGCAAGACCAAATTGATTCCAGTACCATGCAAGAAACACCTCCATCCCAATCTGCAACCTCCATCCCTCTTGTGGCTTCGACCCTCCCATACATATGCCGCATATTATGGAGCTGTAGCACGAACAAGAAAAGGATGGTTTCCATACAGTTCAGCTCACAGCTCTCCTGTCTCCTCTCACATTAATGCTGGCATATCCACCCAAAGAATAAGTCCATCCTCTCAACCCAGATGGACCACAATGCCATATTACTTTTTAAGATTAAAATTCTTACAAAATGGTTGCCAAAGAGCAAGCAAGCCTTATACTTGTTCATTACAACCTTGGTGAACTATCTACCACAATCGATTCTAACTAGTTATTTCTTTTTCTTTCCTTTTCTTCTTCTTTTTTTGTTTTTTGGCTGCATGGTTTGCAGGATCTTAGTTCCACGACCAGGGATTGAACCTGGGTCACCTGCAGTGGAAGTGCCAAGTCCTAACCACTGAACCTCCAGGGAACTCCCCCAACTACCTATTTCATAAAAGGTACAAATTTCAGAAATCTAATTTCTGAAAACCATGGACTGAAACTCAAGATGTTCAATTCAATAAGTGTCTCTTGATTTTATAATGGAAGTGAAAGAAATGGAAAATGCATGGCTGCCCATAGGAAACTTAGTGCATCAAGTGATTCAATACACATATTCTGCGTGCTGACAGTGTTAGGCTCTGTGAAGACAACAGACATGGTTTAGACCTTGTTCCTGGCCTCAAGGAGCTCACAGTCTAGGGAAGGAGATATTCAAGGGCACTATCTGCTGATACAACATGATGAATTCCACTCCTATTGGAGGCACAAATTAAACATTTCTGAGTCCCAGCTCCATTTATTGCAATGAGGCCTTTCTTCTCAACACAGAGTCACTACTGTAATTGAGTCAAGAATTCCCAGTAACTTGAAATACATTCAAGAGGTCAGCCCTGGTTAATATCACCGTGCAGAGAAAACATAAGAAATTCTGCATTGTAACCTGCATTGGTCCTGTTCTCTGCTGTAGTTATTCTCAGAGGGGGTTGCCCCTCAAAATCAGGCTGTTTCTTGGCATATGGCCTGACCATTGCAGTAAGTGTTGCAGAGTCCCAGACCCAGTCACAGAGACCAGGCATGCCTGTCTGATGGGAGGTCAGGCAGTCAAATGCAAGAAACACTAAAAATACTGACTTGTCCCCACCCCTCTGCCGTTGGTGGCTAAAAGGGCATAACATTGCCTTTGGTTTGGAGTTCAGAGAACTGAGAAGATGTTTTGATGTGTTTTCCGTATTAATGTTTAAGATCTTCAATTTGATAGAATTGTTAGGATGGAATTTCTGGGAACTTTTTACAAAGATAGAAATACCGGAGAAAGTGCAGAACTGGGGGGAGTAGCCCTAAGTTCAAGTTTGCTTATGTTGATTCTTGGGCCCCTGTGAATCATCTGAGAGCAAATTTCAAGTAGGCATTTGGATATAAAGGTCTGGAGTTGTAAGAGCAGCTGAGCTGGAGATATAAATTTGTGTATCATCACATTATTATTAATCTTACATTGACGATGAGGTTAAATAACTTGCTGGAATCTCTCCTATATCTTACATGATGTCTCTCTGGCTAACTGTGTTTCTCTCTCTCTCTCTCTTTCAATCATTCCTGTATGTCTCTGTGCCTAGAGTCGAGTCTTGTTCCTAGAGATGCTCACTAAAAGTTTTCATATATCCTAAGGGCTCCCTAGATAGGCATCTCAGTCCCGCTTAAAATCTGCTGGAGACTCTAGTCATTTGGAAGAGTGTTTTGAAAATGTGAGCTTTATGACGGCTCTACTCTGGGAGACAACAGACGAGGAAACGCACGGTGAGACTGCTAATTGCATTTACTGGACCACACGCCTTCCCTGGCTCTCAGAGGAATACACGTTTCCAAGAAATATGAGGTTTGTCTGAGGTCCAAGGGCACTTAGACAATGGAGAAAACAAGTCCCCCAGATTGTGGTGAATGTCTCTGCCTGTCTCAAGACCTAATTCACTATTGCCTTATTTATGTCCAAACAATCAGTGCTTCAGGATACTTGTGTTTAGATTTCATGGTTACAAATTTAACTCCCTATCCAGGGTTTTCATACTCTTCATGTGAAGTGGATATGGGGGTTTGGATTTGGAGACTGAAGACCAGGCTCTGTATGGTACTTCTGACCCCTAGAAGCATATGACTTGGGCAAGTACCTGTAATTGTCTGAGCTCTGTTTTCTTTACTCATAACAAGGATTAACATTACCTGCCTCCTAGGGTGGTTGTGAGGGTTCAGTGAAATGGCCAGTGTGAAAGCACGTGCTACACATTCATTAAAAAATAGCTGGCAGGTGGGCTTCCCTGGTGGCGCAGTGGTTGAGAGTCTGCCTGCCGATGTAGGGGACACGGGTTTGAGCCCTGGTCTGGGAGGATCCCACATGCCGCGGAGCAACTGGGCCCGTGAGCCACAACTACTGAGCCTGTGTGTCTGGAGCCTGTGCTCTGCAAGGAGAGGCCGCGATAGTGAGAGGCCCACGCACCGTGATGAAGAGTGACCCCCGCTCTCCGCAACTGGAGAAAGCCCTTGCACAGAAACGAAGACCCAACACAGCCAAAAATAAATAAATAAATAAATTAAAAAATATATATATATGGCAGGTGTTAGCAAAGTCCAGTCCTCCAAGGCTTTTTCCTGTCTTCAGCTGGAGAGGATCCTCTTATTCCACACTTCACCCCATCTGTGGATAAATTAAGCTCAATGCTATGCCAGCCATTGTGCTAAATACAGAGGATAGAAAGTTTTGCACAGAATATCTATTTAAGAAATTTATAACCCAGGGGTATATTTCCTAAAGCATCTTCTGAAAAGTTGGGCTCCACAGAACATTAAACATTTTATGAAAAAAATATTCATGTTATCAAATATTTGAGAAATGTAGGGTTCAATTAAAATCAGACATGCTCTTTATTGTAAGACTTTTAGGGCATTTAATGTGCATCTATTAGCCCTGAACAAATGTTTGTCAAATGAAGCTTATTGGACAAAAGTGCATTGTACATCTCCAAGGTAGAGGTAGGATTCTCTGACTTCAGAGCTTCTTTACTTGAAACTTACATCTGAACTATTTTATTGTGGAAAATATTTTAGGAATGAGAACAGAAAGGGAAATCAAAGCATTCCTTTTCCATTTCTCTTTTTTCCTTTCAGGTTGACCTTGTCCAAGGCCTGAACTTCTGCCTCAGTTTCCCTGTGTCCATTCCTGTCTAATGATGAAGTATAGACACAGCCCTGAACCTCAGTCTGCTGGTTGAAAACTCTGACAATCTTTATCACTCTTGCTAGGACTTCTTTCTGGGAGCTCTGTCCTGTGTCAGACACCTCATGGACAGACATCTTGCTTCGAAGGGACTAAAGTTCCAAACCATGAAGCCAGTATTCACCAGAATTTGAGACTTTCCCATTCATTAGATTGGACCCCAAATGCTGCCTGCCAGAACCATGCCTGAGTTAGCTGGTCTCTTCTTGGCAATTGACAATAAGACTAGTTACCATTTATGAAGGAATTACCTTGGGCCAAGTCCTGGGTGGAAGTATTTGCAATACTTTATATTAGATTGAACCACACAAAGTTATGACTTTTGTAGGTCAAAACAGTTAAATATTGGCAATTGTGTGGTTCCACTTAATATCACTTAATCTTTACGATGTTTCTATGAGTTAAACCTTTGCTGGGCCAGAATAAGGCACATGGGCATCGTGGTAACTGAATAATTTGTGCCCTTTCAAATCGATCATCTTTAAATGTCTAGTACTTATAGAAAGGCTAAAGGAAAGATGGGGCAAGTAGATAAAGGGGATTCCTGCCATGCCAGCCATTCTTCTAGTTTACAAAATAATTAAGGTCTGACCGAAGATTTCATAAAAAACTCTGCTAAACAAAAGTCCTCCTGTTAACCAGACACACCTGTCTTTAGAAGGTGGTTTAGCAACTGTTTATTATAACTTAATATTGCCTCCCCCACAGACAATAATTGATTAAAACATTTCTTCCTGCCACATATTTTACTCTTTGTGAAAGAAGTTCTGGAACATACTTTTTTCTTACCTCATTTCATCTTCAATGATGTTTTGGTGTATCATAGATAACTGCCTAGAAGGCTTGAGAGATTTCCTCTGGCTCTGGGTATTGTCTCCCCATTTTTCAGATGGGAAACTCAAAGCTCAGTGGGTTAACAAGTTTGTTAAAGTTCATACTGCCAGTATGTGCTGGAACTGGGACTTGAACTTAGATCTTGATGACTCCAAATCCACCTGTCTTAACCACTATAGGGTCCAGCTCTGGCTGCCTTCAGACATAGTTTCCCTAGTTAAATTAACTAAAAATATGGTCTTAAGGCTGTGGACAGCCTGGGCTTGAATTCTGCTTTACCACTTACTAGCTGAGTAAGTAGGGTAAATTACTTAACCTCTCTGTTTCAGTTTCTTCATCTGTACAATAAAGATGCATCCTTTAAGATATTGTGAAGATTCAATGACTTAAAACTACTAGCTACTGATATCATTTATTATTCTCTATCCTCATACCACTTATTTCTATCTCCCTTGCTTTTCCACTGGCTTATGTTGCTGAAGAGTCAGTATGACTTGGTCTGGCACTTATTTAATCTGGAGTCAGCCAATTTAAGACCCCATAGAAGCTGCATCCTCATTCTCAACTGATGCCCAAGAATTCTAAATGGTTAACATTAGGTCCTTAAATGGTACAAATTAAACAGCCACCAATAATCCCCTAGTGTAAGATATTTAGATTGTGCAAAACTTTCGCAATTATAAACACAAAGAGCAGGTACAATTAGTAGAAAATGAACTAGAAAATTTAAAAGGCTGAGAAACAGACAATGGCAAAACCATGTATGACAATAGAACTCTGACCTCCATCTTACCCGTGAGCCAGATATGCAGGCTATAGTAGAATTGAAACCATGAACCCAAGCTGAATTAAGAAATATAATTAAGGATTTCCCTAAACCCAGACATGGCCAGCAACAATTTACAGAAGAAGTTAGAAGTTTTGAGCATATGATCCAGGGTTGATCTATAGTCAACTTTTACAGATAATGGCAGGAAAATTAGATGCTAATCCTGGGTGGTGAAAGGAATTGGACTGACCCAGAAAGGGACCTACAGGATTCCTCTTCCCAAAGTAAACCTGAGATTCAAAGAAAGGCCTAGAGAGTAGGGCAGTCTCCCTAAAGCCATACCTGAAACATTTCCAATAAAAATTGATTGGATCATAATTTATGTAAACAGAAAAGATGAAACTATAGGAGATTTTGTTATAGACCAGAAAATAACTTCTGACAACACTTGTGAGTTAAAAAGGCACTGACATAACAGAAGCCCTATCACTGGAGACTTAAAAAGGAAACAGAAATCAGAATGGAAATCAGCCCTTTTACATGAACTACATTACCTGATAGAAGATTTTGAAAGGACTCAAAAACAAAAATGAGACAGGACCACAAGTAAAAGTGTGGCCCTGAAGATCAAAAAGTTGGGTGGCCCACTTCCTAACAGACCACTTATTTGACAAGGATGCTTGTAGAAACTATAAAGAACAATGAAAAAAAGATGGTCCCATCTTGGAAAAGAAAACACAAGACAAAGAAAAATTTCAGTTCAGATCAATGAGGGTGCTCCAAAGAGTGAAAAAATGTCCAGTATTTTGCCTTAGTCTTATTAAACATGCAAGGTAAATTAATTATAAGTATACATGTTCAACCTCACTAATTCCTGGTAGATATGCATGCTACTCTCTCTACATTAAACTTTGCTATCTTTGATCAATCTCTTCCTTGGAGTAAACATACCACAAAGGTGGTAGGTATTTCAAATAACCCAGATTCTCTGTTTCCTAGCCTTTCACTATAACTCTTGGACCCTTGACTGAAAAATATTCCCTCCTGCTCTTTAGTTCAAATTTATGACACTCCCACTGAGAACTTGTCTTAATATTATTTCATGATGGATCATACTCAAAACAGAAACTGGTGGTTATCAAGCAGGATATGGTATTACTAACTTAAAATACCCCTTTAGAATATACTCCTCTACCTGAGGCAACATCAGCCTAGATGGCAGAAATTACTGCATTTATTAGAGCTTGTATACTATCCAAAGACCGGAGTGTAAATATATATACAGATAGCAGGTACATTTTTGGAGTAATACCCAACTTTGAGATGCTTTGGAAACAAAGAATTTCTCACCTCCTCTGGAACTTTTATCAAAAATGGACAAGTTAAGAAACTTTTAGATGCTACACTTACTTCCTAGAAAGATAGCTTTTATAGAAGTTGAGGCCCATGCAAAAAGAATGGGATTTTATCCAGCTTCCACCCTCCATGGGGTTTAAACATGTTTTAGTTATTGTATGTCTATTTTCAGGATGTGTTGATGTTGAAGTATTTCCTTGCCAAAAAGCTACAGCTTTTACAGTTGCTAAAAAGCTGCTTGATTTTTTTGTTTGTTTCCAAGCTAAGATATACCAACTTTTATATTTATATTAGCTGATTGAGACACACACTATGGGAACATTATAAAAAAAACTCTATAAGGCGTTATTAAAAACTCAAAAACTATACTGCTGTTACCATCTAAATCTTCTGGAAAGATTAAAAGAACAAATGGCATCCTTAAATTAGAAGGCCTGAATAGACATTTTTCCAAAGAAGATATACAGATGTCCAACAGGCACATGAAAAGATGCTCAAAATCACTAATCTTCAGAGCAATGCAAATCAAAACCACAATGAGATATCACCTCACACCTGACAGAATGGCTATCATCAAAAAGACCAAAAGTAACAAATGTTGGTGAGGATGTGGAGAAAAGGGAACCCTAGGACACTGGTGGTGGGAATGTAAATTGGCACAGCCCTATGGAAAACAGTGTGGAGGTTCCTCAAAGAAATAAAAATAGAACTACCATATGAACCAGGATTCCACTCCTGGGTATATATCCAAAGAAAACAAAGGCACTAATTTGAAAAGATACATGCACCCCAATGTTCATAGCAGTATTATTTACAATAACCAAGATATGGAAGCAACCTAAATGTCCATCAACAGATGAATGGGTGAAGAAGATGTGAGATGTATATACATATATATACACACACACACACACACACACACACACATATATATTCCATTATATATATATAATGGAGTATTACTGAGTTGTTAAAAAGGATGAAATGTTGCCACTTGTAAAAACATAGGTGGGCTTGGAGGGTATTATGCTGAGTGAAATAAGTCAGAAAGAGAAAGAAAAATACTGTATGTTATCACTTATATGTGGAAGTAAAGAAATAAAACAAACTAGTGAATATAATAAAATAGAAACAGACTCACAGATATAGAAAACAAACTAGTAGTTTACCAGTGGGAAGAGAGAAGGGGGAGGGGAAAGATAGGAGTTGGGGATCGAGGCACAACTATTATGTATAAAATAAATAAGCTACAAGAATATACTTTACAGCACAGGGAATATAGTCAATATTTTATAATATCTTTAAATGGAGTATAATCTACAGAGATATTGAATCACTATGTTGTATACCTGAAACTAATGTGATATTGTGAAACAACTATACTTTGATAAAAATTTTGCATAATTATCAAAAATTTCAGTAATCCTTGGCGAAAGATACTTCTACTAGCCCTTATGGCCATATAGTTCACTCCCCTGGGGATACAACAGTCAAGAACTGATAAGTGGAAGGCCTGAACTGATAAGTGGAAGGCCCATGCATTAAGAGATTTCATCTCTAATACTAGACTCTTCCCTTTCGCATGAAGACATGGCAAAATATTGCAAGGGACTCATGTACTATCCTTGGTTGTTTCACCCATAATGTAAGGCCTCTTTCCCATAAAATCTACCTGAACAACCTTTTCATAATTTTCAACCAGGAGATTACATACCCTGGAAAAGACATAGGAAAATAAATTGCACTTGAGCTTGATTGGAAGGTGCTTTCACAACAAATACAGTGGAACATTCCTTGGGATCACGTTTCACAACTAAACAACCAACACAGAATTCCCCACGATTCTACTCAAGTAGAAAATACAAAAAAGGTTTTCATGGATCCTCTAGAAATATCTGATCTTTGGAAGTAAATATCTGACCCAGGATCTTCAGAACAATCTGCTGACATTAGCTCATGGACAGCTTGCACCCAACATGTTGGACCAACACCTCAGTATAATTCTTATTTTGTTTCTCATCTGCTTATTTATAATCATTTTCTATAGAGTTCTGATTGTTGTCTACCTGTAATGGCCCCTTTTCTTTTATCATTCTTTATGATAATTGTTAGGTCAGAACATACTCATTGTAACACCATTCTTAGATTATCCCAAACAATAGTTCTGACTTCCACTGTAACAACTTTTGGATGTGCCATCAACCACCAGACCCCCATGCTAAAAACCTTAGAGCAGTTCCAGTCTCATCAATTGCAGTCTCAAAGAATTGTAGCTAATACTAGTTCCATTTGCACCTCCATGGACAGAGGCCCTTAAATAAGTCAACCAGTGTCCCTCTTTCCTAGAAAAATAATAAATTATTACAACCTATTGATCATACCTTAGATAATATAAATTTGAATTCAACAACCATCTTAGGATGAATGGCCAAATAAATACTCACCAACTGGAAGAGACTAATAAAGATACAAATATGTAACCCAGCTCAAGTGAGGCCTTGACCTTATGTCATGAACAACTTTTTCCTCTGGATGTCCATGTGCTCCTACCATGTACTTTATGGCTAGGACTTCCTGATTCTTTTTCCCTCAGAGTAATATTTCATGCACTTTAGGAATAGCATGCAGAAATTGTCAGAACACAGGAGCCCTAATTCTATAAAACATCAAAGCTGGAAATTTCAACTCAGATTCGAGCTCCAAAGGAGGCCACCCTTGATTACACAGGCACTCAGCTTGGGAGAATTAATCATTGTTTACATGAACAATCAGAGCAATGTTCCCAATTGTGTGAATTCTACAAATAGAAAAGACTGTAAGAAGCATATCACTAACTCTAAAGGGGTTATTAATGGTGCCACTCTTGCCCTAGACTGATATGGATCAGTCTCAACTTGTTGGCATGAGTAGTAATGGACAATTGCATTGCTCTAGATTTTTTGTTGGTTAGTCATGGTGGTGTTTGTGTCATTGCTAATAGCCCTGGATTATGTAAATCAATGAAACAGGCAAGATAGAGCAAGCTATAAGTCACCTTAAAGAAAAAGTGACTTGACCCTATAAAGCCAATCGTCATGGCCTATGGGATTTATGCTCTTTGCCTGGATTAGGCAACTGGAGTTTCTAGTTCCAACCATTTTAAAGAGACTATTGTTCTTGTTTTTGTCATATTAGTTATAACGCTGGTTCATTACATTCAATGCAGGGTTGTAAATTCTTCTGTGCCTCATCTCTCTCATCACCATACTGATTCAACAATTAAAGGTCAAGAAGATCTTGGGATACAGTTAACTATGGAGACAATTGGACAATCCCTCATCAGCACGATCTGGATTAGTCTCCTTTGAATTGATCAACCTCTTGCAGGTGAAAGAATGATCAAAAGGGGGACTGAATATACAAATGGAAAATGGCCAGGTCGTATATGACAATAGAGCTCTGACCCAAAGCTGTAAATGAGTTTGGATTCGGATAGGTTACATCAGGGGTCAGTAAAGTTTTTCTGTTAGGGACCAGATAGTAAATATTTTAGGCTTTGCAGGTCATTTGATCTCTGTAGCAACTAAAGCAGTCATAGGCAATAGTAAACAAATGGTCATGGCTGTGTCCCAATAAAACTTTATTTGTGAAAACAGCAAATGAAGTTTTATTGGAAAAACAGATGGCAGGCTCATTTGGCCCACTGGTTTTATATGCTGACCCTTGATTTACTTCTTTGTAGGTGAGAAAGCTTTCCCCTTCTTTGACAAGAGGGGCAAAGTGGAAGGACATTAACCTTGATTGAGTTCATACTATAAACTAGGCACTGTACTCATGGGTTTTACATTCATCCTATCACTTAATCCCCACAATTTAATCCCTATACTACTGATCAAAAAATGGAGTTTTAAAAAGCTGAAATAGATTGTCCACAATCATATGACTGGCGGGAAGCAGAATCCTTGGAATCCAAAGTGCTCTTTCTTCCCCATCATCACAGCTTCCCTTATTTCCCACACACGTTTTGCCCCTAGTCTCTAGTCACACTTGCTTCTGTCTCTATAATAACAATGAAGACAAAGAAACAACAGTAGCAGCTAAATTTTATTGAGAGAGATTCCCCCCATCTCTCATTTTTATTTAATATCCACAAAAGTTCCATGAAGTATATTGTCCCTGCTTCACAGAGGTGGATCCCCAAGTTTGAAAAACTGGAAATTGGCAAGTCCACCATAAGAACCCCAATTTCCTAACTCCTAATTCTCTAACTAGGACTTTATTTCCTGGTCAACATTTGTTTAATTAACACAGGAGAATATTTTCCTCTCTCTGGACCTCTCTAAGTACAGCTGCCAAGTCAATTTTGACCAAAAGAATTATCTGAGACTGGGTTGATGGTTTTGGAGGGAATATCAAGTTCAATGCAATGAAATCCTTTAAAGCAATATGGATTGGTGTCCAGGAAATATCAGAAATGCTGGTGCTTTGTCAACAACTTGGCTATCAGGCTGAAGGCCACCTGGATTCCTTTTTAAGGAGTTTCCCAAATGAAAAATGTCTTCTCAGAACATCTGACTCTTAGATTACTCAAAGTTCTGGGCAGGAGGAAGCCACTGTCTTTGGCTGACATGTCCCCAAATATAAATACAGTGGCTCAAGGGTAGGAAATCTTTTTATTTTTTTAAGTTGTGCATTGAAAGAGAGAGAATTCAGAACTATTCCCACATGATACTTTTGGAAACTCTTTAGCTTTTTTCCTTTTGCAGACTCATTTTAGGCAGTTTTCTGGTTTGACTTGAGGCAAGCTTCTGCAGGAGAAGGCTCCCTGTCTCCCAGGCTCCCACTAGACCTCCCTGTGCCAACATAAGTGTTGGGGAGCACAGAGAAGGTTTGAGGGGAAGCTCTCAGTGGACTTGTCTGATTAGGAGAGTGTTATGTGAGCCCCAGCACTGCTTGACTGTGTCAGGATCTGATCTTGCGACATTAGACACTGAGATGCCATTAAGGAGGGGAGGAAAAGAGAGGAAGGAGGAGCAGGGGAGTGGAGGGGAGGGAGGGGAGAAGAGAGAAGAGGGGAGGGTAGGAGGGAAGGGGAGGGGAGGGGAGGGAAGGGAAGGGAAGGGGAGAGGACATACGTACTTATGTCCCTAGTTCCTGGTTCATACCTGTGCTTTAGATGCAAATGAGTCTGGGAAAGCAAGTATCTAGCGTCTCTGCCTCTATAAGAAGAAGCAATTTTACCCTCCAATAAGATCCATGCTGAGTAGCCAATGTAAATGACTAATGTCCATTACAGTTTCGTGCTGCAAACGAACTCTTTGCTTCCGAGGAACACTATGGCAGCATCCTCCGAGGACACTCTGAGTTCCAAACCTTTCCCTCCTCATCTTTGACCTCTCAGAGCTCCCCTCTCTCATAATAAGCTTGATGTATAAACCACAGAACCCTAGCATCTCTGTCAGAGAGGCACCTGAAGGGTCATCCAGGTCAATGTTTTCAAACATGCTCTGGGGAACCACAGGGCTTCCTCAGACACCCAACTGAGGTGAAGATCCCCTTTCTCCCTTCCCTTTCTTCCCCCTCCACACACAGCCTGTTTCAATTTGGAGCAGCTCAGCTTGGAACTGTGTTGCTTTTGTTCTTTTGAAGGAAGATGACAAGACTCAAAAATGTTTGATAGTCACTGGTGCAGGCCAAGCCCCTCTGTGAGCCTCATTCATCTTTGTAACCCTGGTGCCTACCATGGACCCTGGCGCAATGGAGGTGCTTCATAAATATTTATGAATGAAAACAAATATAAATTTCATTCATTCATCTAGTCACCAGAGAAACACTTGTTCATCTGCTGTTGGGTTGTGAGGAGAATTTGCCCATAACTTCTGTGACCCCATTGACTGCCAGCCTTTTAGTTAGCCAGTGTATGTGGTTAGAAAGCATCCCTTTCTTCCCTCACCATCTCTGTGGGACCCAGGCCGTATCCCAGGCTGAATCAGCCTGAGGGTTAAAAGTGAGGTCATATTAACAGGAACAGACATTATTTTTTGGCTTTACTCCCAGTCTGTTATTGCACATTTTCTCTCCTTTGCTGGCCTCATTTCTCTTTGAGACATGCTCTGGTTTTAAGCTTTGTCTCCTTCCTAGCACACAAGATAGAAGTGGTGGGAAGAGCCTTTTGCTGCAAAGAATGTATATCTGAAAATTCTTTGAGCAAGGGAAACTGCTCTTCAAGGGTCAGAGGTTGTTATTAAGTAGGACTGCCTGCCAGCCAGCCGGGTACTTGTGAGAAATTTAGGGTGCTAGGGAGAAGATATTCACCCAGAATAACTGATGCTGTTGTTAAAAAAGCATGTTGTGGTCAAGTCACAGCCAAATCTTAGTCTTCCCCATGGGGAAAAGCCACAGCTTGTTGGTCTTGTCTCTATGTGGTACTGGTATCATTCTATCAGCTATCTGAGCTAAACTATGGCCCTTTGCTTCATTCAACTAACATTTAGTGAGTCTCTTTTAATGTTTCATTCACTCATTCATTCACTGATTCTTTCAACAAATACTTATTGAATTCCCACTAGGTGCTAAGGGTACAACATTAAATGAAAGAATCAAGAATCTTTGCCCTTTCCGATTTTATATTCTAGTGGTGGTAACATTTAAGTGAAAAGAGAGATACAGTTGTAGAAATATATGGAGTATCAGATGGTGATAAGAACTGAAGAGAAAAATACAAGCAGGGAAAAGAGAGAAGGAGTGTTGCGGGGCTGGGGTTACCATTTTAGTTAATATGACCCAGGTAGGAAAGACCTCGTCACAAAGTTGACGGCAAATCTATGAATTAGGTGTAATTTCTATTTTATAGATGAAGCACCTTGGCTCAGAGCGGTGAACTGACTTGGCTGAGGTCACATAGGGAGTTAATGGCTGAGTACATATTTGGACCCAGAGCGACCAAGGTCACTGAGTGACCTTGAATCCAGGCTATTTCTGCAATGCTACACTGCCTGTGGTTTTTCATTTGTAAAACATAGGGCTAGACTAAGTCAGGACATGTAGAATTCTTTTTCTCTGACTCTAACATGCCTTGTGCCAGTGGTCTTTTCTGAAGGTGATAGAACATTCTTAACTGCTGTCAGTAATATCAGACATAACTGATGTTATATTACCCACCTTCCCACTCACTTTAGAATAATTATTCCTGGTTAGAGATTTGACCAAAAGTTAGATCCTTAACACACAGACACAATCCTAAAAAGTAAAAATGGCCAAGCTGCCGGTTGTTGTGAAAATGTAGCAATGTGGTTGGCATCAGTATTATTTATGGTAATAAATTATTTAGGTCTTTAATAGTCAAGAAGCTCCTAGAATCATAATGCTGAATAAATCTAAATACTTGGGATACCAGAAAATCCTGGAAGGGTGGGTCACATAATCAGGCTGTGGGTGGTGTGTGAGAGTTGGGGGCCAGTGAATTCTGTAGGGTGTGATGTAAGAGGCACGTTGCTACTCGAAGTGCCTTGAGGGCAGAGCCTGCAGGATCATGTGCTGAATGTTGCAGCTAAGTTCCCACCATGAGGGCAGGGACTGCCTTCTCGTCCTCCTGAACCTGTAAGGCCAGGCACAGTACTTAACTGATGTTTCAATAAATATTTGCTGAATGAATAAATGTACGATGACAAAGAGATCTGAAGCCATAAAAGACAAGGAATGGATACTGGAATTGAGAATATACATTGCTTTGTCCACATCCCCTCACCTACCCTTGAACTTCACTTCTGCTCCTTAAGATTACCTCTATATTAGTTTTCTAGGGTTGTGGTGAGAAATACCACAGAATGGGTGGCTTAAACAACATGAATTAATTTTCTTGTAGGTCTGGAGGCTAGGAGACCAAGATCAAGGTGTTGGCAGGACTGATTTCTTCGGAGTCCTCTCTCCTTGGCTTGTAGATGGCCATCTTCTCCCTCTGTCTTCACAAGGTCTTTCCTCTGTGCCTGTCTGTGTCCTAATCTCCTTTTCTTATAAGGAGACCAGTAATAATGGATTCAGGCCCATTCATATAACTTTATCCCACTTTAAGGGCCTATCTCCAAATATACTTACATTCTGAAGTATTGGGGGTTAGGACTTCAACATGTGGATTTTGGGGCAACATAATTCAGCTCATAACAACCTCTTAAACAAGTTACTTGCACATAAGTCCTTCTCCCAGCTCTGCTTTTGCAAGGGAACATAAGCTAAGCTATGATACTACTAAATCTCTCTTTCTCTTTCCCCTCTTATATAAATGTACACATCTACACATTATCTATCTATCTATCATCTATCTAACTGGTTGTTTTATTTTTGTTGTTGTTGTTGTTATTGGTGGTGGTGGTGTGTGTGTGTGTGTATGTGCGAAATTGCATCCAAATACAAAATCTCGTCATCTCTTCAAGAAATTCTGTTAAGAAAATTATAATAGTGTCTGAGAAGAAATAGACTTTTCTTTCATGCCTGATGTTTAAGCAGCCTTAATTGTCTAGTGCTTTCGACAATGCCCTGCTGATGCCTGAGTTGTTGTATGCTATGTAAACCCCAATAAAGGCTACACAAACCCCTTTTGAGCTTTCTCACAGCTAAGTAATTATGCCTTGATTGATGGAAAAGTAAGCACACCTTGATTGCTTATGCAATTTTGAATTAATTACATTACTTCCAGATTTGTATGCTATTGAGGAAGGTGCTTATCTACTGATTCTAATTAATATATAACAACTTTATGATATATAGAGAGGCTTTAAACACTTAAGATAATATAACCCCCAAGGTTCAATTCATTCATTCATTCAACAAATATTTATAGAAGTTTTAATATGTAGAAGTTATTTTGGGAGTCAGCGTGGTGACGAAGGTGAGGGTTTCTGGAGCCCAGGGCTGGGTTTCACTGGGAGAATCTTGACGATGGCTAGTCTATAAGATGGGATCTGTACCTATGGAAATGATGTGGCTCTCGAGCATAGATAAGGGGTGGGGGATGCTCTACTTCCCCCTCCCTTTTGCCTCTTCAGTCCTCTCAGAACCTTTCCTGGGAGCTGCAGGCTGTGAAGGTGAGCCTCGGCTATGATACGGCACAGGGGAAGGGTGAGGGCTGGATCTGAAGGCAAACTGGCCTCAGCCTTGCACAGAACTCTAAGATTTATCACTGCCTAACGCACATTACCCTTAAATGTAGAGAAAGTGTATACATCACCCTGAAAACACATGTAAAGTTTGCTATTTGCAGAGGAAACTCTCAGTATGAGTGTATCTCTGTGTGTGTGTGGTGTGCACACCTAAGTGGGTGGGAGTGGGGTGGGGTAGACAGCTTGCCTGGGAGAAAAGGGAATGACAGATTCTTCCCAAGTAGTGGATAAGTGGGAGATCGTTAGTGGCAAACTGTCTGCCATCAAGGTAAGATATTTGGTAAAGAGGACAAAGGATTGGAGCTTACTTCATGATTGAGCTGAGGTGGGGATCCAATAATATAGAGAGTGTAAAAATATAGCCTCCCTGAGAAGCACTTAGCAGTGGTTAATCCATTAACTAATTAATTCAACAAACATCATTAAAAGCCAACTATGGACCAGGTGCTAGCGATAATAATATTTGCAAAAATAGACTTGCTTCTGGCCTTTTGGATTTTGTAGTCAGTGGGTGAGAAAGATGCTTGTATTTCAAAAGTGATAAGTGCGGTAAAGGAAGACTGCAGGGAGCTATAATGGTATATTGTAGGGGATACTTGTCTAGCCTGGCGGATTAGGGAAGGCTTCCTAGAAAAAAAAGTAAGTGATCTGATATTTTTACATCTTTATTGGAGTATAATTGCTTTATAATGGTGTGTTAGTTTCTGCTTTATAACAAAGTGAATCAGTTATACATATACATATGATCTGAGTTTTTTTTAGTATCATAGGAGGACTAAAAACAAACAAACAAACAAACAACCCCCCCCACAAAAAAAACAAAGAGAGGGTGTGGGGAAGAGAGTTCTAGGGACAAAGAAGAGCCATGCAAAGGCCCTGGGGTGGGAAGCAACCTTCTAATGAGATGGTCTGTGGTGGGAAATAGAATCTTTTGGTGGAGTTTTCCAACAAGTTAATCAACTATAGCTAAGAGGACTCACTCATCACACCTTTCCATAACCTTCCAATCCTAAAATGACATGATTTACAGCATTTAATTGCTTGGGTTCAATCCAGTGAGAGCTGCTTTGAGAAATAAAAGAAGAGCAAGAGACAGCGTGATTTGTTGAGTAGAACCTAACACGCCAGCAAGTTGAGCAACCATATATGACAGCATATGATTAAGGACCACAATGAGGGGTCTAAGTGGCTCAGAGAGTTGGAGGTCAGGGAAGAAAGCAGAGTGGGATAGGGCTTCCTGTTGTCACGTCTCCTGATCAGACAGCCGGGATTCTCCACTCTGCAGAAGGGAGTCTGACTGAAGAGGAGAATTCTTGGCAGCCAGTAGGTAATCCCTCCATCAGCTGTCAGCTAGCAACTCTCAGGAAGGAGCAAGGACACTGGGGAACCATTGCTGCTTTGTACCAGATGCTTCAAGTGTACTGTCTCAGTCCTCACACCAGCTGTATGAAATAGTATTATTATTCCCATTTTACAGACAAGGAAACTAAGATTTAGTGATGTGGAAAACATGCCCATGGTCACGCATTTAAGCAGTGACTGGAGTTAGAGCCCAATTCTGTCTGGATTTAAACTCAGTGTTCCTACCATAGTCCTAGGCTTCTTCCCCACTGTGGAGTGTGTGTGTGTGTGTGTGTCTTGCTTTATTCTATTTTATATGTTTTTAAAATATGTATTTAAAAACATATACTAGAGTATATGTTTTTAATAAGGGAAGGAGATGAAAGAGTGGGGAAGGGAAGTAATTTTTTGAAAAATCTGCTCTTCACCAAGCAATATCTTGCTTATTACACAGACCATTTCACTTAATGTTAACCACAAACTGTGTGCCATATATTATTCTCTCCATTTTAAAGATGAGGAAAATGAGTTAAGTGTTTTGTCTAAGACCTTTCATCTACCAAGGCAGTAGAGCTGGGATTAGATTGCAGGTATGCTTGAGTCCAAATTCCGTGCTTTTTATAGCCCGTCACCTTAGTCTCTGGGGCCCTCAAAGTCAATGTTATATTCTGCACTTTGTCATGTGCCTTCTAATGTTCAATAAATATTTGTTCACTTATTTACAAAAATAAAGTTATTTATTTATTGTTGACTGTGCTGGGTCTTTGTTGCTGCATGCGGGGTTTTCTCTAGTTGTGGCGAGCGGGGGCTACGCTTCGTTACAGTGCACAGGCTTCTCATTGCTGTGGCTTCTCTTTTTGCGGAGCTTGGGCTCTAGGCATGTGGGCCTCAGTAGTCATGGCACATGGGCTCAGTAGTTGCAGCTCGCGGACTCTAGAGCACAGGCTTAGTAACTGTGGCACACAGACTTAGTTGCTCCACAGCATGTGGGATCTTCCTGGACCAGGGCTCGAACCTGTGTCCGCTGCCCTGGCAGGCAGATTCTTAACCACTGTGCCACCAGGGAGGTCCCTGTTCACTTATTTACTTTTAAAACAAACACGGTGCACCATTTTTGTGCTGGACACCATAGTGAGCGTAGAGAGTGGAAAAGAATTCTTTTAATTCCTTTTTGCAGTTATGGTCAGTACCAAACTGTGTGACAATTAATTGTTCTCATACTGTTTCTTGGATTTTACTCGATGGATATTAGAATTGAAAAGGATCTTAAAGATCATTTAGTCAATCATTTCATACTTTAAAAGATTCTTGTAATCAAGATGCAAAAGTTTAAAAGTAAAACATTAGCTAGAAGAACCCAGCAGCATATTAAAGAATACTACAGGGCTTCCCTGGTGGCGCAGTGGTTGAGAGTCCGCCTGCCGATGCAGGGGACGCGGGTTCATGTCCCGGTCTTGGAAGGTCCCACGTGCCGTGGAGCTGCTGGGCCCGTGAGCCATGGCTACTGAGCCTGCGCGTCTGGGCCTGTGCTCCGCAACAGGAGAGGCCACAACAGTGAGAGGCCCGTGTACCGCAAAAAAAACAGAATACTACACCATGAGGAAGAGGAACTACTCCAGGAATATAAAGATGAATCAATATAGAGACATATATTAATAAAATTCTTCATACTAGTAGATGTAATGACATAATTTCTGTGATCATATTCCAGAGATAATGAAAGGCAACTGATTAATGCAACATCCCATATTTTTTATGTATATACAAATTATATATACATATATAAGACATTATATACATGTATAAAAGCAAGCACACACTTGTCCACTTGTCTACATGTGTACAATATACACACACACACTTCTGAAATTCCACAAAAGAAGAGCTGAACAAATAGCAAGGCATATATTAATTTCTTGGATAGGAAGACCCAACCTAATAAAGATGCAAGTTTTCCCTACATTAATTTATAAATTAAATATAATTCTAATAAAAATACCAAAATAATTTTTAAGAAGTTCTTATGGAAAAAGAAACAAATGAGAATAGCCAGAAAACACAAAAAAAGAGCAATGAGGGAGCACCTGTTCTAGAAAATATTAAAACATATCATAAATCTTTAACAAATTAGTGAGGTATTGGCTAGTAAATAAGACCTATAGAAAAGAATAAATTTCCAAATATGTATGGAATTCCAATACATATACAAATTAGGATATAATAAAGTTAGCAACTAAGCCAGTGTGTGTGTGTGTGTGTGTGTGTGTGTGTGTGTGTGTGTGTGTGTGTGTGTATAGAGGAAAGGAAACAGACTAGTCCATACAGTAATAACTAGGTAGCCATTTGGAAAATAATTGGATTGACATTCACACTGTACACTAAGATGTGTTCCAAATGGGTCAAAAATTTAAAAGTAAAAAAAGAAATTGTAAAGGTAGTAGAAGACATGTGAGAGTTACTTTATTACCCAGGAATGGAAAAATCATTTCAATTATTATACAAAATGAAAAAGCCAGAAGAGAAAAAAAATAACTCACTTTATGTATTTAAAAAAATCTCTCTGCAAAAATGCCTTAAGCAGAGTCAAAAGATAAATGACCCTTGACGAAATATCTGCAACTTATCACAGAAAAAGGAGTAATGTCTTTAATATGTAAATAGCTTTTACAAATCAGTATAGAAAAGATCATCAAACCACTAGAAAAGTGGGCAAAAGATATGCATAGATAGGTCAGAGAAAAGGAAAATCCAAAACTAAACACTCTATAAAAGGGAGAATTGACTGTTTTTTTGCATAATAAAAGAAATGAAAATTTAACTTATTCCCATATACCATTTTCATCTTCCAAATTGGCAAACTTTCAAACATTTGATAATAACTTTATGTTGCCAAGACTATGTGGAAACACTTTTATATGCTACTGGTGAGAAGTAATTGGTACAGTTTAAACAATATCAAACAAAATTACAAATACATCTACTCTTTGACCCTATAATTCCACACCCAGGAAATTATACTACGGATATATTTGCCCATGTGAAAAATGACATAAACAATATTATTCTTCACAGCAAAGAATTACAAATCACCTAAATATTCATCAACAGAAGACTGGTTAAATGGAATTAGGCAGCTGAAGCTGTTTAGGAACTGATATTGAAAGACCTCCAAGTTGCATTTTTGAGTGAAAAAGCAAGATGTAGAACAGTGTATATGGCATGGAAGAAATGGAAAAAAAGAATAAATATTTATCTTTGCTTCTGTATTCATTAAAATATATACTTGAAAGGACAGAGTTGACTTAATGACAGTGATAACTTTTTCTGTTCTCTTGTTTTGTTTTTTTCTTTTGGAGACAGGTAAACTGGCAGCTGTAGGATTTGAAGAGGAGAAAGATTTTTCATTTGACACCTTTTTTTACTTTTTGAATTTTGAACCATGTGTAATATAAAAATTATTTTAAGAAACTCAATACCTACAAAATAGATCAATGAATAAACCCCAAATTTTCAGGTACTTTTTCTGGGTAAAGTTGGGATGGCCAAACACAGAGGCCCATCCAATGAACCTTCTTGCTTCTCAATGACCTCTAAAGCATCATTTGAGAATCCTGTTACTATGTGGACAGTTTGAAAACCAACTTTTAAAATCCAAGAGTGAGTGGATATAGAGCATCTCTAAAAAGTCTGGCACATAGTGATTATCTTGGCAAATCTCAAGTATTATTTTTATATTTTGTAGATGGACAAACAATAACACAGAAATAGTCAATGAGATTTTAAGATCCTCTTTTTTTCTTAGATGGTGCTTATTGATGTCTTGACACACAGTAGATAGTCAACAAGTGCATGGTGATGGATTGACCTCATCCTGTTGTACCATCAGTGATTAATAGAGGTCATATTGTTGGTGGAGGGTAACAGATATCACAATATGGTAGCTTGTCCTGTTGGGGCCTGAGGAGCTTCACCTCCTGAGGGAAGAACAGTCAGGAGGCAAAATTAATTTCAAATCACAGCCTACGGAGGCCACATGGCATCATGGAAGGCACATGGAATTTGGAATCCAAAGGTCTGTTTAGATTCATGATTCATTCACAGAGTAGCTTAGTAGACCATGGTTGGTTCTTTTCACCTGTATCAATCATTGACCTCATCCCTGTGATATCTGTCCTCCTATCCTCATAGGCTGCTCTAAAGCTTGAAAGATCTAACTAGATTTGAAAGCTTTTCAAAACAAAAAGTAGCCCAGAAGTGTGCAGCTTAATACATAACGATTTCATAATAATGTCAGGCCTGTTTGCTCTCTGCATAAGTGGCGGAGGATTTGTGGCTGGTGAGGACAGTGTTAAATTTACAAAGCAACCTAAGGAGAGACTCGCTTGCCATAAGGGGAGACCCAGGACTGATGGTAGGCACTTAACAGCATGTTCCAATTACAGCATTTAAATCTAATTGCATACTCTGTTAATCTCTGTCAGTGCAGCATCATTTAATATCATCTCGGCAGCCTCTAATATCGTGAGCAATGTGAGCTGAGCTGAGACTATTGAAAAAGTTCAGTCCCAGGTCTTCATATCCCCTTTAATTCTCTCTGTCAATTATGCCTCAGCCAAGAGTTCAAATAAAGGTCTTGGGATCCGGGGTAGGAGCTACCTTTTTGAAGCAAAGCCTCTTATAAATATATAGATTATGTCAGGAGCTTCCAATTCCTTGTGCTGGTTATTTTTGACGGGTTAGTTGCAGTGACTAGTCCCTAGGGTATAACTTACTATAGACTTATTCAAACAAATACTGTAAATGCAATCTGTTCCATAAATTATAGTTCTGGAAATAACATGATACCACTTGCACATATATTTTCTCTCCTCCCCCATCCCCCTGGCTCGAGTAAGGTCAATGGGAAAAAAAAAAAACCTCAGACTCTTACTTAGCTCAGTTTTTTGCACATAGTAAGCTTTTAATCTTTGTTTATTCTTACCATAAATTTTAGTTGATTAGCATGAAACCTCTGGTCATGGACTTAGATTTTAAAATACAATTCTTGAATCAGAAAAATCAAATTTAGGAATATCACCAACCCTATTTAAATCCTATTTTAATTAAGAATCATTTATTCAATCAACAAACACCAGATACATGAGTGCCTGTTGTGCCAGAAATTCTGGCTGAGGAGTTATGTTCTTTCTGAAAGAACTCTAGGGCTCCAGTTCCAGCTCCATGTTTTACAAGTCACATGGTTAGGTAATTTTCTAAGCTTCTCTAAATCTAAACTTAGTTTCTGTAATATTTTAATACTTTTGCCTCCCTTGAAGCACTGTTTGGGGGATTAAATGAGATAATGTATGTAAAGTACCTGGTACAGTTTGGGGCACTTTTTATGGCTGTTTAGTTTTTGCTAATAGTTAATGAGTAGTTATTATCTGTCAGTCAAAGGACTAAGCCCCTTCCATGAATTATTATTTTATATAATATTTTTGGCAGCCCTATAGTTAGATACCATTATTGCTCCCATTTTACAGTTGAGGAGATTGAAACACAGGGAAATTAAGAATTTTGTCCATGGTGCTATGGCTGGAATGTGGAGAGCAGAAATTTAAACCTAGGAGATGAGAAACCACAGGTGTGTTCTCTAAGACCATAGTAGGATCAATTCCATGCCTTCAAGGACTTTCTTCAAATCTCGTTAGGGAGATGAGACTTACCAAAAACTATAATTGGTTAGCCACACAGCCATGTGTGATTAAGTGCTCAAAGGGATTCTGCCTGTCTTGTTGGAAAGCCCTGAGACAAAGTAGCTGGAGAACAGGCTGAGCTGCTCAAAGAGACTCGAAATCACATAATGGAAATAGAATAGAATATGTTTCTCTCTCAAGGAGTCATCCAGGGATGTGTGGTCCTGGGATGCCCGGTTTTGTCTGCCATCCTCACATGAGGGTTGGGTCCGAGGCAGCTGCTCCAGTTGTTACTGGTCTTGGGTTCCTCCTACCTGGGTGGACACCTGGGATAGTGTAGTGATTAAGATCTCTGTCACTTTATGTCTGTGGGAACTCAGGCAGGGTATTTACTCTCTGTGCTGCAGATTTCTCAACTGAAAAATAAGCAGAATAATAGAGTTATTGATATAATTGAAAAATGTCTAGAATAGTGCTTGACATATAGTGAGTGTTATATTATGTGCACATGATTTTTATATGTATATAGCGGGGTCTTAGTATTTTCCCATCAGTTGGTTCCTGGAAGATGGGTGTCCCCCTTTCTGGAGATGCCTAAGGTGAGATTACTCACCGGAAATAAATGAAGTTTATAATCTCCTCCACCTGGAATTCCTGCAGTGGAAAGGGGGACCCAGATAGAGACTAGGGGAGATGGGGACAGAAAAATCAGCCCACAATGCAAAGAGTGTAGGGCAGGCCCCTGTGTCTGCAGAGGGAGGGGATGGGAAGCAGTCTGGGTGAGTGATGGGACACCTGCAGTCTCTAGTTGAGGTGAAGGATTGTTCCATCTTTCCCTTCGCTTCCTCACTCCTTAAGAGAAAATGAACTCCAATTTTGGTCAAGGACATACCATGGGCCATGGAACTAGGCAGGGATGGTCTAGTATTCTGGGCAGTCTTTCTTTGGGAGGTCTTGCAAACATATTAAAATGCAGCCACATTCCCTATTTCCTATAATTATGAATAACCCTAAGAGTAGAGTTGTAATCTAGTAGCTGACAAAATGTTACATTTAGATGCTTAATTCAACATTCATTCATTTTGATTTGCAGGTTTTTTTCCTCATTTTGGATCCTATTACATATATTTTTAATATATTTTATTCAAGTATAGTTGATTTACACTGTTGTGTTTTTTTCTGCTATATAGCAAAGTGATTCGGTTATACATACATATATTCTTTTTCATATTCTTTTCCATTATGGTTTATCACAGCATATTGAATATAGTTCCCTGTGCTATACAGTAGGACCTTGTTTTTTTATCCATTCTATATGTAATAGTTTGCATCCGCTAATCCCAAACTCTGGATCCATCTTTCCCCACCCCCTCCTTCCCCTTGACAACCACAAGTCTGTTCTCATGTGAGTCTGTTTCTGTTTCATAGATAAGGTCATTTCTGGATCCTATATTTTTTTCTGCATGCAGGTCTAAGGCCCTGAGCTCACAGTACTGAATAGATTAAGCCACTTTGGCACTGGTGGTTGGGAGCAGATGATTTGGTCAAAACAAGAAATTGGTTGAAATGACGATTTTTGGTTTTCACTGATTTATTTTTGGAAATTTTACTCAAAACTTTTGTGGTTGGGATTTCTTATGCATGGAAGGGGAGAAAGAGGTCACAAGCTCTTGTGTTTTTTCTTCTTTTTGTTTTTTTCCCTCTTCATTCTGGATGGTGAGGTTAGATAGTCTGGGGCTTCTTCTCACTGAGGAGGTCGGACTCTACCTCCAAAGGCACCTCAGGGTCAAGATACTGCTCAGTGAAAGGAACCTGGAAATGGATGCTTAGGTCTGATGCTTGAGTGGGAAAAAGATTCTGGAAATGTCCAGTCCAGATAGTTAGGGTGGGGAGAGGGCTTTAATAGTGGCGTGACCTTCAGCAGGGGTTAGTGAGATCGCAGATGGGGGAAGTTGGAAGCTATGGGACCAGGGATCCCAGCTGAAAATCCTGCAAACTCTCCATTGATATGACCAGCAGAAAGTTTTGCGAATATATCTTTCTTTGTTCTGTGGGGGCCCAGAACCTTCTGGGAGTCACTTAATTCCTAGCATCCTGGAAGCAGTGACCCTCCCTAGGGCCAGAGTTGGGAGAATTTCCCTAAGCCAGTCACTTTTCTTACTCTACTAGACCAGAGAAAGTTCTGCAGGAGCTTAGTAAAATGCCTTAAAACTTTAAACTTCTCCTTTTGGCTGTTTTGGTGAACACTTACCTGTTCCCTGGCAGTGATGAACAATACAAACCCTTATAATAAAAAGGGCTAACGAGCTTGCCTTCCAGGCAGCAACAAATATTTTAAAAGATACTTAATAATATAACCTGAATGAGAGGTACTTATGGAAAGGCAAAGGTGGGTCCACAGTTGGGGACAGGTTTGAGATGGGGAGAAAATAAGTGGTCAGGGACCCAAGTTTTTGAGTTAGATCAACTTGTGTTTGAATTTCACTTTGGATCTTATTAGCTGTGTGATGCTGAGCAAATGATTTAATCTTTGTGAAACTCAGTGTCCCCATCTGTAATATAGACCCAATTATTGCTGTGACATAATTCCTATAAAATGCTTATCATGGTGGTTTGTACACACAGACATGTAACATGGAGAAGTAGAATAACATAGAGGTAGCTCACAGCTGGGAACAAATATGCTGTTGCCTCCCTTTCTAAAGTCAAAGAACCCTCTGCTCCAATGCTCAGTGATGGCCACACATTGGTTTTGCACAGCATGGCACTCCATAAGGAAGTGTATGACAACCCTACCCCCACTTGTCTAAACAAATAGAGGTGTGTGTGTGTGTGTGTGTGTGTGTGTGTGTGTGTGTGTGTAGAAGTAACTTTGCAGAAAGAGTTTAATGGAGAGTATTATGTGGAAAGTTAGCTCCCTTTCCCTATTCTAATTGAATTCTTGTTTTTTTTTTTTCAAGAAGGGAAAACTGGTAGCTCATTCTCCAGATGGTTATTTGCTAATTTAAGACATGCCCCCAAGACCTTGGAGTTTGGAGACAGAAGTGGTGCTGGATGTTGGAAAGGGACAGAGACTGTCCCACATACTATTGTGGGTTCTCAAGGAAGAGTGAAAAATCCCACTTGCTTCCACAGACTTTGAGTTTGGGATGAGGAGGGTAAGGATATTGGTAATCTGCAATTTTGCCAGAGATTATTGTGTATCTTGAAGATAGGGGTCTGGAGTCAGACTGAAGATGTTCTTGAATGTCTTGGGGTTCCCTGGAATAGGGCCATGTCCATGAATCAATTCCCACCTATCTCAGATGAATGCACAGACCATGACAGAGATAGGAGAAAGGTCACTGGAACTGCTAAGTGTGCCCCTCACATTCTCCTGGGAAAGAGATTGCTCCCCCACCTACCCCTCCCCCAGGTTAGCCAGTCCATGAGACATGGAGGAGAAAGAGGAAGCACAAGAGCACGAGAATGAACGGTCAGGGGTGAGCAGGCCACACTTCTCGCCTTTCTCAGCAGCCCCCTGCAGCTTCTTCACAGAAAATGCAGGGATAGGGGATGGTAATTCCTGTGTGGGATTAAATATCTGCCTGGAATGAATCAGAGGATCAGTCCAAAAATTGCTGAAACAGGTTGAGTTATTGGAAGGACTAAGATATTGTCAAGTGGTTATTTGATAACCTTAAGGCGTCACCAAACCCTTCCCCTCACTGCCCCTCTCCACTAACATGTGGCGGTGATACTTGAAAAGCAATCAGCATATCAACAAAATATTATAAAAGAATGGGAAAATAGTGTGGTAGAGGTAAGTAGGCGATGCTATGGGTACACAGTCAAAAACTGAGGACTGAGCCCGTGGAGAACATATGTGTGCAGAGGTATAAATATTGAATAATGGCTCTCTGGAAAGAAAAAGCTGTGATTTGTAACATTTGCCAATTTCTGTGGTGTAAATACTCCTGCCATGGCTATCAACATGATGTTATAAGATGACAAGTTGAGAAAAAGTGTGCACTATCAGCTCAAGTGAGCTATTTCAGATACCTCCAGCATACGTGTGTGTGTGTGTGTGTGTGTGTGTGTGTGTGTGTGTGCATGTGCGTGCACAGGCGTCAGTGAAGGCTTTCTAGGAGAACGGACCCCTGACCTAAGTCTGAAATGATGAGTAGGAAATAACCAGGCAAAGAAAGGTAGGAAGGACATCCCAGGCAGGGGAACAGAACGAACAAAGGAAGGAAGCCCAAAGTGCAACGACGTATAAGGACAGAGTGTTTAGTCCACTTTAGGGTGGTTATTGAAGGTTAGCATGTGTTCATTTCTGCTCTCTCTTTTTTTTTTTTTGTTATAAACTACATGTATGTTATGCAAATAAATGAACTCAAATAAATTATTGTCATATTTAAGTCTATTCATTGTATTTTTTCATCATTCGTCAGTCACAACAAACATTTATGAGAGCCTACTTAGTGCTTTTCCCTGAAACGATTTAAAGATGAGTAGAACATAGTCCCTGTCCTCAAAGAACTTGTCGTGTGGTTAGAACCAGAGCATAAACAATTACATACAATACATCATGCTGAGCACGCTGGGTAAAATATGCATATGTTCTAAGGGGTTGGGGGATGCTGAGTGATGGACCCCAAAGATATGGACATCTTAATTCCTAGAGCTTGTAAATATGTTACCTCACATGGCCAAAGGGACTTTGCAGATGTGGTTAAGTTAAAAACCTTGAAATGGGTAGGTTATCCTGGATTATCTGGCTGGGTCTTGAATGTAGTCACAGGGATCCTTATAAGAGAACAAAGATGTAAGGATGGGAGCAGAGGGAGAGAGAAGATGCTGTGCTACTGGCTTTGAAGATGGAGGAAGGGGCCATGAGCCAAGGAATGTCATCAGCCTTAGAGTCTGGAAAAGGCAAGAAAATGGATTCTCCTTTAGAGCCTCCAGAAGGAATGCAGGCCTGTCATAACTCGATTTTAGCTTATTGAAACTTGCTTTCGGACTTCTGGCCGATAGACTGTAATTCACGTTGTTTTAAGCTATGAAATTTGTGGTAATTTATTAAAGCAGCCATAGGAAACTAATACAGGGGTATGAAAAGGAGAGACATAACATGGTAATTAAGAATCTTGATTTGAGAGTCAGAGTGCCTCTTTTATAATCATAGCCTTATCTCTGAAGAGTTCTATGACTTTGGGCAAGTTACTAACTGCTTCATGCTTAGTTTTCTCATCTGTAAAGTGAGACAATTATACCTACTTCATAGATTTAGAGTGTGGGTGTTGTGAAATTATATACATATTGCACTGAGTCCATAGTGAGCAATCTGTGAACGTTAGCTACGATTTTCTTTTAGACGATTAAGTTTCCTCCTTCTCTCTGCTCTCTGACCAAGTTGGTGAATACGTTGGGATTTTAAATGGGATTTTGTGGTCTGGCCTGGGCAAAGGGCTGCCATTTCTAATGTTATTTTTATGGGCACATATGATCTTAAGTTGGAAAAACCCAATCCTTCACAAATTTTGGAGCCGCAGAACAATTTTAATTCTGAGTATGATCTCGTCTCTCTCAGAACAAACATTCATATCTGATCAGCCAATAAAAGGGTTAAGAGTTTGTATCTTTTCCATCTCCCTGCCACCCCTCATCCCCGCCCCATCAATAAAAATCATGTTTTGTGCACCCTCTCTTTGGCCCAAGTATTATTCTCTGCTCTGTGATTCCGAGTCAGCCTGTCTGTCCCCAGACTGAGCAGGAGCTGCTGAACAGCTGTGAAAACAATGCAGAAGCTGAGGAGAGCTGTGATTAGTGGGGGAAGCTGGGGAAATCTGGGATCCACCAGGCCCACTTCCCACACCAGCACACAGCCCGCAGAATCTGGGTATCACTTGGCACTGCTCAGCCTTGGCAGTCCCGCTCCCAAGCTGGGGCTCCCCATCCCGGGTGCCACTCTTCTTCTCTGGCACTCTCTCTCCAGACAGGCAGGGTCTTTTTTCTCTTATTCCCTCCACGTCCTTGGGACCACTACATAAACATAGTGTTGCTAGGCAGCCCTCAAGCCTCCTTTCATTCAGGATCTCAGCAAATTCTGTCCAAGCAAATTCAGAGGAGCGTACTTACAGCTGGTGTTGTCCCCCTAGCCAGCTCTCCCCTCTGGCCCCAGGTTTCCCCGCCAGAAATCTCCCAGCCTCTGCCTTGTGCATTTGATTTTATAGATTGGGATATTTAAGCGAGTTTAGAGATCCCCCCAACTCTTCCCCCTGCTATTAACTGTCCTTTACTCGGTGGGCTGTGCATACAATCATAGCCCTTTGCAAGTCAATCCAAGATTGCTGGAGAACAAAGAATTTCTCTTACTGCCCCAATGAAACACCCGGTGACCTCCCAGCAGTGCTCACCATTTTCAATCCACTTTTTCAAACTTCTTGCTGCCAGTGACTTCCAAATGCTAACACTCTCTTGGTTCCCTTTACCTAAGTGACAGTCTTTCTTTCTTCAGCTTTTTGTTTCCCTTCCTAATGACAGCAGTGCTGCATCTATCTTCATAACCTCAGCAACCAGCACAGAACCTGGCACACATTGGGTTCAGGAAGCATTTGTAGGGTGAAGAAATGATGAAATCATTTAAATGTGCTCTTTCCTTATTTTTTCCCTTTGAAATATAATTTTTAAAAAATCTGTTACTATACCGATCTAGGTTTAGTATTTTCTCTTCTGGATTGAGTCATCACTACAATTATTCTTAGTTCTCATTTGATCAAAATAATCTACATACATTATAAATATTGACAATTATTAGACCTAAAATTAGAATTTCATTGAAAAAAGCATCTCTCAATAATGGACTTATTCATGTAGTTTATGGATCATTGGAAGACTACTAGTTATTCTAATGACAGAGGCTTCTATATTAATTCTATTTCAATTTTCTGTTTTTCTTAAATATTTTATATTATTGGAGATTTCAAATATGCGCTAACTAGAGAGACTAGTATAATACAATTATCATTTGACCTTTTTGAAGGTTGCCAGCAAATTGGACATTCTACTGCATGTAAGCTATTTAGCATGTATAAGTCTTTGCTTAGTCCATTTTTATTGAGTGAATGGTGTGAGCGTCTGTCCTTATTTGACTTCTCTACTTGTTATATACAAAATATTACTTTCATTTTTTTTTTTTTTTTTTAAATGTATTTATTTATTTATTTATGGCTGTGTTGGGTCTTCGTTTCTGTGCATGGGCTTTCTCTAGTTGTGGCAAGCGGGGGCCACTCTTCATCGCAGTGCGCGGGCCTCTCACTATCGCGGCCTCTGTTGTTGCGGAGCACAGGCTCCAGACGCGCAGGCTCAGTAACTGTGGCTCACGGGCCCAGTTGCTCTGCGGCATGTGGGATCTTCCCAGACCAGGGCTCGAACCCGTGTCCCCTGCATTGGCAGGCAGATTCTCAACCACTGCGCCACCAGGGAAGCCTTACTTTCATTTTTATTAGGCCTTTGGAATGTTGACTGTACAGCCTTTGTGGCGTCACTGCTTCTTGAGAGCCATGGCAGACTGACTGATGAATCAGAGTATTGTTTTCTGCTGAACCTTGATGCGACTCAAAAATCCTTCTTAACATGCTGCTCCAGGCAATTACTACCAACCAACAGAGTGGGCATGAGAACTGACAACAATTTTATGTCCTTGTGGGGTTTTATGGTAAAGAATAATATCATTATTATATTTGCAAATATGGCACGTAATACAAATAAAAATCAAGCAGTATTGAAAAGTTCATAGAAGAAAGTAAAATTTCACAACAAGTTCCTCCACCCATATAGTAGCATTGTAATGTGAGAGTGTATTATTTTCTACACGCCTTTTTAGAAACATAGGGATAAAGCGCGGCAGAAACAATTATATAAAAGTGTGGTCCTTAATATGCATGTCCTTTTTAATAAAGAGTATGTTTATTTTTTGTTGAATCTAATGGGAGAATAAAAACAATGAATTGCTAAACCTCAGACTGTTTCTTTACAAGATATTTGTTCTTGAAAAATCCTTCTGAAGTTAAGAAAAACATTGTGAAATACATTAAGGGGATGAGGAAAAATTGCTTTTAAACTACATGCTTCAAATTGGGCCGTATCTATTAGTGCCTTATTTGAAATATGAGAATAGTGGGTCATCTATGTCTTCACAGCCCTTCCTCACACCTCTCATTTTTTCCTTAGTGAAATTATTTTACCTTGTTGGAATTCATAATATTAATATTCTAATGTATAAGCATAATTCCCAGTTGTTTAATCTTAATTCAATATTCAAATCCATTTAGTGCTCACTACCAGCCCTTTTACCATGGCTTTGCCATTGCAGAATTCTTCTATTTTGAAGCATCATTGATTTGCTTTATTTTGTTATTAGGCACCTTTTTCACCAAAGTCTCAAAGGTGTTTTGTTTCTGAGTTTTTAATGTGCTTGAGAATGCTCTCATCTTTATGCTTGAAGGGCAGTAATTAAATTGTTTTTATGGTTCTGTGATCCAGACAACCAAAAGATGCTACTATTTCTTTGCAGGGCGACTTAAAAACAGCCCGCATCTCCAGCGTTTAAGTGTTCCCTGGAAAACTGCCTGAGGTCTGGAAGGATAAACCTTTTGCTCACAGCCAGCACGGCTGTACCCAGGAGGCCCACTTTGCCTTCTCTGCATCACTTTGTCTCTCTCCAATCCTTTCCTGCTCTTGGCTCAGCCTAATACCTCTTCCTTGTTTACCATGTGGATAATAATTCTGGCCTTAGTCCATCCTCTGTGAGATTTAAGTTCTTCAACACCTGTTCTGGAAAGATCTTGTTTCTCACAAAATTTCCTTTTTCTTACTCACAAGGAAAATGCATTCTGTCCTTGGCACCTCTGAAAATTGAAGTAAATGATTTTTCTAAGTTTTCCTGCAGGTTTTGCTACTTATTCCATTTAGGTTTTCCATGTCATCTCTCTCTCTTGTTTTGTAGCCCAGTGTTTCCTCAGTTCAGGATATAGCTGCTTGTTTTGAGCAGTTCTTTATTATATCTAAAAACGAGATGTGTATTAAAGACCTATTACCCTACAGTTCTAAGATGCTGACTAGTTCAAAGTCTGATAACTGATCAGTGACATCTAACTTGGTTTCTCCCTTCATCCCTTGCCCACTAAACTAAATAGCAGAGACCACTGTAATAATCCTTTTTATTAGCATGGTATAAACACAGAATCTCACTAACTGTGGTTGATGACTGGTTTGTGATTCTAATGGGGAAGACACACAAGGCAACAATTTTAATATAATATGAGTTTTGCCTTAATTGGGCGAGAGGAAGGATTATGGGAGATGATCTACATCTGTGAAGGCTTCAGGGAAGACTTTACAAAGGATCTGGCTTTTGAAGGAAGGTTTGAAGATCAAGTTAGAGTTTGTCAGGAACGCAAATCCTTGGGGAGAATTCAGCAGAGAATGACAGGATGTGCAGAGAAGTGGCAGCAAGGAAAAGCACAGTGGGCCATGGGAACTGGAAGAAGGTTAGCATGGCCTGGAGGGAGGAGAGTTGGAATCTGTGGCTGAGAAGGTAGGCAGAGCTGTGCTTGCCATAGAGAAGAGTTTTTCGATTTTATCGCATAGGTTAAGGAAAGTCAGGGAATTCCAATTTTGAAAGACAAGACTTTGACATAATCAGGTGTGCATGTCAGGGGGGTAGCTCTGGCAGGGAGTCGGGGCTGTTGTCTGAGGGTGAGCCTAGCGGCAGTGAGACAAAGGCTACTGTAAGTGCACAGGTGAAAGGTGGTGGGCATGACTTGGCCCTGACCGACTAGGAAGGAAGTGGAGGTGGGGATGGGAGGGGGCTGCCGTGAAAGATTTCTTAGATGGTATCAAAGCCAGAGAGCAACTCCTTAGAGAAAAGCTCTGGATGCACCTGACCTGGTGGCACACTGGCTCTGTCTCTGATCGGCTGTACGATCATGGGAGAGTCACTAAACGATCTTGGACTTGGATTCCTCATCAATATATGCGAAAGAAAATGCTCGACCCAAGATTGTTGTGAATAATATATGTAATAATATTCTCCCTTGGGAGAATGCCTGGTGCTCTGTGACCCTGCAAAATGAGTTAGCTGTCCCCATTCCAACCTTCCTTGCCCTGGAAGGTTGTTTGAGAACGGTTATGCCGTCAACTCTCTGAACAATTTGATGAAAATTCTATACTTTGGGCTACCTAGCACCCACTTTGTAGAACTGAATAGTTCAGAGGGTGAGTCAAGAATATAAAATCTATCAAACCCTAGTTGAGTAAATTTTGCGTAAGACACCTTATTAGTCACAGGATGAAATAGGTATTTCAAACAAACAACCTCTGTTTGCAGTTCCTTGGGGCTGGAATCCATGTGGACAGTAGGGTAGGAAGAAAGTATATTGCTACTTCTACTATCACTATTATACTGCCACTAATCTTAACACTCTCACTAATGGAGTATTTAACATGTACCAGTCACTGTGTGACAAATATTTTAATTATATAGTATCACTTAGGTCTTGCAATAAACTTATGAAGTAGGACTTATTCATCTATTTTACAGATAAAGAGTATTGAAGCTAAAGCACTGTAAATAACTTGCTCGAGGTCACTTAGCTAGTAAATATTAACTCTGGAAAAGGAACTTTTCAGTTAGCTTTTGCTGAATAACAAACCCACGGAAACAGAGTGACTTCAAAGAACTACCATTTAGTATTCCTTGAGAATTGAGGGGTCAGCTGGGTGTTTTTGATGATATGGGTCAGGCTTGGCTGGTGTCAACTGGGCTTACTCCTGCATCTGTGGTCAGATGGAGCACAGGCTAGTTTTGAATGACCCCTCTCAACAGCTTTCTCTGGCTGTTGGCCTGCTGTCAACTAGAGCAGTGAGAGTGACTGGACCTCATTACCTAGCAGGCCAGCCGGCTTATTCACATGGCACAGAGGGAATGTTCCAAGACCAAGAGCAGACATAAGCAGACACTTGTGGCCTGGGCTCAGAATATTGCTTCTGCTGCAGGCTTTGGGCCAAAACAACACAACACAGATACAAAGGATGGAAAAGTAGGTTCTACTTCTTGGTGGAAGAAGTGAAAAGAATTGTGGCCATTTGTGTTATGTGCTACACAAACCTAGGTGTGGCTTTGGACCCCAAAGCCCATTATCCTATGGTGAAGGACATTATTTTTCTCCTTATTTATAGATGAACAAACTGAGGTTCAAATATATTAAACAACTTGCTCAAAGTCTCTTGAATAGTGAGTTGCTAAACCTTGGTGTGAAGGCTGGCATGTCTGACTCCAAAGCCAGTGAATTTCTGCTAGACCTGGATGGTGACATTCAAGGTTCAGAGTCTGTGAGATGTGGAGCCGTTCACTATTTACTCTTGGGGGTGGAAGAGACCTTAGAGGTTGTCTGGTCCATTGGCTGCTAGGCTTTTGAATTTCCATGGGTCACTATCATTTCAAAAGGTATTTTGGCAACCAACACAGATTTCTCAACCTGCTATTTTTTTTGCCAAGTCAAGGCACTGTTAAAACCATCTCCTATCATCCTCATATCATTAAAAGAATGAAACTTCAACACCGAAAGGTATAATTTTTTAAATTAAGTGCTATTGTTTAAATTGAATTAGTTCAGCTTTGTGAAAACTTACTACTTTGTCTTTATTTTTGCTTATTTTGTTGTCAGCCAGGGATGTCTTTACATTGGTCAAAGGACTATCGTATAGAAGCCACTAATCTAGGCCTGCCTCTTCACTTTTCTGGTACTTGAATTCCCTCTAAAACATTCCTAACTTGTGGTCTTCAATCGTTGTTTGCATACTTCTAGTGACAGAGAGCTCACTATTATCTGAGGCAGTTCACTCCATCTTTTTTTTTTTTTTTTTTTAGATGTTAGGGGTAGGAATTTATTAATTAATTAATTTATTTTTGCTGTGTCAGGTCTTCGTTTCTATGCGAGGGCTTTCTCTAGTTGTAGCAAGCGGGGGCCACTCTTCATCACAGTGCGCGGACCTCTCACTATCGCGGCCTCTCTTGTTGCGGAGCACAAACTCCAGACGCGTAGGCTCAGTAGTTGTGGCTCACAGGCCTAGTTGCTCCGCGGCATGTGGGATCCTCCCAGACCAGAGCTCGAACCCGTGTCCTCTGCATTAGCAGGCAGATTCTCAACCACTGCGCCACCAGGGAAGCCCCCACTCCATCTTTAGATAGCTGAACCAAAGAATAATATTATATTGAACCCTAATCCTTTTCCCAGTGACAACTATCCATCAGCTGAAATTCATCTTTTGGTTCTCAACTAGAAAAATTAAACACACTAAGGTGTGTGAAAACAGACACGGCTCCCCTGAACCCTAGTCCCTTTGGTCGCCACTGAGACAGTGGTGTCTTTGAGTGCCATCTGCTCTCATCCTGCTCTTAGACTTCATCCAGTTTGACTACATCTGCCTTCATGTGCATGTAGAAGTCCATTTATGTCTCTGGGCTTGGCCTGATCAGCTGCAGTAGATTAGGTCATCCACTTTTTCTTTCTACATATGATTCTTTTGTTAATGAGGTTTAAGATCATACTTGACTTAGCAGAAAATCTTATCAAGCTGTTGACTCAAGGCTCAAGTTTAAGCCTCAATTTGTATATGAATAAAATGTAAGCATTATGGAGCTGTTTTAAAGGCTCAGTAGATGGTAAATGCAAGGGTTTCCTTAATTTCTCTTTCAGATTTTTCATCATTAGTGTATAGGAATGCAAGAGATTTCTATGCATTAATTTTGTATCCTGCTACTTTACCAAATTCATTGATTAGCTCTAGTAGTCTTCTGGTAGCATCTTTAGGATTCTCTATGTATAGTATCATGTCATCTGCAAACAGTGACAGCTTTACTTCTTTTCCGATTTGGATTCCGTTTATTTCTTTTTCTTCTCTGATTGCTGTGGCTAAAACTTCCAAAACTATGTTGAATAATAGTAGTGAGAGTGGAAAACCTTGTCTTGCTCCTGATCTTAGAGGAAATGGTTTCAGTTTTTCACGATTGAGAATTATGTTGGCTGTGGGTTTGTCATATATGGTCTTTATTATGATGAGGTAAGTTCCGTCTATGCCTACTTTCTGGAGGGTTTTTATCATAAATGGGTGTTGAATTTTGTTGAAAGCTTTTTCTACATCTATTGAGATGATCATATGGTTTTTCTCCTTCAATTTGTTAATATGTTTGTCACATTGATTTGCATATATTGAAGAATCCTTGCATTCCTGGGATAAACCCCACTTGATCATAGTGTATGATCCTTTAAATGTGATGTTGGATTCTGTTTGCTACTATTTTTGTTGAGGATTTTTGCCTCTATGTTCATCAACGATATTGGCCTGTAGTTTTGTTTCTTTGTGACATCTTGTCCTGGTTTTGTTATCAGGGTGATGTTGGTCTTGTAGAACGAGTTTGGGAGTGTTCCTCCTTCTGCTATATTTTGGAAGAGTTTTAGAAGGATAGGTGTTAGCTCTTCTTGAAATGTTTGATACAACAAAAAGAATAAAATACCTAAGACTATACCTACCTAAGGAGACAAAAGACCTGTATGCATAAAACTATAAGACACTGATGAAAGAAATTAAAGATGATACAAACAGATAGATATACCATGTTCTTGGATTGGAAGAATCAACATTATGAAAATGACTATACTACCCAAAGCAATCTACAGATTCAATGCAATCCCTATCAAACTACCATTGGCATTTTTCACACTAGAACAAAAAATTTCACAATTTGTGTGGAAACACAAAAGACCCTGAATAGCCAAAGCAATCTTGACAAAGAAAAACAGAGCTGGAGGAATCAGGCTCCCAGACTTCAGACTATATTCCAAAGCTACAGTAATCAAGAGAGGATTATACTGGCACAAAAACAGACATATAGATCAGTGGTACAGGATAGAAAGCCCATAGATAAACCCACACACATATGTTCACCTTATCATTGATAAAGAAGGTAAGAATATACAATGGAGAAAAGGCAGCCTCTTCAATAAGTGATGCTGGGAAAACTGGACAGCTACATGTAACAGAATGAAATTAGAACACTCCCTAACACCATACACAAAAATAAACCCAAAGTGGATTAAACACCTAAATGTAAGGCCAGACACTATAAAACTCTTAGAGGAAAACATAGGCAGAACACTCCATGGCATAAATTACAGCAAGATCCTTTTTGACCTACTTCCTAGAGAAATGGAAAGAAAAACAAAAATAAAGAAATGGGACTGAATGAAACTTCAAAGCTTTTGAAAGCAAAGGAAATCATAAACAAGATGAAAAGACGACCCTCAGAATGGGAGAAAATATTTGCAAACAAATCAACTGACAAAGGCTTAACCTCCAAAATTTACAAGCAGCTCATCCAACTCAATATCAAAATAACAAACAACCCAATCCAACAATGGGCAGAAGACCTAAATAGACATTTCTCCAAAGAAGATATACAGATTGCCAACAAACACATGATAGGGTGCTCAGCATCACTAATCATTAGAGAAATGCAAATCAAAACTACAATGAGTTATCACCTCACACCAGTCAGAATGGCCATCATCAAAAAATCTACAAACAATAAATGCTGGAGAGGGTGTGGAGAAAAGGGAACCCTCTTGCACTGTTGATGGGAATGTAAATTGATACAGCCACTATGGAGAACAGTATGGAGGTTCCTTAAGAAACTAAAAGTAGAAGTACCACACGACCCAGCAATCCCACTACTGGACATATACCCTGAGAAAACCATAATTCAAAAAGAGTCATGTACCACAATGTTCATTGTAGCTCTATTTACAATAGCCAGGACATGGAAGCAACCTAAGTGTCCATCGACAGATGAATGGGTAAAGAAGATGTGGCACATATATACAATGGAATATTACTCAGCCATAAAAATATATGAAATTGAGTTATTTGTAGTGAGGTGGATGAACCTAGAGTGTGTCATACAGGGTGAAGTAAGTCAGAAAGAGAAAAACATATACCGTATGCTAACACACATATATGGAATCTAAGAAAAAAAGAAAAAGAAGTCATGAAGAACCTAGGCGTAAGACAGGAATAAAGACACAGACCTACTAGAGCATGGAGTTGAAGATATGCGGAGGTGGAAGGGTAAGCTTTGACAAAGTAAGAGAGTGGCATGGACATATATACACTACTGAATGTAAAATAGATAGCTGGTGGGACGTAGCCGCATAGCACAGGGAGATCAGCTAGCTGGCTTGTGACCACCTAGAGGGGTGGGATAGGGAGGGTGGGAGGGAGGGAGACAGAAGAGAGAAGAGATATGGGAACATATGTATATGTATAACTGATTCACTTTGTTATAAAGCAGAAACTAACACACCATTGTAAAACAATTATACTCCAGTAAAGATGTTAACAAATAAATAAATAAATAAAGGCTCACTAGAAACTCAGCACAACCCAATACAACTTCAATAGCATTTAAAGAATATCTATCATGGACTAGGCCCTGTGATAGTTGCTGGGAATATAAAGAAGAAAAGACAATTTCTGTTCTCAAGGAAGTCAAAGTCCAAAAAGTAAAACAGACATGCAAAAACAATAATACAACAAGATTGTCAGTTTATTTTTTTTGGTAATGGGAACCAACTGAGATGGGAGAAAGGGAAAAGTAGTATCAATGTCTCCTGGGGTTCAAGGAGGGCTTTATAGAGGATGTAGTATCAGAACAAAGACCTGGAGAGTGTTAAGGTTTGCCATGTGGGTCTGATCTCTCTACCTCTGGGGCAGGTATTAAATCCCAGAGGTTAAGGAGCACAGGCTTTGGGACCAGACCGTTGGAATTCCAGTCATGACATTGCCACTTCTCACGGGTTAAAGCCCCTATATCTCAGCTTCTTTCTCAAGGACATTATTGCTCCCTCCCCAGTGTTGTTATGAGGATTAAATGAGACAATATCCATAAAGTTCTTGGCATAATCCTGGTGCATAAGTGGTAACTACTCTTATTCCAAATGACCCAAGATGACTCAAGTTCCAAGCCAGATCAAGTATACCCTTTAAGTTCCTTTACTTGCAGTCTTCCTGATACAATGATTCAGGGTACATCCAGGATGCATCCTTACTTGTCAGAATCTTAAAAGAATGGCTTTAGGAAGAACACATATGTGGGCCAAAAGGCTGCTGCATTCAGAAGTGCTGATATCCACTGGAGTAGCAGAATAGTCTGAGGCAATCAGGTTCACATTTCTCTTATGAAATGTAATCATTGGAAACCCAATCCAACATTAAAAACTTTTTTTTAACTGGAAATAATTTCAAACTTAAAGAAAAATCATAAGAATAAGAATAGTACAAGGATAGCCATATGTCCTTTACCTGGATTCTTCTATTACTAACATTCTGCTCCATTTGTTTTCTCATTTCCTCTCTCCTTCTGTCCTGTACACACACACACACACGCACGCACACACACACATGCACACACACACACACACACACATAAAATATTTTTTCTGAACCATTTGAGAGTAAGTTGCATATATTATAGACTTTACCCTAAATACTGCAGTGTCTATTTTCTAGGAAAAATGGTATTCCTTTACATAACCACAATGTAGTTATCAATTTCAGTAAACACTGAAAAAATACTTTCATAGAATCTACTGTCCTTATTCCAGCTTTGTCAATTGATGCAATAATATCCTGTACAGCTTTTTTTAATAATTGAAGCTTAGTTGATTTACAATGTTGTGTTAGTGCCAGCAAAGTGATTCATATATATATATTCTTTTTCATATTCTTTTCCATTATAGGTAATTACAAGATAGTGATCCTTTACAGCATTTTAAAACCTTCATTATAGAATCCAAAAGTCAACACTATATAAAAAGTTACACTCAGAGGAGTATCACTCCCTCACCTCTCTTTCTCCCTCTTTCTTTACCCCAGTAGATATCTAACTTAATTGTTTTCTTGTTTACCCTTCTTTTTTGAGTAAAGATAAACAGAGATTTGTATGTTTTCTTATTTCCCCTTTTGTTTTACATAAAAACTAGCATACTATATATGTTATTTTACATTCTGATTTTATCAATTAACATTACTTCCTGGAAATCATTTCCTGTCATTATATAGTGATCACCACTCTTTTTGACAACAGCATAGTACTCCATTGTGTAACACTGTGGTTTATTGAACCAGTCTCCTATGCTTGGACATATAGGTAATTTCCAATGTTTTGCAAATAAGAATGATAAATAACCTTGTGTAAACGTAGTTTTATATTTTTAGAGGTATATGTCCAGGGTAAATTCTTAGTGGTGATAGATATTCTGTGTAGAAGAGTAAATACATATGCAGTTTTATTACATATGGACAAATTGTCCCTATGGGGATTATGCCGTTTTACATTCCCACTAGTAAGAGAGTGCCTGGGAAACCCAATATTTTGACTTTTTTTTTTCACATGATGATAAATTAGAAGGGTTTCAGGAGCCAGGACAGAATGAAGATCAAATGTCAAGTGCTGCACAAAGTGGGAAAAAAGACGCCCAACAAAAAACCAATACACAAAGTGCTTTTTCAGACCCTTGGACACCGTCTGCTTAAGGGCAGGGCAGTCTTATTTAATTTTTCTCTTTAGGGCAAGGCAGCTCTAGTAAGAGATCTTAGCAAGATGCCTAGCACATTGTAGATGATCTATAGATATTGACTGTTGAAACGAATGGAAGAATAAACTGGCAAAAACCTGGCATTGCCCCTGGGAATAAATAAACCTGGCTGGGAGATTATTTTGAAAGAACAAATCTCACCTCTTCTTCTCCCCTTCCATCCTAGACAGACGCTTCCTTGTACAGCTGTTCCTGGGGACTGAGCAGTTTGAAGTTTCCAAAGATGAAAACATGTAAGCAGTCCTTGCATTAGGAGATGGGGCCGCACAGAGGTCTATTGTCTGCAGGGACACAGGGAGCTCTGTGGTGAAAGGGGAGTGTCCTCCAGTGCAGCCTGGTCTTTTCAGCCTGAGCATTGCCTTTTCTCTCTGGAATGTAATATTCTACCCATGCCCTCGGAGTGGCATTGTGCAGTAGTGGGGTCAGCAGTGGGGAGGGGGCACAGGCAGGGAAATGATCTCTGTATGGGGAACCCAATAAGTCAGAGGCAGCATCAGAGGGCACGGCCAGGATGGGGCCCCTGAATGAGTGCTTTGTGCAGGTCTTGGTGGCAGTAGCTGGAGAGGCACCTTCCTCTTGCAGCTCACCTGGTGGTGAACAAAGCTGCCTTTCAGGCCTCGGGCCCCACAGCAAACACTGCGCAGGTGATAGACCTGCTTTCCTGCCCTGCAGTGGCCCAGGTATCGCATTTCTGGCTGGCGTTTCTTGTGGGTTGCCACTAGGGCTCGTCCTCCCTCTAGGATTATGAAACAGCAGAACTCGCCCGTGAGAAGATGGGCCACCTGTTCTGAGGCCACCAGGGTCACTGCAACTCTAAGGACTTTTTTTTTTCAGAGTCACAGGTGAGCAGGCACAGCTAATCTAGGTTTCTGCCGACTTTTGGCCTGGTCCACACTAGCAAGCACTCCTTGTGCAGCCCACAACACGTATAAAATTCCTTTTCTCATTTGATTTTCGTGATGGTTTTGGAAGGTCAATGGGACAACTTTTACACAAAAGAAAATGGAGCCATGATGAGCTGCAGTGGGTCCAGAGGGTGAAGTCTTCCAACTCCGAATTCAGAGTTCTTCCCAGGATGCTATTAATCCACAGTATCACGGGAACTAGAGTGATGGTGGGGCATACTGCGCTGCAACATGAGTTTGGCATTTTTTTTCTGTTATCTATCCAGACTTGAAAGAGCAAGCTCCCTTGATATAAGAGACAAATCTCTGTTCTGAGTTTGGGTTCCTTGTCTAAGGGATTGTTAATAGTTTTTTGGGTTTTTTTTAATGGTTTTAATTCAGTAAATGTTCAGTTTGATTAGTTGAAGTACTTCCTAAACCATAATTAAATCTATTATAGGTAACACTGCCTGCTTCCAAATGCTTCTAACCCCAGTCCCTGGAGTAGTTAAAGCTCTCATTGCTGAATTATCACCAACTGAATTCTTTTTTTTTTTTTTGCGGTACGCAGGCCTCTCCCTGCCGTGGCCTCTCCCGTTGCGGAGCACAGCCTCCGGACACGCAGGCTCAGCGGCCATGGCTCACTGGCCCAGCCGCTTCGCGGCACGTGGGATCTTCCCGGACTGGGGCACGAACCTGCGTCCCCTGCATCGGCAGGCGGACTCTCAACTGCTGCGCCACCAGGGAAGCGCTGTTAATAGTTTTTACGTGTCAGAGTTGAAAACAGAAACTGTGAAGCACTCCTTATTATATTTGGGCTTACAAACTCATGGACAGAGGCTGGTGCTGTGATTCAAGGAAACAAAAAGGGTTTATCTTGAAGTAGAAGGATGAATTTCCCTTTCTCTGACTGAGACAGGGTTAGTTAGGATTTGGGGTGCTTCTATGAGTGGCAGAAATCCATGACCTATGTGGACGAAGCAGCAAATAATGGGAAGATGTCTATGCTAACACTGAGGCTTTTGGAGCAGGTGTTGGATCTGTGTTTGGGCTTGTTGTGTGTGGATAGCACTGCTGGGGAAGCATCTCTGAGCCCGCCTGGAGCACCATTACCTGCTAGATGGTGGAGGACTGTTTGCCCAGTACTGTCATGCACAGGATAGATATGACTGTAATGAGCTTAAATACCATGAAGTAAGCCCTCATTTTGTACATCCATATAAACCTTCAAGATTGTTTTCAAAACCCTAGGCAGGGAAGAAAATCACCCTCAAAAGTGACAGGTTGAATCTTCTCTGCCCCTGGCAAGTAGGATCTCAGAGCTGAATTTAATTTGCTTAAAGAAAATGAAACAATTTACTCATTCAACAATATTTATTGAGTTGTCATTGTGAGTTGGTATGATCTCAAAGAATGTCAGTATATCCTTCTCTGGACAGCTTAACAAAATTTGTTTAAAATGGATTATTTTGATATTTGGCCTCTATAATGTTTCTGCTTTCTCTGTCATGCTTTCTCTTCATGAATCATTTGTTGCAGTGTTTCCATAAATCCTACTCTGCCTTCAAAATATGGCTCATATGCCTCCTTTTCCACAGATACTTTTTCCCCCCACCTAACCCATAAATTCAGGTGTAGCTGGGTCTCAGCTTGAGCATGGGCCATGTCTACCCGTGGCTCTAGGCATGCCTGAGAGTGTCTGGAAAACTGCAGATTGAGGCCTGATGAAACTCTATTTTGGGGGATATTGAGAATCCTCTTGTGAAATAAATCATGTTTCCACTTGTGGGAACCAGACAGACACATCTCAGCATGTCTGGAGCACCAATCGAGTGACCTCAGGTTTTAAGGAGGGGATAACAGATCCTCAAGCAAAAAACTTATCCTCTCGTGAGGAATCCCACTTAAAGATCTTGATGCAGTGACAAGCGTTACCCTCACAGGTCAGAGAGATACAGCTCAGAATATAGTACCATGTTTGCCATTTGGATTTGTCTCCTAGCTTGTGAAGGTTGTGTCTTGGGAGCACAAGAGTTTCCATCTATAAGAAAACAAACCAAACCAAAACAAAACAGAAATAACAACTTTGTTTAAATCCCTGCATTTCAACATTTTGGTAACACCTCCCACCCCCTCATTCCTGGAGATTTACACAAAAGGAATAGAAATATTCTCCTCCATTTGACCATAAAATTGTACTGTAGCTTTGGCACATTGAAGTCTCTGAGTCATTGAGGGTGAGCCTTGGCAGAGCGGAGGTAAAACAGCCATAAACCTTGGTCTAGGGCTTGATTGGGTGGCATAGAGAAGCAGTGAACATGGAGCTGCCTTGTGTCCAGGTGTAGAACTCTGCATGGGTGGGTTTGTTCAGGAGTGAGATCTGCCCATGGAATTCTAGAAGTTACTTGAAAGAGAAGTCTTGAAGGTGGTTAGTGTTAGTTCAGTGGAGGCAAAATGTCACAAAGGTTTTGGTTATTCAGGTCAATGTGATCCAGAAGCAGAAAGTGTAAGAGGAGGAATGATGCAGACAAGCCTGAAGAGGATGATAGGGAAAGACCATGGGCAACCTTGTAACCTGTCCAAGGTAGCTTGAATCAATTGTGAAGACAGGTCAGATTGTGTTTGAGAAAGATCACTTTGGAGGCTGGTAAGTAACTGATTGGAAAGGGGTAAAATTGAAGGAGGGGAAACTAACAACTTGAACTAATTCTCAGTATTTCTAGGGCTGCTCCTTGCTATGGGATATGCCCGGTCCAGGAAGTGGTAGCATTTCCTCCCCTAGGTCCTCTATTTGGATGGGCTAACTGTCCAGGGAATGAGGTGAAAACTTAGTCTTTATCTTGAATTCACTTTTGATGGCTTTGTTTTCCAGTCATCAGAGAGTCCTTTAACTTAGAGACTTTTGTTGAAGAATCCTTCATTTTATGAGCCTTCTTGATAAACAATGCTTTTGTCTCAAGAACTAATTTCTGCCTTTATTATAGACTTCTAGAAGATCTGATTATTCTGGGACAGTAGTTAATAAAGAAACAATGAATGAAATCCGAGCCCTACAGTTGGATCTTACCCTTTCCATGTTTTCTCCATTTCACTCTAAAGCAACAGGAATATTCCTTTTCTTAAAACTTATGTTTGCTTTTTAGTGTACCTAGTAATGTTTAGTAGTAACATTACATCTACTAATGTTACAGCCATCAGCTCTCTCTTGACTGAAACACATACCACACACATACACCAAACCCCCCCACCCCACACACAATTTACACACCACCCCTGAAGTGCTTGAAGCTTTCCCATCAGAAACAGTGGTTCATTATGGCAAAAGATCAGGATCTTTAAAGAGGCAACAAATCATGCAGTTTGAAAATTTTCACATAGACATGTTGCTCTTTCTAGAAGGGCTGAGAATCACCAGCCTTACAGGTTGGAGGCCCATTGTCACTTTGCATCATTCACACCTACTTTCAGGATCCACCTATACTGGCCTCTAAAAAAGGAAAATATTTATTGGATCCCCTTCTCTGTACTACATATGGGAATTTTACATGTGTGGCAATGGAAGAAAATTAAATGGGAATTCAAACACAAGGAATTATTGTTAACAAATGTATAATTGATGTTATTATTTTCATCCATTTGACATGCCATTGGGGTCATCAGAGGATGCTTTCATATGGTACATGGTGATGATCCACAAGGTTGTGGAAAATGGGCTGAAGGATCATAGGGTCAGAGCAGGAGGGTGATTTTCATGGGTGACTCTAGTGACATAATGAGGGGATTGCTGGTAATTGATGAATTTATTATAGTTTTTAGCTATTTACATGTTTTTATGACTGATAACTATTTTAAAACATTGAACTGAAATTGGGCCATTATAATATTACCTTTGAAAAAGATAATTGAGCTCCTGAACAGTTTAGATATCTAAACTTTAAGAATATCATTAAATCATTATATGGTTTGTGGTCATATAATTTTTCAGAAACCTTTTCTCCAAACAAGGTTGTCCGTGTAAAGAAATGCTCAAACCTTCCATAGTGCTTCAAATTCTCTTCTACCTGAATACCATGTTTCCTCAGAAATGGCTTAACATGTTGTGGTCAAGCCATAGTCGAGGACTATTCTTTTCTTACTCCTAGGAAAGAATCTCCTCTGTCTCATTTTTATTTGTACAAAAAATGGTTAAAATGGGACAATGCCATTTTTTACCCTGAATGGTGACTGCCAGCTATTAAAATGCTAATTTCCCCCCCAAATACAAAAAAAAAGAACCAAATAGAAGAGCCAAAGACAGCCAGGAAACAAGAGAAATGAAGTCTATGGAGTGATTAATCATTTGATTGACCAGGTAAGTCTCTGGCACATTACTAATTAGCTCACTCACAAAGCCCTGGCCTGAGAAGCCCTGGTTTGATTAAAGAGGTGCCGAGCCATTCAAACTCTGTTACTTGAGCTCCTTTTATAAAACAAAATACAATGTTCACGCTAAGCTCATCTCTTTAATCCAGCTGTGATTTCTCAGGTCTCTGACACTCAGGCCTAGGCACATAAATCAAAAAGTAGAAAGCAGTCCTTGTGAATGTTCAGAGACTAGGATCTATATTTTAGAACTCTTTTTTTTGCTAATTTGAAAAAGGAGTTGTTTACATTCTGAGGTTGCAGGAACTACCTGTTGACTGTCTTAAAGCTGCAGCTTTTGCTGACCCTTTAGATTACCTGGAGGCATCAGTAGAAGACTCTGCCTTAGGAGGAGGGTATAAATCCGTTCTAGCTCCACTCTATTCCTCTAGGAGGATTTATGAGCTGTGAAAAAGGATATTTGACATGAATAATAAAGATCTTCTCAACTTTACTAGGGAGTCTGCCTTTAAAATATACTCAAAGCTGATTTCTTCTTGGTTAAGTATTTCTATTCTTAGTCATGTTAAAGGTTTTGTTCTTTCTCCCTAGATTGAAACATCCATCTTCTCAGTGGTACTATATTAGGGCCACCCTCACTACTTAAAGGATAAGAGGTAGAGCAGATTCTCCCCGATTTTACTTTGAATCCTCATACAGGATATATGCTTCTTTACCCTTAGGCTTGATTAAAACAGCTGAAGACTTTCTCAGGTACTCTCGCTGGACTCATGAGTTCGGCAGCTCCATGGTAGTTTTCTTTGTGACTGCTGCAAGAATAGAGAAACTAACAGAAGCCAACAGAAATGTGTGGCTGGATTAGCTGAAGTAGAGGGTTAAGACCAAAGCCAAATTCTCCTCCTGTGATAGTCCAGGTTGATAGTGAAATTCATGGCTGGATGGCATCTCCATTGTGGGTGCCATATTTTCAACAGGCATTGATAAAAACAACTCACCTAGTGAAGGCCAGGGAGGAGATGATTCCATGGGGAAATCTTGTTTTGGGGGAAATAGCTAAGAAACCAGAGAAAACTGGAGTGGATATAGCGTGGAGGAACATGACACCTGTCTTTAAATAGCTGAAAGGTATCATGTTGTACATAGTATGAAATGTATTCTTGTCCACAATTGAATCCCCAACATGTAGAACAGTTCCTGGTAAAGAGCAATCAGTAACAACAGTAATCACCACTTTTTGAGCACATACTATGTTCTAGTCATTGTTATAATGTTTTGCTTGCCATATCTCAATCAGAAATGTTTATTACCTCCAATTTATAGCTGAGGAAACTCAGGCTTGGAAAGATCGAGAAACTTATCCAAAGTCACATAGTAAATATCGAAGTTAAGATTCAAGCCAGATCTGTCTCCAGGCTCTGAGTCCTCTTTATGGTGCTCTGCCTCTCAAGAGACCTCTCCAGATGCTTCAATGAGGATGATATCACTGGGATCTATGGGTGGCCAAATTCTATCACTTTTATCTTTTCCCTTGTGGATGAGGAACTGAGGTTTGGAAATGGAGTTTCCACAGCCAGTATGTTCCAGAGTCAGGATTAAAATGAGAAAGGACTGTTTTTGTACAAAATCCAACCTCTTGATCATTAAGTTCTACTACCTCCCTGGTACAAACAAACCCAATACTTGTTTGCCCTGAGTGAAATATTGCTATTTCAAGTCTGAATCTCCGCTGCATCTACCTTCTTCTGCATAACTTCTAAAAACTGAGGACTCCCTTGGCCACTGTACCAGAATTTTTGGTTTGCCCTCATCTGGTGCTCAGTTCCTCCCTGGATCCTCCATCTGCTCTGCTCCAGCTGACCTTTCTCCCTGATGGTGATGAGGATAATATAAATTTATGAAGTGTTTTGTCACTGTCAAGATATTAGACTCAGTACTGAGGCTTACTTAAATGTTTCTTATTTAAATAAAGAATTTAAATATTTAAATATTCTTTAGATTTAAATATCCCTTATAACAATTCCATAAATAGAATTATTATTGCCTACATCTCAGAGATTAGCAATCAGTGTCTCAGAGAGGATATGTGAGTTTTCCCAAGGTAACACAGCTAGTTAATTGATAGCCAATTCAGGCTAATAATTAATATAATATGTATATTCTTTATATTGCATGCGTACTAGGAATTCTTTTCTCGCTTCTCATCTTCACTTGCCAACTTTTTCCTTCTTGCCCTGCAAAGAGTATGAAAATCCCCTAGTTCACTAGGGCATCACCAGATAAGTAACATCACCTTTATCATTATCAATCTAAGTAGAAAACTATAGAAAAAATGTAAATAAAATAACTCTCATTCTGTTCTTAGAGATAGGAATTCATTATTAAGTAAGGAAACTGAGGTTTACAGAAATGAAGTGACTTTCTCATGGTCATCCAGCTAGTGAGAAGGCTGTGCCTTGATGTCAGGACCTTAAAGGTTGGATGACATGTGTTGTTAAATAGGAGCAGATGGATAATCCAGATGTTAGTGGAGGAGGAATAGACAAAGATGGAAAAATGTTTAAGAAATCTACAAAAGATAGTGAAAGGTCATAGAAATGTCTTGGAAGCCTTAGTAAGACATAACTAAAATTTTTAGTGATATTAAACTGTCCGTACAGGTGGACAAAGTAGCCCTTTTTAGTTCAGAGATTTAGTCAAGTGGCCCCTCTTGATTAAGGAAATGTAAAACTTAAGGAAAGTATGTATCTATGGTCCTAGTAGGAGAGCATATCTGGACGTGAGTGCACGTGGGCACATGTGTGTGACTTAGCAAAAGCTGTGCCCCTTAGATCCTTTGACATATGGAACCTCCAGGTGGGGAGAGATCAGTTTGCCTGCTGAGATAGAGACGTAAATAACCAAGCACTTGCTTCACATGATGTGAATGTAGGGAACATGACTGAGTAGACTAGGGTGGGACTGACCAAGGTGTGCTGGCAAGAAAGGACTCCAAAGAATGCAAAGACCCCAACGAGTAACTGACTTGGAGCAAAGAGAAACTCAGTGACTCTCAGATTTCTATGCCTGGACTCTTTCTCTTTTGTAGAGCCCAGACTTGTACATCCATCCTGACATTTCCACATAACAGGTCCAAAAACAATCTCTTGATTCTGCTCCAAACCCTCCATTGGTTTCCCATGTTGCTCAGAGCAAGAGTCTAAATCTTCACTTGGCCTCCGAGGCCCTGTGCAATCTGGGCCCTGCTTCCCTCTCCTTCCTTGTTTCTACTCTTCCTGATTTGGTTCCTGATGCTGCAGCCACACTGGCCTCCATGATGTTTCTCAGCTATGTCAGGCAGTCTCTGATTTCAGGGTTTTTGGATTTGCTCTTCCTTCTGCCTCAAATTCTCTATCTCCAGATGTTCTCCATGCTTGTCTCTTTGTTTCATTTAGAGCTCAGGTGCCACCTCACCTGAGAGGCCTTCTGTAAGCCACCACCCTGGAATAGCCACGACTCTCCCTCACCACCTCCACCTTGAAACTTTCTCTCTATGCCTTGTCTTGTTTCTCTTCCTTGCACATATCACCATTTGACATGTTCTCTCTCAATATTTTGTTATTTGCTTGTTATCTGTCTTCCTCAACTGGAAATATGAGCTACTGTGTCCCCTTTGCCTGGAACATACAATGGACACCTAATGGGCACTTGTAAATATTGTTAAATGAATGAATAAAATGGAACATCTGGACATGTGATCGTGGTCAACCTAAAGGTCTAAGCAATTGTGATGACTCCCATCCCGAGAGGTGATGGGGGCTGGTGATGGACCAGTGTCTGTAAGGTCTTACAGGCCCAGCCTTCAGTAGTGACACTCTGTGGAAGGAGAAACAATGCTGGCAGAGGGCTGACTGTAGATCCTCCAGTTTTCTGTCAGTCTGGCATTTGTAAGTAAGATTGAGTAAGCTCCAGAGGTCTTGGGCAATTCTAGGTGATGTGTTTTAAAAATTTTAATTCAACATATGATTGTGGTAAGGTAATATATTCACATGGTTTAATTTGCAAAAGTGGCATAAGGTATATGTGAGGGGTCTAGTAACCCAGAACTCCTCTTCAGATGTAGCTAGTGTTATCAGTTTCTTGTGTGGCCTTCTGGAAATAGTTTAAACAAATCCATGTAGAGACCTGTATATTTTTTCTCTTTTGCTTACTTTGTGCAAACTATAGAATAGTATACATACTATTCTGCATCTTGTTTGCATTTTTTTAAAACTAAGATATAACATGTACAGTAAAGTGCAGAAATGTATACAGTGTGGTGAATTCTTATTCCAACATATACCCATGTAATCACCATCCAGATCAAGATATGTATTTCTAGCACCCCAGCACTACCCTTGTGCCTCTTGCCAGTCTCTCCTGAGATCTTTACTAGCCTCACTTTTATCACCTTCTATTAGTTTCTCCTGGCCTCAAAGGCAATATAGATGGAATCATATCCTATGTGCTATTTGGTTTCTGACTGTTCACTCTAGATTCTGTATTTTTTAATACAAAAAACATATCTTGATGATTGTATCTCATAAAGATAAGGGATATAAATTTTTTTCTCATCCTCTTTTACAATTACATGGCATCCCATTGTAAGAATGCACCATGCTTTAGTTAACCACTCTGTTCTTATGTAGACGGAATTTGCAATAAAATATGCACAAGCACATGTGCAGGTATATCTGTTTGATAAATACAAGGAAGTGAAATTACTAGGTCACAGGGTAGGTACTGGTGTAATTTGGAAAGGTACCACCAATTTGTCTCCCTGTGCATTTGTAGTAAAGTACAAAAATATCCTACCAACAATATCCAAGAGTGCTTGCTTCCCTCACCATCTAAGCATATTTTCAAAATATGGATCATTGCTGATTTTTAAGAGAAAAGTGGTATCTCACTATATTTTCTCACGATGAGTGACATTGAACATTATTTCTTTTTTTGAAAACCCATTTGTACACTTTGGTAAGCTAGGTACATATAAGTTTATCATTTTCAATGGGATTGGTGATATTTTCTCTATTTCTCTCCAAACACCTTTTATGTATTAGGAAAAATATCTTTTTTATGTGATACGGGTTGCAAACATATTTTTCATGAACATTTCATTTGTCTTCTGACTACTTTTTAGTCATTCGTAAATATTTTATTTTTATGTGGTCAAACATCGATTTGTTTAAAGTTTCAGGGTTTTGTGTTATTCTTTAAAAAGGCTTCCCTGCTCCTAGATTGTTAAAATAAGTGATACATTTTCCTCTAGCCTTTTTTTAGTTTCCTTTTAAATTATTGAAAACTTTGATACTTCTAGAATTAATTTGTGTGTGAGGTATGAAGTAGGATCTAACACTTTTTTTTTCAAATTGTACCTATCACATTAATTTTGTTTATCCACTGATACAGTTTTCCCAAAACGGATATGTCACTTATCATATACTAAATTCCTCTATGCATTTGGCTTTATTTCATAATTTGACATTGTTCTATTTATATGTATGTCAGTCTAAATACTATGCTTAATATCTGGGGTTTATATGAAGGGGCATGTCAATGTAGAGGTACTGTTTTTCCTTCTAATAATGGCAAGAGATCCCCATAGCGATTAACTATAATAATAAAAGATATGAATATTCACATCTCAAATTTGGGGAGAAGAACATAGTAGCTAGAAAAGAATAAAATGTGGCCATGAGAGGGATCTTAGACTAAGATTCCAAAGTACATTCCTATCAATCACCCCCAGCGCCAGTACACACACACTCAGCAAACTGCCTGCCTGGAGCAGGCAGGACCATTTGCCCTAAAGAGTGTGAATGGTAACATGAAAGTGACAGGTTAGGGTTTGATTGTGGATGTTCTCTCTTTACTCCCAGTCATCTAAAAGTGATAATATAAATAACAGATTTTATAACTCTACTTTCTTAATGATTTAGAACTTTATTTCATCTCTATTACTAAAACATTTATTTATTGAAAAAATACTTGTTGACTATACACCTATTGGAATGGGCAAAATCCAAAACACTGACAACACAAAATGCTGGTGAGGATGTGGAGCCATAGGAACTCTCGTTCACTGCTGGTGGGAATGGAAAATGGCACAGCTACTTTGGAAGAGAGTTTGACAGCTTCTTACAAAACTGAACATACTCTTACCTTACAATCCAGCAATCATGTTCTTTAATGTTTACCCAAAAGAGTTGAAAACTTATGTCTACACAAAAACCTGCACACAGATACTTGTAGAAGCTTGATTCATAATTGCCAAAACGTGGAAGCAACCAAGAGGTCCTTCAGTAGGTGAATGGATAGGTAATTTGTGGTATGTCCAGACAATGGAATATTATTCAATGCTAAAAAGAAATGAGCTATCAAGCCATGAAAACACATGGGGAAACCTTCAATGTATACTATCGAGAAAAAGAAGACAATCTGAGAAGGCTATATGCTTGATGACTCCAAATATATGACATTCAGGAAAAGGCAAAACTATGGAAACAGTAAAGAAATCAATGGTTGCCAGGGGTTAAAGGCAAGGAAGAGATGAATAGGATGAAAAGTAAGACTTTTAGAGCAGTCAAACTGTTTTGTATGATGCTCTAATGGTGGATTCATGTCATTATACATTTACCAAAACCTATAGACTGTACAATACCGAGAGTGAACCCTAATGTAAACTGTGGACTTTGGTAATAGCGATGTTTCAATGTAGGTTCATCGATGGTAACAAATGCATCGCTCTGGTGCAGGATGTTGTTGGTAGAAGAGCCTGTGCGTGTGTGGGGCAGGAGGTATATGTGAAATCTCTTCCTCTCAATATTACTACAAACTTAAAACTATGCTAAAAATAAAGTCTATTAAAGAATTTTTAGAAAAAAATTATTGAGCATCCATTGTATTTTAGGTACTTTAAAGGTAGTATTTGGGATTAAATGATAGTCCCTGCCCTCACGGATCTTGGGAGTGCCAACCTAAAGTTTATGTGATGTCTGATGAAAGAGTCCTAAGAATTCTCAGAGGGGGAGCAGTAAGAGTTGAAAGGGCTTTGGTGGTAGTCAGGAGTGGATTCGAATTCTGACTATGCAACTTATAAGCACAACTCTGGGCATATTTTCGAGCCTCATTTGCTCAACTGTCAGAAGGAGATAAAAATACTTATCTTGTAATATATTCTGAGGATTAACTGATAACTGTAAGGGGGGGTAGCACCTGACATATAGTAGGTGCTTACTAGAGAGCATATCCTTTCTTTGCTCTGTGTGCCACTCCACTTGGGCAAACTGAAGGGCAAGGTATCTCAGTGAGTGCTGGCTGATGCTTTCCAAATACGTAGTGTACATACCTCAGAGAGAGCTTGCCTGGCCTTGGCAGTCTCTCCCATAATCTTCCTAAACTAAACGTGTTCTTGGCAGACTATTAGACACAGACTAAACATTCATCCTCTGTTTCCATCTACCTTTCCTTGGGATTTTCATGTTTACTCTCTCCTCTTGCCCTCAGCTGAAATACCGACTTTGTAAGAAATTTCCCACATAGGATGCTCTTCTTTTTAACTAAGAAAATAGATGCTTCTGACAACTGCACATCATTATGATAGTTATACTACATACAATAATCCTAACATATGCTCCTTTGTCAGCTTCCCAAGGCCTAACTGACTAATAACATGATGGGCTGATATAAAATCAACTGTGTTGGTTTTATGCACAGGTCTGCTTTGGGGGGAAGGCACTGGAGGTCACAGCTGAGTATTCCCTTTAGTATTAGCCTGAATGGAGACTGATTTATGTAAGTCAGACAGGAAATGTGTACCATTCTTAGACACTCAGGCTGGACTAGACTCCTTCCTTCTCTGCTCCCATAGCTCCTTGTGTGTTTGCCCCTGGACAGGTATTGTTGGGTAGTGATTAAATCCCGTGGGCTCTGGAATCTGCCTGCTAGTTTCAGAGCCAAGTACCATCATGAAAGCATTCTGGATCTGTGTTAAATTGCTTATCTGCTCTGTGCCCTGGTTTTCTCACCTGTAAAATGGGCTTTAATAATAGCACTTATGTCACATTGTTGATGTGAAGCTTGAGTGAATTAATGCATAAGAAGCACTTGTGCTTGGTACTATTCTAAGTGCTTCCTATGCATTAGTTCATTCAATCCTCACAATAAACATACTAGGCAAGTGCTATTATTAAAAGTGCTCGGACTTCCCTAGTGACACAGTGGTTGAGAGTCCACCTGCCGATGCAGGGAACACGGGTTCGTGCTCCGGTCTGGGAAGATCCCACATGCCGCGGAGCAGCTAGGCCCGTGAGCCATGGCCGCTGAGCCTGCGCGTACAGAGTCTGTGCTCCGCAACAGGAGAGACCACAACAGTGAGTAACCCCCAAAAAAAAAAAAAAAAAAAAAAAAAAAAAAGTGCTCAAAAGGCTTAATATGTTTTTCTTTTTTAAAATGTTTTTTAAAATTAATTAATTTATTATTTTTGGCTGCGTTGGGTCTTTGTTGCTGCACACGGGCTTTTCTCTAGTTGTGGCTAGACTTTATTGTGGTGCCCGGGCTTCTCATTGTGGTGGTTTCTCTTGTTGCAGAGCACGGAGCTCTAGACACACAGCTTTCAGTAGTTGTAGCGCACGGGCTTAGTTGCTCCACGGCATGTGGGATCTTCCTGGACTAGGGCTCTAACCTGTGTCCTCTGCATTGGCAGACAGATTCTTAACTGCTGCACCACCAGGGAAGCCCCCTTAATGTTTTTCTATGTCCAAACAGTTAAAACACCAAATTGTAGATGTATGTTTACTTGTCTCTTTACCCCGCTAACCTGTGAGGTTTTGATGGCAGGAAATGTGTCTTGTTTGGTGTTGTATCATCAGAACCTAACATTGGGCTTACACATAGTCTGTGCTCAATATTTGTTTAAAAAACAACAACAACATGGATGTCTTAATAGAAACATTTTTCTGTCTTTTCACACCATACTACCTCAGTCCTCAAACTACTCAATCAATGGGCTAGAGTGATATATTAACCATTTGTCCTTTTTATAGTTTTTTAATTGAGATATAATTAATATAAAACTTTGTGTACTTGTGAAGGCTTAACTCTGAAACTTAAGACTTTTCATTGTTAAAAAGATATGTTCTTATGGTACAACTAGATTTATTTAGTAGACTTACTTTTCATGAAATAAGAAAGCCCAGCTGTGAGTAAATGGTGAAAACTATGGGAAAAAAGGACAATGAATGATCTTTTTATAACATGCATTCCAAATAATTCAGTACAGATTGAAGAGTTGTGTTATGGACAAAAGATATGGACATTTTTGACTTGGTCCAGTGGTGAAATCTGTGCATTTAGACAGGGAACCCAGTAGTAAATAGCCTGATGGGCTTTCCTAAGATGAGAAAATGCCCTAGAACTCTTAGGAAAATATGTTGCTTATCTCGGGTCAACATCAACTTTGCATTTGCTTTATTAATAGCCCTCCTTGAAAGTATGTGCCATTTCATTTTCACTGATTGACCTTCTACTGTTTTGAGAACTTGAACAGGATTCCTGAAGCTCCTTGTGGAATACCACATTTTCTAAAATGGTAGCTGTAACAGAGAGATGTGTCTAGAACTTAAGTGGCTCAATATCAAGACCATGCTTCAGTCTCTCAAATTTCATCTCTATCTGGGAGACAATTCTAGAGTCACAGTAGTGAGCTTATCAGAAAATGGAGATCACACAATGACTATCATGTCATGCTGAGTCTTCCCTTATTCAAAAGTTCCAGGTACTGGATACAAAGGTTAAACAATATGAACAAAGATCTGCCTTCATAGAATCAGCACTTCAATGTCATGGGGGCACACTTAGAAGGGTCAACTAAATTGGAATTTCAGGGTCAGGAAAGGTTACTGGAGAAAGTGGCATCCAAGCTGAGATGCAAAGGGCAAATGAGAGTTAGCCAAGGGCAGCTTGGGCATGGAGGGTCCTGGCCAGCATGTATGCCACCCAGAAGAGTGAGAAGTTTAAGTGCTGGGAGATTTGCAAATCACTTGTTACTATTGGGGTTGAGTGAGACAAAGGAGTGTCTCTAGGTGAGTATCCAGGGTTTAGGTCATAGAGGGTCTTGCTAGCAATTATGAGAGTGGGCTTTCTAATAAGGGCAGTGGAAAATCACTGAGGGGGGTTTAAATAAGGATGAGGGCATGAGAAAGTGTTTCCTTTTTTTTTTTTTTTTGCGGTACGTGGGCCTCTCACTGTTGTGGCCTCTCCCGTTGTGGAGCACAGTCTCCGGACACACAGGCTAAGCGGCCATGGCTCACGGGCCCAGCTGCTCCGCGGCATGTGGGATCTTCCTGGACCGGGGCACAAACCCGTGTCCCCTGCATCGGCAGGTGGACTCTCAACCACTATGCTACCAGGGAAGCCCGAGAAAGTGTTTTCTTTACAATAACCTTTCTAACCACAGTGTGAAGAATGGGTAGAAAAAGAAAGACAAGAAGCAATGAGACCACTTAGGAAGTTATTGCAATAAAGTTGCAAGAGGTGGTGATGACTCACAAACATGGTGCTCTTAGGGATGGAGAAGAGTAGATAGATTCTAGAGATATTTTACAGGCTTAATGTATGGAGCTCCATGATTTATTGGATATAAGGAGTGAGAAAGAGGTGAGACATCCAGGTTTAAGCAATTGACTTATATGGCTGTCATTAGTTAAGGTAAGAGGAGAGGAGCATGTTTTTCAGGAAAGAAAATAAATTCAGTTGAGGACCCAGTATATCCAATTAAGACGCAAGTTGGGAGATAATGACACCAAAGCCAAAGGAAGAAGTCTTTTCTAGGAGGAAGGAATGATCAAAATATAAATTCTGCCAATAAGTCAAGTAAAAAAGAAGTAAATTAGAAAAGTCTACCAAGGACATCCAGGTTTCTGTTAGTAAAAATATTGTAGAATTATTATACAGGTTAAAGATGCAAAAGGGTGATGTTTCCATGGAGAAGGGTTTCTAGTGCAGAGGTTTGGGAGAGAGGGGAACAGTAAAAAATGGGTCTGTGAAAAGTAAAACAGCAACATCAATACTAGTTATGGAGTGCTTAATATGTACCTTGGAAAGTGCTTTACCAGTATTACTGAATTTAATACTCTCACTATCCCCTGAAATTGGCCCTCTCATAGAGCCCCTTTTACAGATGAGAAAATTGAGCTTCTGAGAAGTTAAATAAATCTCCCTAAGGTCATATAGCTAGCAAATGACAGAGCCAAGATTTGAACACAGCCCTTGGTTCAGAATCCTGTTCATAATTACCAGCTATGCTGCTCCTTAGATGTCATATACAAAACACTATAAAGAGTAGAATACAGGAAATAACAGGTGACCACAAAAACTTGAATCTTTGAGAGTTTGACCCTGTGAATTGCATTATTTGGGATCCCTTGCTGATTGCCTTCTGATTGGGTTCAACCATTGGGAGATTGGTGGGCAGAAGGAGAGAAGTCTCTCCTGTTTTGGTGCCCCAAATTTGGCAATAGCTACATCCCTCTGGCTAGCCCCTCCTCCTTTAGGACTCCAGTCCTCACTGAGCTCTGATAGAAGGTATAACTGTTCTTTCATCGACAGTGGGAAGTAACTTCTTCCAGCTATTGCTGGCCTCTTGGTACCTCACCATCCTTTGTTTATTCCCTTAACACTATCTACACCTTTCTAAGTAGGGGCTTCACTAGAGTCTCTCCATTTGAATCATCTGGAAATGAATTATGTCTTCCTGAATGATAGAGACAGTAGCCAAGGGGTAATGGGGACATGAGGACTGAAAGATTTAACTGGCTGCAAATCCTATATGCTCCACCACCATAAATAACAATGATGAGAGTTTTAACACTCATAGTTATTAGCACTTTACAATTTATAAAGTGCTTTCACATAAATTATATCACTTGAGTCAAGAAATAATCGCCAATAGTAGGTCCTATTATTTACTGTTTAGACAAGCAAACTGAGGCTCAGAAAAGTCTCCCAAGGTCTCCCAGGTGACAAAACTGAGCTTCCTGAACCTGGCCTCCTGAGACCAAGACCAGCATTCTTTCTACTGCACCTTGTCTTCTTTTTAGTTAGTGAGATGACAGGACTCCTTTCCTGTATAAAGCCTCCTGCAGTGGGTAGGCGAAGAACATCTAAATCATGTCAGGAATCCCAAGGACTCAATGAATTTCACACATAGCTAGTTTCACAAGAAATAAAACTTCCTGCCACCTCCTGGGACCTGTCTCACAGTGTGTAGGTTGATGAAGACTCACAAAGCCTGCCAACTTTATGAACAACGTCAGTATAGAGTGGGAACTGATAAAAGGTCTCTGGGGGCTGAAAATAACTGGACAAAGTGCTAAAACTCACCCCACAATGCCAAGAGATCATGCTGATGATTTCATTGAGCTTATTCCTTGGGTCTACGGCCCTTTTCCAACATATCTAACATCTCCTGTATGAATGCTACTTATTTCTCAAGTTCCATACTCCCTGACTATAGATTCAAATTTGATAAGGGTCTTCTGAGGGCCTACTCTGTGCCAGATGTTTCCATATGTATGATCTCCTTATAATTCCCATTGCAGCCCAGACAGGTGAGGCCATCTTTGCTCAAGGCCATAGGGCTGGTGAGTGAGAGGGTGGAGTAAAACCCAGGTCTCCTGGTTCTTTTCACAGTCTAATTCCCTCAATTCTGCTGCCACAGGTTGGGATGCAGTTTCTGCAATTTCTTCCCCTTTCTTTTCCTTTCCTTAGATGTGGCCAGTGGACACTTAAAGGGGAAAGGAGTCCATGGTGTCGAATCTGTTAACTCAGTCTAGGGGTATATGGTAGGGACTCTGCTGCATAAATAGGGAACAGGGCTGCTGGCCTGGGGATTTATGTTGTCCCAAAGCCAAGTCTTTTCTCATAGTTCTGAACTTGTTTTTTGGATTAGGAGGAAATTGGCCTGGAAAACCTCTCCACTAAAAGTAGCCTTTGAGAGGTTATGTTCTGATACAGTCCTTCAGCTCAGTGACTGTGACAATCAGTATATACTAGCCATTGTTCTTTTTATTATTGTTTGCTGCTTAAATTATCAACATAGTGTACCAGCCTCGGGGTTTATATCCTTAATAACTAATGATTCATCCAGATAGTCTTTCTCAATGGGAGTCTTCAATTTCCAAGTGTGACAGTAACAACCTGAATTAGGTAGTGGCAATGGGATTACGCAGAGAAGGGGACTGTTGAATAAACTCCTAGACATTTAGTACGAAGTCCAAGGCTTCTCAGTTTAATCCAGACTTACTCTCTTGCCACATAACTTGCTTATGATTCTCCTCCAGGCAGCCTGGGTTAAAGTCGCAGCAAATTGCTCAAGCTCTTTGAAGATACCATACTTTCATGCCTCTGTGAGGTTTTCCTGCAATGAACTTCCGTCTTTTTCCACTTGAGGAATGTCTGTGTTTATTTTAGGACCCAATTAAAAAATCATCTTCTTTCTGGAAACTTCCATGATCTCCTGTTCTCATCCCTATGCTAGAACTCATCACTTCTTTTTCTGGGCTCCGTAAGTAATGATGTCTTACCTTTAGTGTAGGATTTATCACTTTATAGAAAGAAAGCTCTTTGTATTCCCAACACTCTGATAAACTCTCCTCAGGGGAGGTGGCTGTTCCAGAGTGGGCACTGAGTGGAAGCTGATGCTGAATAAGGGGTTGAATCCTCATTCTATGTGTTAAGGATTCTGAGATTTGCTCATTCTCTGATGCTCACAAAGCTCTCCAGATTGTGGTTACACAACGGCAATTTATATCTCTGCTTTCAGATAGGACCAAGCTTTGGCTGGGTACCTAACAAGATAGTGGACATAAATTAACAGTGGAGCAATTTACATTCTGTCATATCTTACTGCTGAATGAATTTGTCACAAATCATATTACTCTGAAAACTATGGCAAGCGGCATCCATGGGGCTTAGGTCTTTAAGAGCGAGATTGTTCCAGCCTCACTCAAGTAAAACTGCCTTACTATGTTCCTCTTGTGTATGTGGACACCAGAATCTCTGAGCACTTCTGTTTATTTATCAAATCTCTGTTGACATTCACTTTGCGTTAGGGCTACCAGGGATGACCTTGGCCAGTTTGCTAATCCCCAACCCCAGACCACCTGCTGTCAGAGCCAAATAGGATTTAGGAGTCTCTCTTAAACTCCTGATTCTATGCTAATATGATGTCATCCAGTCCTGGCTTATGCTCACCCCACTCTTTATTACTCATTTTTCAAACAAAGCTAAAGCCTTGTCCTCTGTTTTGAGGGCACCAAGCAGAACCCTCTTTTTTGCTCTGCCCCATCTTCTCCTTCATCCTTCTTCCTCCTCTTCTCTTCCTCTTTCCCTATTCATTTGTTCCCCGAACCTTTCCCAACATTTGTACCCCTCTGTTTCTCACAATATCTCTGAGAAACTGTTTGTTATTTCACAGGGTAAAGAATCAGTTAGATTTGGGTTTCCCTGGGCATTACTTTCCTCATTTGTAAAATGAGATTAATAACTGCTAAGTTACTGGGCTCGTGTGAGTATTAGTGTGCCTGGTATCCATCCATTCATCCATCCGTCCATCCGTCCATCCATCCATCCATCCATCTATCCATCCATCCATTTAAAATACATTCATTCACTTTATAAATATTGTTTGAATACCTTAAATGGGTCAGGCCAAATGCTTAGCATTTAGGATACATAGTTGAACTCTAGACTATACTGTCAAGGACCTTGGAATCTACTGGAAGGATGGACAAATTAAAAGATAACTAAAAACTAAGGCGGGAAGTTCCGAGATTGAGATATGCTCAGACAATATGACAGTTTCATAGCAATCGTCACAGGGCTACTGGGAGGTGTGTGGAGAGCTGCCAGGGCTCTGTTCTTGGGGGAGGGTTGCTCTTAGGTTTGAGGCCATAGTTAATACTCAAAAATGATGATGGCACTGCTGGTGGGAATGGCAGCACTGGCAATGGTAGCTCTGATTATTATTATCACCTTTCTCAGTCAGTTTCTCTCTCTTCTTTTTCTCTGCTTCTCTTTCAATTTCTTTCTGCATGTTTCTCTCTGTTTTTTTCTTTTTCAGTTTTTACTTTACATCTCTGGATTTCCCCTTTCACACCCTGTCTATCTTATAATTCTTTTGGGAGCATGTAACTATGGATGAACTGATGGCTGATTAAAACACAACTGGATCTTTTTATTACATGTTTTTCCTAAGGAAAAATTGCCCCAATGGCACCTGAACATATGGAAGAGCCACGGCTGCCTTGCAAACTGGTGGGGACTGCCCCATGGAGGTAGATGCCCGGCGCAACTCCCTGGCTCATCCCGTGATCTGTCTGGTTGGCCAAATGGAAGCAGGCCAGCCATCTAACAGTTAACTGTGATTCTTTTCTTCCCCATTTCATTTCAATCTCTTTGTTCTATGCAACCAAAGAGCTAATGGCTGGCGAATTTATTACGACCCATTGTTTGGCTCGTGGAATAAACTGATTCTTCCCCTTTCTGTGTTTTGACTCCCCCCCACCCCTTTGTCTGCAATTTTATTTTATGGTTCTTTTTGTACACATCCAACACATGCTGAGGTTATTGAAAAGCGCAAATTACACAGAATTCTATTTGCATATCTATTGAGGGTCCAATCCCAGAGTCCTTAGTCAGGCAGAATGCCCACTGACTCTTGCCTCCTTTACTCTGCTCCTTCTTGGCACCAAAAGCACAGTCTGCCCCTCTGTTGCTTCTAGCAGACCCAGCAAATGGCCTTCATGGACTGAGTAAGCAGAATCACACTGTAGAGCACAACGGTTTGGGCTTTCGCAAAGTTCCAACAAAGTTACTCAGTATCTTAGTGGGTAAGGTGCAGAAGAAGAGGTCAGATGACAGTACTAATTGGGACCAATTTAGTACTGGTGTGACTGGAAAAGTATAGGTATTGGAGTCACACAGGGTTACATGTGGAAACCTGCTCTGCCAATTACTTGCTTTTAAAAACATTAAACTTTTTATTTTGAGATACTTGTAGGTTCACAGGCAGTTGTAAGAGAGAATACAGAGATGTCTCATGTACCCTACACCCCATTTCTCCCATCAGTTGCTTTTTTTTTTTTTTTTTTGAGGTACGCGGGCCTCTCACCATGTGGCCTCTCCTGTTGTGGAACACAGGCTCCGGATGCACAGGCTCAGTGACCATAACTCATGGGCCCAGCCACTCCGCGGCATGTGGGATCTTCCTGGACCGGGTCACGAATCCATGTCCCCTGCATCAGCAGGCGGACTCTCAACCACTGCACCACCAGGGAAGCCCCATCAGTTGCTTTTGACCTTAGGTAAGTTACTTCATGTACCTAGGTCTCATTTTCCTCATCTGTAAAATGGGAATAATAATAGTACACACCACATGAGACTGTTTGGAAGATCATCTGAAATAATGTCTGTGAGACATCCTAGCACAGCACTGGTACCCAGCCTGTTCTCAAAAAACAGTCTCCTCAGCATGAAATGACAGTAGCCAAATAATTCTGATTAATGGAGGAATATTGACCTGGAGAGGGTCTCTAGCAGTATATTCATTGTTTTGATTTAAATCCTGTCATGAAAAATAACATATGTTTTTAAAGTTTGATATAAGAATGATGTTTTTGTAGAAAAAATTGGAAAAATAGAATAACAAAAAATAGACTAAAATAACCCATCATCCTAACACCCAGTTAAAATTATTGCTAACATTTTATTGTATTTCTCCCATAGTCATGTTTTAAACAAGAAAAAGTATGATCATACCTCTCATACATACCACATTAGATTGTGGTGTCTAATGGAATCATTATAAAAAATGCAGCAGTCTATTTTAGGGCTGTGTGATATTATACAGAAAGGAGTATCACATTTACTCACTTTTTGGGGGTGTCCAGTGGCCTGCTGCTGGGCAACCAATTTTTTTCCTTTCTTTCCTCCTTCTCCATCAACTTCTTCAATTCTTATGCCTTCTCTTCTTCCTGTTCCTCCTCCTTTTTCTACTTACAAAGAGATATGTGTTAAACATCCTTGTAATCAAATCTTTGCACTCATCTATGATTATTTCCTCAGAGTCCATTTCTAGGAGTGAATCTTGATGGCTCACAGGATCTGCACATTTTATGGGTTTTGATACACAGTGAACCACATTATTATCAGTTATTTAGATCAGAGATTCTTTAATCAGGGTGCATATCAAAAATCATCTGGAGAGCTTTTTAAGGCTATACTTCCCCAGGCTCGACCTCTGGAGGTTTTTATTCCAGGGATCTGGCACTTTTAAATGTTCCCAGAGGATTCCCATATGCACATCTGTTTGGGTACCACTGGCTGAGAGGAAGACAGAGGTAAAATGTCAACAAAATTTTCAAATGACAGGAGGCTGGAAAGAAGAATTAATTAATTAGGTGGTAATATAAGTTTTCCCCAAGATGTCCATATGCTGGAATAATAAGTGAGTGTGCTGAGGGGTCTTCATATAAATGGAAAACCTTCTGTAAGTGCCGCACTGTGTAGCACTGTGTAGCTACAGCACGTAGCAGGAATGCGTTCTCTTATATTACAGTTGAGGGAATTGAAACTCAGGGAGTTAACTTACTTGTCCAAGGCCAGCATTTGCAGAGGAGGTGTTAAACACAAGTTTTCTTATCTCCAAAGCCCATGCTTTTTATTCTTCACCACGATTTTTCATTGGCGCTTTTAAGAGGTATCGATACAAAGTTATGAGCTTGGACCCTCAAATCCAAATTCACAACACCATTAGGAGATACGCTTTATCTAAGGCATCTATGAGATCGATTTAAAGCAACATTTCTCAAAGTACAGTCCAAAAATCACCAAAACAAGAATTATCAGTGGTGGTGGGAGGAGGACTGTTAAAAATGCAGATTTTGGAGCCATGCCATAGATCTACTGAATTAGGATCTCTAAATTGGGATCCAGAAATCTAGCAAACATCCAGGTGATTCACATGCACACCAAAGTCAGAGAACCAGAGGCTAAGAGTTTAATTAAACTTGGGTTTAATATAAATCAACAGGGTAATAATTCTGAAAATACAAAGAAATCTGGGGGCTTCCCTGGTGGCACAGTGGTTGGGGGTCTGGCTGCTGATGCAGAGGTTGCGGATTCGTGCGCCGGTCCGGGAGGATCCCACGTGCCGCGGAGCGGCTGGGCCCGTGAGCCATGGCCACTGAGCCTGTGCGTCCGGAGCCTGTGCTCCGCAACGGGAGAGGCCACAGCAGTGAGAGGCCCGCATACCGCAAAAAATAAAAAAATAAAAATAAAAAAAAGAAATCTGAAAGTGAGACAAATTTACGTTGATCAAGGAGCAAACATATCTGCATTGCTGAAGTCACTTTTGAGCAGCTCGTTTTAAGGAGATTTAAAATTTGCAGTGTACTCTGAGAAGAGCAATCAGTGTGATGAGTGTCCTTGCTGTCGTTGAAGGAGCTATGACCACTCAGCCTGGAGGAGAGAAAACTTGTGGACCAAATAGCGTTGCTACCATCCAGTTCTAGTTAAGGGATGCTCTTTGCGATTTAGTGTAAACCAGAACTCAAGTTCTAGGAATATCAAAATTAGATATTAAACGCACATAGCAAATCTTAGGTTCCTGCTTTGAATTATCATGCTAAACTACTCTTCTATATGTTGACTGAATGAACCAGTCAGTAAAAGAGCTTATGGAAATAACTACTTTTTCTTGAGTCTAGTGAAGTTCTGCTTCCAGCATGCTATCTCTTTTGCTCATAAGAATAAAGTTTACTGACAGTTTTTTCTTAAAGGCTAATGAGGGTTGGGTTTTTATTCTAGGACCAAGAGTTTAAAAATTATGTATAAGCTCTTCACTTAAAACTCAAGGGAAGGTCAGTCAAATATTTCTTAAGACCAAAAAAGTATGTATCATAATAGAAAAGATTGATAAATTGAAATTTATTGAAATTAAGAATTTGTGTTCATTAAAAGCCCATTAAGAGAGTGAATATGCAAGTCACACACTTGGATAGAATACGTACAATACGTATCTCTAGAAAGAATTTATATCCAGAAGACACAACCAATTCCTCCAGGTCAACCAAACAACAAAAGAAAAATACCACAATTTAAAAATGAGCTGAAGACTTGAACAGTTATTTCATAAAGAAGGACAGAAAAATGGTCAATGAACATTTGAAAACTTATTCGACATCATTACTTATCAGCAAAATGCAAATGAAAATCACAATGGTATTTCAGTCTACATCCATCTAATTGGCTAAAGTGACTAATAAAAATGTTGGTGACAATGTTGAACTCATACATTGCTGCTAGGAATGGGAATTGGTATAAGTAAGTTGGAAAACTGACTGGCAGTGTATACTAAGGATAAACATATGTTTACCTTAAGATGCTCCTAGATATATACCCCACCGAAATGAATGCACATGTGCACCAAAAGACATGTACATGGATGTTCATATAGCAGCTTCATTCATTATAGCCAAATCAAACAACTCAACTGTCCAATAGCAGTGGAAAAGATTAATGACTTCATATGATGGAAAAGTACACAGCAATAAAAAAGTGATGTATTGCTGTACACAATAATATGGATGAATCTCTAGACATAATAATGAGTGGAAGAAGCTTGACTGCACACTTCATTGTTTCATTTAGTGAAGGTCAAGAGTAAACAAAGCTAATGATAGCGATAGCAGTCCAAAAGTGGTTATCTCTGGAGAGGGGTGGTGGATATTGATTGGGAAGGAGGATGAGGGAAGTTTGCAGTCTTGAAAATGTTCTATGTATTGAACTGTGTTGTGGTTACAAGGATGTGCACATAATCACATACACACTTCATATAGATGTAACCTAAGATTTAGGATTTACTGTAAAACTTTGATAATAATAGTAAGAATGAAATGTAAAAGAAGGAAACCAGCACTTCTGAAATCCTAATGTAAGCCATATACTGAAATGGGGGTTTTAAGTGACATTGATATGAACAAAAAGACAAACTACCACTGTTTATTAAGTACCAGTCTTTTAAGTTTGTTACCTCACCTAAAAACCACAGTGATCCTATGAGACAGGCATTATTATTTTACAAACGAATAAACAAAAACTGAGAGAGGTTGAGTCACTTTCCTGTGGTCTGTCAAGATAGGGTTCAAAAACAATTTTTGTATACTCAATATTCACCTGTAGAGGATGAAGACATGTCTGTTTAACTTACTTGTGTATCTCCAGCACCTGGCACAGGGTCTGGCATGTATTAGGTACTCAATAAATAGAGTTAGATAAACAGGGTAGATAATATTTGAATGAATGAATAAAGGTATATTATTTCCCCTCTACCAGGCTAGGTACCTCTCTGCTGGTCACGTCAACATTAGTGGGGATCAAAACATATTTTTTCAGATTTGGCTGGTGTGTTGACTGGAATCTAAAAAGCAGCTCAGAACCAGGAATGCTCATGGAATGGGCACATCATGGGGATCCCAGCCAATCATGAAATGCCTTGAATTAGTGGTTTTCTCTTCCCTGCCCCACCTCCCTCCAGCCCCATCCACCTTACTCAAAGGGCCTCCTGCAGGTAAGCAATTACACCTGTTCCGTATGGCCTTAGGGCTTGACTTGGACCAGGTCTGATACGCAGATGGCATGCACTGCATCAGCCTGGCAGGTTGTTAATACTTTGAATATTACCCTAACTTGAGACCAAAGGGCAATAAGCTTCATGGAGGGACTGATCACTGCTTAACACAGTGAAGAAATTCCTAACAGCTGAAGATTACATGAACTGCTTCCTGCAGTAGCCATGTTCCCATCAGTGGGGATGCCAAGTTCTTTGGACAAGTTCTTGCAGATGCTGTAAAGAAAATTTGAATACCAATTGAGAGCATGGACAAGATTTGCAATTTTCAAACTATTTATTTGCTTATTATTCGTGGCAGAAACCTTTCTGAATGGAAATCTTAGGCAGAGGCTCAATCCATGAAAGAAATAAAAGAGATCCTGAGATGGTGACTCAGGGCTTCCTTCTTACCCTCCCCTGAAGACCCCAGCAGTGCAGCTGGAAAACCTAGCACTGGGGAGCTCATGTTCTGTTCAGCAGGGTAGTAGAGGCTTTCATCTCTGTGGAAGTCTTTCCCTAGCAGGAAGAAAGGCTGTCACTATAACATGGGACTAATGGCAGCTCCTTTCCATGTTGCAGGAAGCTGAAGATTTCATCTGTCAGGCTGTCCTCACTGTTAAATAATTTCATAGTGCCAGAGAAGTGCCCTCACTGTTGTCCCCTTCTGGAGGTACAGCCGTGTTCATCACCTCCTTTCTCCATAATGTGGGAGAATAGATGGAGTCTGGGCTTCAGCATCAAGATAACTGGGTTTGGCCACAGGTTTGCAATTAACCATGTGGCTAAGCCAGGACCTGCAATCTCTTTTGAGTGTTTCTTCACCTGCAAAATAGTGATCAATTGTGGCTGCTCTGCTTCATCATGATATGGCCAAGGGCCAAATTAATAAAAGACAATGAAAATGGAACAGCCATAAAGCACTGTATATCAAATCAGGAGTTAATACAATTCCTACAACATATTTTATTTATTTTTATTTATTGTTTTACATTATTTTTTTCTTCTCTCTGCCTTAGATGGTGTTTCTGACAATGTCTGTGACTCCTTTGGTTCTTGCTTCTGCCAGGTGACCCTGACCCCTTGGCTTTGATAACCCTGCTTCTTCCCTTTGTCCTAAGAGCCTAAGCATGCAAGTCTCTTCCTGTTGCTAATCTCTGTACTGCTGTCTCCTGTTCTCAGCTCTTCTGTCACCTGTGCATTAATTCTCTTCATTAAATTCTGTTTCACATAGAATGGTTTTTATTTTCCTGGTTGAATCCTCATGGATACTCATTGTTTTTGCATTCCCTTCCCATTCCTTTTCACCCTGTGGAATTTTGAACCTCAGTTCTCAGGCCTTTCTTTCTTTGGGCCTTCCTTTTTTTTTAAATAAATTTATTTATTTAATTTATTTATTTTTGGCTGTGTTGGGTCTTCATTGCTGCATGGGGGCTTTCTCTAGTTGCAGCGAGTGGGAGCTACTCTTCGTTGCGGTGCGTGGGCTTCTCATTGCGGTGGCTTCTCTTGTTGCAGAGCAAGGGCTCTAGGCACACGGCCTTCAGTAGTTGTGGCACACGGGCTCAGTAGTTGTGGCACATGGGCTTAGTTGCTCCGTGGCATGTGGGATCTTTCCACACCAGGGCTCGAACCTGTGCATTGGCAGGCAGATTCTTTACCACTGCGCCACCAGGGAAGCCCTCTGCAACATATTTTAAATATATATATTTAAACTATGTTGTTTGCAAACTGAGAAAAAATACTGTGCATTAACCTAAGCTCAACTGTAACAGAACAGATTATGCTAAAATAGGATGAATTGGAACAAATTAATTATAACAATAAGTGCCTGTCTCTTTATCCAAGCTCAACTTTCTACCTGATAGGGTTATCGTGAAGGATGCATGAGTACATGTGTGTAAGGAAGGACCATGAGTCTGCCAAATGGTTTAAATGCATTGATTACTATATTCCTACCAAAATCCTTGAGGAACAGCTATTGGAAGCACCCTGTTTTACAGCTGGAAGCACCCTGTTTTACAGCTGAGGAAACTGAGGTCCAGAAAGTGTAAGCATCCTTCCCTGAGCAGTCACTGGCTGCTCCACATCACTTTAGGCAGTGGTGATTGGGGAGGGGACTGTATTCTTCTTCTCTGATGTCATTGGTGAAAAAAAGGTACCATAATTTAGCTCAGATGGAGAGTCCAGGAAGGTATCAGGAGCAGAGAAGTTGAGAAATACAGTGGGTCTGGGATGATCTTGAGGCTGGTTGGTCTTGTCTCACATGCGTTTAACAGGGCTCCTGCTCTGAGTTACACACTCCACTAGTTATTGGTGGCATAGCCAATTACACATGGTTCCTGCAATTACAATGCCCTCGTTACTAGTGTAAACAGTTTACATTTACACTTTCTTGCTGTACCTTCTGCTTCATTCCTCCTCCCTCTTTTTCTTCCCTCAATTCTCAGCCTGTAAACACACCACGGAGATAGTTTGGCTATTCTTCCTTCTCTCCCTCATTCTCTCTCACCCTTTGCCTTCCTCTTAGTAACTTGTATATTTACTATGTACAGACTTTGCGCTGCACACTTTATTTTTTTATTTTATTTTTTCATCTTTATTGGAGTATAATTGCTTTATAATGTTGTGTTAGTTTATGCTGTGCAACATATTGAATCAGCTATACGTATACATAGATCCCCATATCCCCTCCCTCTTGAGCCTCCCTCCCACCCTCCTTATCCCACCCCTCTAGTTCGTCACAAAGTATCAAGCTGATCTCCGTGTGTGCTCCGGGTGCTATGCAAGCGCTACACACTTTAATTAGACCATCTCTTTTAGCCTTCATAGCAGCATTATGGTATGTTTAATTATCTTATTTTAAAAAATAGGTCTGGGGCTTCCCTGGTAGCGCAGTGGTTGAGAATCTGCCTGCTAATGCAGGGGACACGGGTTCGAGCCCTGATCTGGGAGGATCCCACATGCCGTGGAGCAACTGGGCCCGTGAGCCACAACCACTGAGCCTGCGCGTCTGGAGCCTGTGCTCCGCGACAGGAGAGCCCGCGATAGTGAGAGGCCCGTGCACTGCGATGAAGAGTGGCCCACGCTTGCCACAACTAGAGAAAGCCCTCACACAGAAACGAAGACGCAACACAGCAAAAATAAATAAATCAATTAATAAACTCCTACCCCCCAACATCTAAAAAAAAAAATAGGTCTGGGATATTAAGTAATTTATTCAAAACTACCTGTTGTGGCCGGTAAGTTTCTGAGCTGGCTTTTAAGAGTGGGTCTTTGGACTTCAAGGACATCACACTTAAATGATATAATAGCTGCCTTTATTCAGCATGCATATATATTTGCTGTTGATGTGATAATCACTTCAGCAGAAGAATAAAAGTGTAACAACTTCTGGAAACCATATTTGAAGAGAGTCGACGTGCTATATATATGAGAATTATAAGTAAAGCTTCTATGTCTTGGAGTTGTTTATCTTGCATGCAAAAATAGTAATGGCTACTTACAGGCTATCTTCATTAACAGCCTGTAGAGTTAGAAAAATTGGATTTGAGTCTTGGCTCTACCATTTAGTTGATGTGTGACCTTGGAAATTTAATTTTGGTAAGCCTCATCTGTAGAATGGGAGTCAAACATACGGTAATTATAGAGATTTGAAACACAGCATAATTCCTAGTATATAGTAAATGATCAATATAATAATAATTATTGTTATGACTATGATTGAGTCTTTCATGTTTCTCAGGTACTCTCAGAGGATGCTGTCATTCTTCATTCTTTTATACTCAATACATGTAGAATGGATGGAAATTTGGTGAGTAATTAAACACTGTTAGAAGGGAGCACCTTTTCCCTACACCTTGCCCTATTCATATTCTTAGTCTCCCTTTCTTATGGAATTGCTCTGTCCCGAGTGAGGTGTCAAGACATTATGAAAATATTAGGTAAGAATAACTGGAGGTTCTCTGTTCTTTTTTCCAGTTAATTTCTCTTCTCCTTAGCCACGTTATGAGTGTCATCTGAGCCTGCTTCCCCTGGCTAATGTGCTATAACTAAGCCTATGTTGCCAGGTTTATGTTTTCAGTGCTAGGAAAGCCATTTTGATCCTCTAATCTGTCAGTTCAGGCACTAAAGCTGAACTTTTGACTGTCATCTGCCACTCTTTTGCTTACTTCTCAATGTGTTCAAGAGCCAGGAAGAGAAGAGGGGTGCCATACACTGTGGTCTCCCTTAGAGATCCCCAACAACCACTTTCCAGCTAATTTGACAATAACATTAAACAAGTCAAGTGAGATCCACAATGCAAGGAGCTGGTAAGTTCAGGCTGAAAAGGGATTACAGTGATATGGGAAAGGCAGGACTTACCCATGGGAAGCCTATGATCCCAAATGACAATGTGAGTGGTGTGAGTGGTGCAGGCAAACCAGGGAAGAGCCAAAAAAGGAACTGGTATGGGCTGGAGTTGGTGGAGAGGTGGGCCCTGAGATGATGTCTGGAAGGATGGGAAAGATGGGGTAGTTCAAAAATACTTGGCAGGCCTTCCAGAGAGCAAGAGAAATAGTATTAACATCAAGAAAACAGCTGGGCCCTGGAGTTTGAGAGACTTTGATTACTGGGCAAACTGAATGTAGACTTGGTACAGGGTTTGGGGGAAGGGTCCTCATTTTTGTCATTTATTCACTGAATGAGCTTGGACAAGTGAATTCCCCTCTCTGAGCTATGGTTTCATCATCCATAAAATGAAGACAATAATTTTGCCTTTGTCTGGCAGTTGTGAGATCTTAATGAGACTGGATAGGAGGCATATAGCCCAATGCTTGACACATATCAAAAAACTTCATATATTTATTTGTGATGACCGAAGAGTAAACTGAGGTGCATGTAAATGAAGTGACTTAACCTGCAGTCACTGAGTGTTTTCTCTGCTCTCCATTAAATCACGTCAGAATTCTTTGAACTTTGAAAGCAAAATACCCTAATTTTTAAGTGGATATAGTTATTATTCAGTAGACCAGAGTTCTACATTTAACTTGTCTCTGCAAAAGTCTTTAAGCTCTGGTCTTTCTTAAATTATTCATTTTCACTAAATTTTTAATAAAAGAAATGTAAATACAGAACCAGCCTGACCAAATTACAGTGCTGACATTTTGTACCAATTATCACATGTAGGTTTTAAATATTAAAGAACAGGATTACAAAGGAAGACTTTATGAAATCAAGTCTTGCTAGAGGTTTCATCTGCCTCAAGTTCTTATTATAGATTCTCTATCAAAGTTCTGTTTCCTCTTACCAACTAAATTGTTCATGATTTTTGTGTGTTTTGGAATACTTTCAAGCATGGCTCTTGGGTGAAAATAGCCCTATCCTTCAACAATATTTAGTTCACAACTAGCAGAATAACAAACATTGCATAGGAAATGGAGAACAGCTCTTGACATGCAACCAGAACCAGATGTGCCACTTGAAGAGCACCACCTTCCATGTCACATGGGCCACACCAGTGATCGTGGTGAACCGTTGATGTCACTCACTTGACGACCACTGTCATGTGTACACAGATGACTTCCAAATCTAGATCTCCAGCCCAGAACTCTCCTCTCTGCTCCACACCCACCTGCCCATCTCCTTGCTTGGCTTTTCCACCATGATGTCACAGGTGCCTTGATTAACATACTCCCCCCAAAACTTGGTCTTTCTCCCAGTATCTGCTCTTTTTCCTGTCAGGATGTAAATGGTATGGCCATCTATCCAGTAGTCAACTAAGCCATTGACTCTTGGGAGTCAATCTTGGCAGTGTATATTACTGGTATTAATGTTTGTGGTTAAGAACATAGACTCAAGGGGAAGACTATCTATTCATGAGCTGAGGGACCTTGAGTAAGTGACTTAACCTGTTGGTGTCATATTCATCTCATCCATAGCATAAGGATAATAATTCTAACATCATAGGTTTGGTGTGAGATTAAATGAGTTAATATTTTTGAGGGCTTAGAATAGGGCTTGGCACATAGTAAACGCTATGTAAATGTTTGTTAAATAAATAAATCATACATTGCATTCCCTGAAAGGCTGTTAACTTCGCATTTTCCTCTCCATCTCCATGGAGGCTGCCTTTGTTCAGACTCTAGCTCCTCTGGCATCCCATAGTGATCTTCATTTCTCAGTGAGCTCCCGCCTCCAGTCCTGGGCTCCTCCAGGCTATACTACCTATGTTAACCAGAGTGAAGTTTACTGAATGCAGAGCTGATCATGTTTCTCCTCTGTCTACAACTCTGAGTGACTTGATCATCTCACCGAGGCTGACTTGGCTCTGCATAGCCTGGTTCCTGCATCTCCAGGAGCTATTGTCTCTCCTCAGCACCACATGTCCTAAGCATTACCAAGTCTGTTTCCCTAAGCCTGTCTTCACTTGCTCTGCTCCCTGTTGGCGGGAAGCCCCTCTCAGCTTTATTCACCTTCAGATCCAACTTAAGCATCTCTTTCTCTCTGAAGATTCTCCAACTCTTCCACCAGAAAAAATTCCTTCCTTTGCGTTTCTTCTGTATACATGATTATTATTACACAATGCATTTATTTGTTTGTACATCTATCTCCCCAGCCATAATGTGAACTCCTGAAGGCATGGAACATTTCTCTGTCTCTCTCACATTTAATTTTAATTAACATTAAAAAGATTTTATTGCAGTACCTTCCACAATACCTGACACAGCATAGATGTTCAATCAGCGTGCATTTAATGAAAAAAGAAATAAACAGAATGGCATCTTATTGACCATTTAACCAAACTTCTAATTTTATGAATGAGAGAACAGATCTCAGAGAAGTTAGTTACCTTGTTCTAGGTTACCAATCCGGGCAGCATTAGAATCTAGACTAAAAGCAACTTTCCAGCGTTTGCCATTACTACATAGCCTCAATTATGAAGAGCCTTTTGGATCAATTACACCACTTAGAATTCTAGACTGAGGAAGCGAAGTATTCTCTGACCCCATTCTTCTCACATATCCCCATTAGAAATACCTTTCTTGATACTCTGGATTCAGACTCTGTGGACAGGAATGTTAACTGAATCTGCAAATTTCTCAGGGCTTCTAGGACAGGAGTAAGACTTGCCTATTCTCCAGGCACTGCAAGTGACCTTTACTCTTCACCATTTTAATTTGGGTTGGCGTTGGTGCAGCAGACCACTTTTTGAAATTTAAATGTGGGAACTCTTATAAGAAGAATTATTTTGTCCTTGAGATGTGTGTGTGTGTGTGTGTGTGTGTGTGTGTGTGTGTGTATTGCATGTGGTGAGCAAGGGGTGACAGGTTACTTGAGAGAGTGCTTCAGAGGTAACAACATAGGGCTGCTTGGGTTTTGCATTCCAGTTGAAAAGTCATCAGAAAAGAGTAAGGTCAACTCTGAATTCTGCCAAGTTTTGCCTTCAGTGCTGCAGTGTGAAATGAGGTAATGTACTTTATGAGCTGTGAAGAACTACAGAAATGTGAGGCATTTTTAGAAGCATTGATTTATGGAAAAGGAAGGTCTTTAGAAATGATGTAGCCCTCCCACTTCCTCATTTCACAGTAAGGGGAAGTGACTCTCCCAAGGACATAGCTAGAAGGTAGCAGAGTTGTACTCTGCTTCCTCCCCAGCCCGTAGCTTACCCCTCTCTACAGGTGCTCTGCAATCTCACCAACTACTGTGGCACCCGACACTTTGGCAGGACACTTTACTTCTCTGTGCTTTTGTAAATGCTGTTCCCAATGCCAGGATACTACTTCTTTCATGGCTGCCTGGGATACTGCCTCATCCTCTGAGATTCTGCCTCATCTGGCACCCATTTAGTCTCCCAGCTCTGTACTCCTAAAGCCCGGTCACAATATAATAAAGTCAGGGAGTTTAAAGGAAGCAGTTATCTTAGGGCCATATGACCTCCAAGCTTCTATCTGGCTCTGAGGTTCTTGATTCAATGGCATAACGTCCATCCCATCTCTAATATCGCAATTTTGGGTGGTGATCCCACAAAGTGAAGATGCGCTTTTTTCCTGTGGACCTCCAGAGGAATGTTATTTTCACCAGGGCTGGAATGACCAAGTGAAGGTTCTTCGAAATGTGAAAAAAAATCATAAGTGTGGTGTGGTTGTATATATGCGTATGAATATGGCGAGAGCAGAAAATATAGATATATTATGTAACTTTTATCATCTCCCTCATCTTTTCCATCCACTGATAATTCTGTGAAAATCCATTCAATACACATATATTGAGCACATCTTCTGTATCCCAGTTTCTAAGCTAGATGCTGGGGGTACAGATTACAAGACAAATAAAATTTGGACACTTCTCAATTTTCTCAGCTTAGAGGGGAGAGACAGGAAAGAGAGCCTCCCCACCTCTCTCAGTTAGTTCTGAGCTTGTTTAGTACCTCAATATATCCCTAACAAAATATATTCATTTTTTATTCACCTAAAAATGAATTCCCATGCCTACCTATTTATTTAGAGTTCCTCTGCAGGACTTAGAGAACACGAATCTGTCAGAGTCCCAGAAAGACACAGAATAAATGGCATACTCAAACTGTGTGATTAGAGAAGAATTGAATAAAGGACTCCCTTATAAAGGTAGGGATCGGTTGTATGGAAATCATAAGGATAATGCAGTGTCCTGGGGCTCGTAGCAGCTGGCTATTTTTACACTTGTGTGTGAGGGATAAAAGGAAGGAGCAGTTACCAGGATCCAGAGATATAGAAATGGAGGGAGAGGACCACTTGGCAGTAGTTGCACCCTTGTGCCAAGGGTGCAGCAGCCTGAGATGACTGCGGAGGAGGGAGCTGGAGCTGACTCTTGCTTCTCTGATTTCCTATGATGCCCTTCATTGCTGGACCCACCTGGAAGTCAGCGAGGGAGCCCTCTGTTGGAGTCCAAGCAGGCCAGGCTGCCAGAACACGATGCTGGAGACAAGTGTTGGGGAGTGGATCCGGGGTAAATAATTGCAGAAGGATAGTTAATTATATTAGATAAGGTAAGTCTTCAGTCCTACAAACACATGCTCAGGGGCTTCTCTTTGATCCACACACTCATGTGCCCACATGCAAACTCCCATCTCTCCAAGTTTATGAAAACTTGCTGGTGTCAGATACTGTATGAAACACATGACGTACTTTATTTTCTCATTTCAACTTCACAATCAAAGTAGGTGAAGAGACAGAACAAACATGAGAATAAAATTTCTCAGACTCCAAAGCACATGCTGCATGCTGAGTTTCCAAGTAGTGTGAGCACGTCGGCTTTGGGCAGTGTCTTCAGGAGACAGACTCCCTTCTGCCTGGACACCCTTCCAATCCTCATCTACTTGACCAGCCATGATTCTTCACCCAAGACTCAGGTTGGTTTTCTCTCCTAGGAAGCTTTTCTAGAACTTCATAGCTGGTGGTGCGTCCCTCTTTTGTGCTCCCTGTGTACCCTGGCCTCACTTCCCAGGTGGTACCAATCGTATTGAATTTAATCATCCTGACTGCTTTTCCTGTGAGACTGTTAGGTCTTTGAGATCAGGGATCATTTCTTTTTCATTTACATGTCTGTACAAAGCACAGTGTCTGCCATTTACTAGGGCGCAGTAAATATTTCTTAACTGAGTGATTGAAAAATAAGGACTTTGTCTATAACTAAAACAGATCAGGTGGAGGGGAGGTAGGAAGATAAAGTACAGAATATCCTTTATTCCTCAATATTTCAGGAACATTCAATACTCAGGAAACCTAGTAGTTTCTGTAACCAGATAGACCAAAGTGATGTCATGAAAATCCTACCGGTTTCACCCATGAGAACACCACCCTACTGCAGTTAATGGAAATAAATGTACCATCTACTACTTTATTTTTTTATTTTCTTGCGGTACGCGGGCCTCTCACTGTTGTGACCTCTCCCGTTGCGGAGCACAGGCCCTGGACGCGCAGGCTCAGCGGCCATGGCTCATGGGTCCAGCAGCTCTGCGGCACGTGGGATCTTCCCGGACTGGGGCACAGAACCCATGTTCCCTGCATCGGCAGACGGACTCTCAACCACTGCGCCACCAGGGAAGCCCCCCATCTAGTACTTTAAGTCACAAAGCAACATAACTGTCTTCTATTTGTGGTGACCTTCTGGTGCCCTCATTATTTTCTCACTGCGATGTCTGTACCTGATCTTGTTCATTCAGCATAAGGGGGTGACTCTGAAAGCCATAGGTGAGGTGCAGAGAGGTGGGAGAGTGGAGGAAGGAGGGATCTGTAGTCACCTGAGAAGTGGGGCGGGACCACCCATGATTCCCCCATCCTCACGCGTGTCCCTCCATCACAGCTCTTAGCACATTTGTTGCAGGGCTTTTTACATGTCTCCCCACTGGATTTTGAGCATCCTGAGGGCTGGTATCACATTGAATTCGTCCCTGGGTGGTCAGTGTATGGCGTAGTGTGTTGGGAAAGGAGATTCTCAGTGTGTATGCTATAAAAATGACAAATGAACGAGCAAATGAATGATTAAAGGAAGAAATAGTTTCTTTCTAGCTGCTACTAACGATTCAGAAGAATGGCTGAAAGAGTGAGAGAGGGAGTTAAAACTCTATGAAGAAGATGATGATTGAATTTAAGGGGAAAACCCCCAAACAAGGAAGCATTTGTTCTTCTCCTGGTGCCCTTCCCTTTCTCTCTGACAGCCCCCTTACTCCTTGGTGTTGACATTCATCACTGTAAGATCTGGTACCATAAGCACCATATCTGCTTGCTTCAATGTGATATTCTCACTGCATTACACAGTGCCTGGCACATAATTGTAGCTCAACAAATTTTTTTTTTTTTTTTTTTTGCGGTACACAGGCCTCTCACTGTTGTGGCCTCTCCCGTTGCGGAGCACAGGCTCTAGACGCGCAGGCTCGGTAGTTGTGGCTCATGGGCCCAGCAGCTCCGCGGCATGTGGGATCTTCCCGGACCGGGGCACGAACCTGTGTCCGCTGCATCAGCAGGTGGACTCTCAACCACTGCGCCACCAGGGAAGCCCAACAAGTATTTTTTAATAAAGTTAAAAACTCCTTCTCAGGGCTTTTATTCCTCCTGTCATAGTCAGTCCCCCCTACCTTCCCTGTCTCTATCTCTAATGCTGAGTACACACCCTGAGCGGCCTTGTCCAGTGGACCTTCTAAAGGGAAATAGGAAGGAGGCTAAGCTCTCATGTCATTAAACTTTCCATTTTACAGACAATGAAACTGAGGCCTAAAAGGGAAAAAAACTCATCTCAAGTCATAAGAACTATCAGATGTAGCATTAGAAAATGAATCTCTTGTCTCCTTTGTTTGCCATCATATTGTAACCCCCAAGTTCTTTATTTTGGTTCAGTGGCTTTCAACCTTTTTTTTTTTTTTTTTTTAAAATTTGTGTCTTTTTTTTTTTTTTTAAAATTTGTGTCTTTTTTTTTTTTTTTAAAATTTGTGTCTTTTTTTTTTTTTTTAACTAGGAAACTCTTTGTTCAAAGAAAATCTTACCTAAAAGCTCAATATGTTGGGCTTCCCTGGTGGCGCAGTGGCAGAGAGTCCGCCTGCCGATTCAGGGGACACAGGTTCATGCCCCGGTCCAGGAGGATCCCACGTGCCGCGGAGCGGCTGGGCCCTAAGCCATGGCCGCTGGTCCTGTGCGTCCGCAGCCTGTGCTCCACAACGGGAGAGGCCGCGACAGTGAGAGGCCCGCATACTGAAAAAAAAAAAAAAAAAGCTCAATATGTTAAACAGATAAAGTCAGTGCTGCTTTGATTAGAGCAGCAATGCAGACTCCCCCCAAACTCAAAAACAAATGGCTCCGGGGGAGCTCGGAGGAGCACAGCTGGAAAACCATTGATGTAACAGGGTGCGTGGATCTTTATTCAAAGCATTCTGGGTGAGGGCAAAGGGAAGGGTCAGTTGAGATTGGGCTCTTCTGCATAGCTTCTTGGGAGACTACATAGTGGCAGTGGCAGTTATAAACTAGCTATGCCCAGTAGAGAGGAATCAAAAAGGTAATAGGGAAGCAGGACAACTTGGAACAGAGGTTCTAGGTTCAAGGCTCAGAGCTGCCAATTACTAACGGCAAATGTTCTTTTTTTCCTCCAATTTATTCTTGAATTCTTCAAGAAGATATAAATGAAGCTTCATATTATCAGTGATGAACAAGCTATTCATCTTCTGATGCTGATTAATTCAGGAAATAAAAAACATTTAAGTGCCACTTATTTTAAAAAATTCAAAGTGAAAATAACTTTATTGAGTTCTATAGAAAAATTATATTCTTATAACCTGTATTGCCTCTTTTATTAAATAGGAGACTTTCAGTGAGAAACTTGAAAGCTTTTTAAGCCAGTAAAATTAAATCTTAGCATACTTGAGAAATGGCAATACAGAGACAAGTTCATAATATTCCATCCTGAAGTTGTAATTTAGCACTCAAGTTTGTTCACATGCATCATCTCGATTCGTTAATGAAAAATCCTGCAATGTAGCTATAATTGATAGGGAGACTCGGAGAGGTAAAGTGACTTTCTCCAAGTCATCCAGCAACTTTACCACAGAGCTGGGACTCAAAGTGGTTAATTCCAGTTAATGCAATGTTTACTAACTTTGTTAATGAAGGCAGATATAACATCTGTAATAAATAAACCTCCAAAATTTAATGCTTAACACTATAAAAGTTTTTTTTTTTTTTTTCCAATCTAAGAGCCCACCGTGTGTGCTTGTGTTTAGTGCGTCTCCAAGTAGTGATTCAGGGAGCCAGGCTCTTTCCATCTGTGGTTCTACAATTTTAAACACATGGCCTCCTGGTTACCTGGGGGGCCATCTCAATTCCATTCAGCTGGAAGGGGAGAAGCACACGGAGGATTGCATGAGAACATTTTTATGCAACAGGTCTGGAAATGACACACCACTTTCCAGTAGGTATAAGTCAATCACATGACCATCATTGGCCACAAGTAGCGTGAGAAATATACCCTCACTGTGTGTCCAGTAAGGAAAGGGGCATGATGGTCTGCTACACTGTTATCGTGAGCACCTTAAAGATTAGTGATGGGGAGGTCTTATTCATCTCTCTGGACTGCACATTGTTTTTGCATGTAAATAATGTGTTGAATATCTTCCCACCATTGAAACCTCCCTCTGCCATTGTTGAGGGCTCTTTTCTTTCTGTTGGTGAGATAGAGTGCAAAATCCTAATTCCTCTCCCTTCTTCTGGTAGTATTCCCCTCTTTTCACACGAATACAGTTGGGGTTGCCATACTGTTGAACATAAACTTTCTGTTCTAGAAACAGCTGATTGGTAAAGTGGTAGGCACCACCCCTTTACCCCACACTCAACCAAATAGAATCCTCCATATGAGCCTTACTCTGGGATTTTTTCAAGCTGTAAACTTACTTCTTTGGAGGTAGAATCTATGCAATATGAGGCTCAGGAGCTGCTGGTGGTCATGATTTCCACTTTGCAGCAGAAGGCAGTCTGCAGTGATAGAAAAGGAAACCAGCAGTGCAAAACCAGGGAGGTGCAGACAAGAGATGAGACACGTCTTTCTGGTTCATGTCCCCGATTCCAGTTTCTCCAAGGCCGAACTATAAGCCCACATTCCTGCAGTTTGGTCCAATACTTCCATCCATGTGAGATAACCCAGTATCCTTCCAATAAATTCTACCTTTGCTGACCTAGAGTGAATTGAGCATATATCTAAGCAGTCGCTAGAGACCTGATCACATGGGGTGAACCAGAGGGGAGCTGCTGTCTTCCAGAAGGGCTTTCTCACTCCAGTGGGCTGCAGTGAACTCAATCACCACCATGCAAGCCTTTCCAGACTCAGTGCGGGAAGCCACCGAACCTCCCATGGGATTCTCCCAGGAGGATATGTGCCTGAGGATTCTAAGAAAATGTTCTGTGCGGTTGCCTGGTAGACTTCCTTTGGTCTTTCATCTGCCTCATGGAAACTGAATGGACAGGTTTCCAAGTAGACTGAAGGTCTTCTCTGAAAGCTTGGTGGGCAAGTGAGGCCCCTGGTTCTGGGCTCACTCGTATCCACTTCAGATGATGCGTGAGCTCCCTTCCATCTCTGAGCTTTGTGCAAGTGCTACGCATGGGCCGAGGGTGGAAAAATAATCATTTCTCAAGTGCCTCTCTTTTTACAAGTGACTCCCCCATCCATTTCTCTTTTAAGCCTCTAAGGGGTTAAATGACTCCATCACACGTGAGCTTGGTAGCCTAGTGACCTTTAGGATTTCTGTTTTCTCATGTGTAGAATTAGTGATTAGTGAGGTTTACCTTGTATGAATGTATGCAACACACCCAGCACAGGGACAGGAACTTGCTAAGTGTCAGTTTCTCCCTCCCATCTCCCATTACCAACTTCTACACTCAGGGCTCTGAGCAGCGGAGGGAGCTGAAGACAAGAGGGATACAGTGGTTTTGTCCAGATTCTCTCAGAAGCCATCACTTACCCCCCCTAACCTGCTCCCCTTGGCCCTCCTTTCCTTCCATGCTCCATGATGCCTCTTTTTCTCCTCTCCTCTCCCTTGCAGTGTCCTTGTTTTCTCCCAGGAGCTCCCTCTCCCCTCCTCCTGCCCACCCCACCCCACACCCCCAGCTGCTGCTGTGGCTGGCTGTTTTGAATCTATTGATTTTGTTCTATAAAAGATTGCTTAATTCATTTTCTCCACTGCGGCCCAGTGCCAGACCTCAGGGTAGGTCCCAAGATGACCGAGTTGATTATGTGCACAGCTTCCCATGAAGGACAGCAACCACATTCCCTCTGGATGCCCAGGCCGGGTAAGACAGTGAAGGTGAACATGATTCATAAACTCAAAAGAGCTAAACAGAGAGCAGTGGACCCTGACCTACTCATCTCCATATTTACAAGGCCTAGCATGGGGCCTGGCATCGAGTCGCTGTTGGTAATGTTGGCTGAAATTAAATGAATCTCTTTTCTTAGCTTCACAGCATTCTAGATGCACAGGGAGAATCTCTACTGACTTCTGATTGCCTGCAGCAGTGGTTCGCAGCCCTGGGTGCACGTTAGAATTACCTGGGGAGATTTTAAAACGACTCATGGCCGAAACTTACCCAAGACCAATTAACTCGGAATCATGGACAGTATGGCCCAAACATTGGTACCTTGCCAGAGCTGGACAGGTGACTCTGATACGCACCCGTTGTGGGCTTACAGGATACGACTATGTTCCCTAGCCTAGCGCTCAAGGGCCTTCATGTCTCTGCTCCTGCCTGGTTGCCAACCTCACCTCCTTCCACTTTTCATTCTGCACACTCAACGTCCCAGCTACTTGACGTTCTTGCTCTTCCCCTTGGGCATCACTATGCCTTTGCTCGTGCTATTTCCCCTTCCAAGACACCCCTTCCAGGACACCCCTTCCTTTGCATCTCTTCCTGGCAATTTCCTACTCATCTTTTAAGACCCAGATCAAATACCACCTCCTCTGAGAAGAATTTTCCAGCCTTTTCAAGACTACGGTGCTTCAGATTTTCACTCTGCATCATGTTCTCTTTTCTGACTGGGTTTTGCCTGATATCTCCAATTTCTGTTCTACTGCCCTGGATTTAGTTTCTTTCACTCTAGCCCCTCCTGCCTCAGTCCAGGCAGATTTTTCACTGGGCTTTGTACTCCAGCTTTGTCCTTGAACATGGCTCTTTGGGGATCTTCTTTGGCTCTAAGCTTTGAAGTCCACTATCCTTCCCCTATCCTTTCTCTGCCTTCAGAACACTTACCTGGATGCAGTGACTGGGACCCTACATCTCCAGGAGAGGCATTTGAAAACAAATTGTGTTGGGTAACAAAGACCCACATTTTCTGAGTGCTTAGTACATACCCTGTTAAAGTGATTCACTGCATTATTTCATATAACCTTATACCAATGTGTCACTGGGCTTTAAAGACCTTAAATGAATTGTCCAAAAGCAAACAGGCAGCAAGAGGCAAAGCTGGATTTCCCTGTGGCTGAGTCTCCCAAGTCCACATGCTTCATGCCTCTGTGATACTTTAATGCTTCTTCTCTGTGCATTTGGTTTTTAACTCTGCTGTTATGTTCTCAGTGCTGTATTGTAATTTATTGGTTGGTATGTCTTGTCTACCCCACTAAACTGTGACCTCCTCAAGGTGAGGGATTGAGGTGTTTGAGTCTGTATTCCTAGCACTTAGCAAATTGCCTGGCATGGAACAGAGGCTCGGAAAATGCTTGTGGCCTGAATAAATAAATGGCCACTCTAGCCTGAAGGGAGACTGGTCAGGAAAGTAAACAGAACAATTGAGATCACAGTCTGACCAAAAATCCCATTTTCCTATGGCCCTGATTAGTGATATCTCTGCTAGGCAGGATAGGTAGATGGGTGGCAGAGTAGGGGCAGCAGGCCCCAGGGTGCCTTTCCCTGGTTTCCTTGAAATCCAGCGTCTGTCTCGTCCTGTCACCCAGCAGCCAGAGAACATTTGTTCCCCAAAGGGCCGGCGCTGTGCCAGCAGCAGGTGGAGGCCCGTCCACTGGGAGGGAGGGAGACAGCCGGCAGGAGCACTGATGTGTGCCGGAGACAAGATGCTGCAAGTCTGCCGCAGCACGCCAGTGACAGCAGCTGGGACAGGTCACCATTCTGTAACCATTAAAAACCAGTTGCTGTCCCTTTCATAATAATAAATTAAAATATCACTCCACATCATGCTGGTTTCAGAGAGCAAAAAGAACAAAAAAACCCAAAAGACAAAAAGGAAAAAAAAAACAAACACCAGTGATGGACCATATGTTATAAGTTGGGTTGTCTATAAAATTGATAGGTTTCTGGGTAATTACAGAAAAGCTTTATGGCTGCTTTTCAAGATGCAATTTTTCATTTCCTTACAGAAAGTTAATTTTCATTTCCCCAGCAACCTACAATCAACCAACAACGTACACGTGTGGAAATAAGAAGACGAGGAGAGTAGAGGCAAAGTATTTCTGCCTACTTACTTGGTTGCTTGAAAAACTTGTTATTACTAAGCCGAGTCATCAGTATCCTTCTTCACAACTGCCTGAAAACACGCAGGTTTGATGTCGCTGGGACCTGAATAGAAGTCTGTGATGTTGACCTCAATGGACCCACGTGCATTGGCCTTCTGCAGGCCACCTTTTAATTTAATGACCAGATAAAGTGACCTGGAACAGCACTCCCATCTATAATGGGCAGCCCAGTGCCCTCCAGAAGATTTAAGGGGATTCATAACACAGCACCCTATGATATCTTAGAGCCTCTTGCTGTGAATTTCGGCTTCTTGATCAACCAGCTCACACTTTGCCTCTTGTGGCTGCCCTCCTGCCTCTCCCCACTCTGTGTCATTTATTGATGGGAGTCTTCTCCTTCATTTTTCAAAGCATCACTGATGCAGGGCAACCATATGCAACAGACTTTTACTAAAAATTTAGGGATGACTGCATGGATTAGAGCGCAGTGCAGGAAACAATGTAAAATGCAAAACTAGCCTACTAGATGTCTCAAAAACTTCCAGCCCTCCTTCTTGAAGGAAAAGTCTCACTTGCTGCGTTTATGTTCACGTCCTGCTTGCAGACGTGTCTCCTTAGACCGCAGCTACAAAATTCCTATTACTTCATGTTCAGAGCAAATCAGGTCTTTTTTTTTTTTTTTGTAAATTCGTACCCATCCAGAACAATATAGGAGGCCTTGCTGTACATAAGACTTGTGTTTTATTTATTTATTTTTAAATAAATCAGTAAACAGTCTCTAAATTTTATTCTCTAAGAAATAGGAATCTAGCTTTTATCATACTAAGAGAGGAAATCTGGTTTGATATCAAATTCTTACTATAAAATATTGCTACTACTCTTACTATCAAAACTACCATGACTATAAAGAGAAAAAAAAATTGGAAAGTTTCCTGCCACGTTAGCTTAGAGGCTCTGAGCTCATGCTCTGAGGCCTGATCCAAGTGGTCTGAGGACGGTAGCAGGATAGCACTGTGGCTGTCGAAGAAATGTTATACACAGTGTACTTGGAGTGATTTCCTTAAAAGGGGGCTGTGAGGATGGCAGATATTTAAATCTTCAGCCTGTTCTCTGGTAGGGTAAAGCCAGGCTTTACCTGGAGATAAAGGGGATGGCACTGATATCCTGGCTGTGGGCTTAATAGTTGGCTTAATAAATGGAAGGAGAAACATTACTTAGTATTAAAAAGGACCTCTTCCACATTTGAAATCATGCCAAACATAGGAGACTGTTTGTGAGGTCTTATTCCCGATGGATCAAAATAAGCTCTTCAAGGCAGTGGCAGTAGACAGTGGGATTTTGCATTCTTCGTTTTGGAATCTTCTACGGAGACTTGCAGGATACCTGGCATATACTGAGTACTCTCTTTGCTAAATCAGTAAGTGGAACAGATGTCATCTTCCACCAAAGAATAACCCTGAAATAGGTTATTCCTGTACCCTGGAATGCTTTCTGTAAACACCTCTCTCAGACACCCCACACACCCACACACATTTTTCTCGTATAACTTGGTTGATTCCTACACATCTTAGTCCCTTGTTGTCTATGTCATAATACTTGTTAAATTTGTCCCTTATACCCTATGTTCTCATCACATTTGCAATGGTATTGTTTAAATATATGTGTTCCTGTGTTTGTGATTAGTTGTTGAAGCTCTTGATTTTTCTCCATACTTTCTGCTCTCCGAGGGGAGGCCATGTCTATATTGTAACGGCTGTCTTTTCAGTGTATGACTTAATGTTTCAGACAGAGCAAGCACTTCTGTTCTGGCCTATGGAATGAGAGTCATATGTACCCCTTCCCAGCCTTGCCTTTTAAGACCTCCCATGTGAGACCTTCCATGATTTTTCCTCATACCACTGGCTTGTGACAGACAAGTGTAGTGATTTGGGAAACTGCATATTGAGGATGGTGGAGTCACAGATGGCAGGAACCTGAGTCCTTGAACCATCGCTTAGAATAAAGACATCACTCATCAGGATTACCTGTGTGGACTCTAGTTGATCGAGAAACTTTTATTTTATTTAAGCTTTTATATTTTTATGTATTTGAGCTTATTTGCCACAGTGGCTAGAATTACCTCAATTAATACAATACTTAAGACAAATACCGTATGCTAACACATATACATGGAATTTAAGAAAAAAATAATGTCATGAAGAACCTAGGGGTAAGACAGGAATAAAGACACAGACCTACTAGAGAATGGACTTGGGAAGCAGCCGCATAGCACAGGGAGATCAGCTCGGTGCTTTGTGACTGCCTGGAGGGGTGGGATAGGGAGGGTGGGAGGGAGGGAGACATATGGAAGCATAGGTATATGTATAACTGATTCACTTTGTTATAAAGCAGAAACTAACACACCGTTGTAATGCAATTATACTCCAATAAAGATGTAAAAAAATACAATACTTATTTTTGTGTGTGTGTGTAGAATTAATAGATGCATACAGAGAAGCAGATATCTAGGTACAGATTGTGTCATTAGAAAAGTGGAGGCCTGCCGTATGATGCCAATCTTCAAGGTACTAAAAGACACATGATTCCATGGGTAAGAATGAGGTGGTATCCCATCAACCTAACATTCTCTTGTAGCCTTGAAACAGATCCCTTAGACTGAAGTTAACAGAGGATTGTTCTCCCTTTACACCTATAAAAATACTGTCTTCTCTAAGACACCTAACTTTGCTGGTTGCTGTAGACTAACTCTTTATGTTCCCCCCAAATTCATTTGTTGGAATCCTAACCCCCAAAGTGATGGTATTGGGAGGTGGGGCCTTTGGGAAGTGACTAGGTCATGAGGGCTCCACCCTTACTATAATATTTTATTGTAAGAATTTGATAACAATGAGATTAGTGCCTTAATAAAACAGACTGCAGAGAGTTCCTTGGCTCTCTCCTCCATGTGAGGATATGGCTATCTATGAACTAAGAAGTGGGCCTTCATCAGACGCTATATATGTTGGTGCCTTCACCTTGGACTTTCCAGCCTCCAGAGCTGTGAGAAACAAATTTCTGTTGTTTATAAGACACTCAGGTATTTTGGTATTTTGTTATAGCAGCCTAAACATACAAGCACCAGTGCTCTCTATCCCAAAATGACCCCCCTGACCTTCCTGTGCCATCAGAAAATCCAACATTTTACCAGGTATTAATGATCTTTGAAACTTGTATTAAGGAGTAGACCAATGCTTTCTGCTTTACTTTCATAAGGAGGATTTGCATTTTTAGGAAGAATGGCAATAATTGGTCTTTAATTGCTGAAATTTCAGGACTAAATTAAAACAAAGCAAAGATTATTAAACAGTGACAGACTGTTTACACGCTCATCATCCTAAAGTATTTGCAATATTCTATCCAGAAAGCAGAGGAGAATGATAGAAGGAGTCCCAGATCTTGATTAAAAACATAAAACTGCCTTCCCAGCCATAGACTTCAACCTCTGAACTTCTGTTATTGAAGGAAAATAACTCCAAATGGAAATAGGTACCAGTGTTTTCTCATGACAGTGTGATGCCTCCAGCATCATGGATGGTAGGAGACTAAGGGGAGAGGGTGGGAAGCTAGATGTTACAGGACCAGGAGGATTGTAGAAATGCTTTGTCATGGGTTCAGTCTGACACAGCTGGAAGAGATGAGGCAACTGAAAAAAAATTCTACTCCCCCTGGAACCTTTCTTCCCAGAAGAGTAGAACCTGGTGATGAAGGCCAGACTTGAGGGACCAGAGGAATCTGCAATGTCCTTGTCTGCATCCCCCCACTCCCAGGTCTAAGAACTAACAACTCAGCCTATCTGATATATTAGGACACCAAAAGACCAGCTCTTGCTGGATAAATTGTGTTACTTCCAGAGTGAAGTGTAGGTAAGTCTTGGACGAGTATAGCACCACTCTGCCTCCATGAGTCCCGGGCTGTTGCCCCCTTGCCTCACCCTCACCATTGTGGCTTGTCTGCCTGACAGACCCAGGATTTTTGTTCTCAAGTACACTTACAACTAAAGTCTAACCCTGCATCCCAAGATGGTGATCTGGGATTCAAGGCCACCTTATCCTGCTAGCCCCCTTTCCTATGGAGCTAAATTCAGGCAGACTTTCTTGATTCATAACAGACACCTACCTGACAAAGACTGGTCCCTTCCTGAAAGCCCCTGAACTTTTTCTCCACCATTTAGTCTCATGTGTTTATGCTGTCCTTCATGGCACCCTGCCTTAAAGTCCTGGGCCACATCTTATTCATTGCCATATCCCCAGTGCTCAGCATGGAGTTTGGTATACATTGGCTACATAAATGACTCGGTATAATTTGGAAAACTGGCCTCATTGTGGGAGAAAAGACCAACTCCTGCTGCTCTGTTTAATTTTCTTTCCCCTGGTTGGCTCTAGCTTATGGTCATATAACCAAAGCCATCCAGGGCTGGGCCAAGAGTCAGCTACAGATTCTTTCCAACTGAGTGGGTGGGAAGTTAAGAAGTATCAAACATAGCAAAATGTAGAGGGAAAAAACAAGAATCTGCTACTATTACCATATATATTTTTTCTAAAGGTATATTTTTTCTAAAGGAACATTGAGCTTGGGGAACTCTGACTTCAGGGGGATGAGATAGTTTTTCACATTGGAAGGGACTTATGAAAGAAAAGCAGATTGCTTCAAATCCAAGATTCTGAAGTACATTGAGTAAAATGTGGTCACTAAATCCTAACAGTAATATTTCAGTAGTAATTGTGTCTAATGTGACAACTACACAGTTATGATGATCGCCATCTTGTCGCTATTGCCACCTATTATCTGAGCATGAGTTTGATGCTGTTATCAACATCACCTCTTTCAATACTCACAATAAACTCAGATAGAGATAGAGTGAGAGAGAGAGAGAGAATAAGAGAGAGGGAATCATAATCTCCATTGTTTAGGTCAAACTGAGGTCCAGTAGAGCTAATACTATGACAGAGCTAATACTATGTGCTTACCACAGCATTTCCTGAGCACACAAACAGACTACATTCCCAGCCTCCTTTGTAGCTACATTAGGTCATAAACTGGGTTCTGGCCAGTGGAATGTGGGCAGAAGTGATGTAAGTTACTTCCAAGACTGATCTTTAAAAACATCCTTCACAAGTCTTCAGCTCTTTCTTGCCCTTCTCTGGTGACCTTGGGGATCCTTATCATAGATGGTGTCACTACAAGATGGAGGAGAGCTCCAATAGACACTGGACTGAGACATAAGCAAAAATAATCTTTTATTATGTTGAAACAACTGAGATTTGGGGACTTGTCTCCTACTGTACCAGCCTGGCCTACACTAACAAATTTAAGTAACTTGCTTAGATTACAAAACCAATAATTTGTAAAGCTATTGTTTAATCCTTTTTATTTTTATCAGATGTTCTACTGAACGTGGTTTGTAATCACTCCATATTATCTTGACCATGGTTTTCTGCTTGATGCTACTGAAGGCCCTCTAAGATCACCTGACAAGAACTTCATTCTTACAAGCTGAAGAAGGGAGGTTTTGATCTCCAGTTCTGTAGCCACCTTTGTGGCAGGGTCAGGTCATCATGGCACTCCACCTGTTTCCAGGCTCTCATGTTAACATGGTGGCTTCTGTTTTGTGGCTTCCTTGCTGCTGCAGAGACAGGAAATAACATGGAGCCCTAAGGTTCAGAGTAATGCTTACATGCTGGCTCACCATGGTTCAGCTCCCCCCACAGGCTCCCCCCACTGCCGAGTGACTCACAACTCATGTACTGTCAGAGACTGGCTTCATGTATCCAGGGATCTGTATTCCCTGAGGTTGCCAAGGGGCTGGGTAATGCGAGTTGGACTTGTGAGGGAGTTGGCCCCCCATAGAGTGAACTTTACCAGTGGGATAATTCTCCCTTTTTCTCCATATTTGGCTTGTATGGAGAGGCAATATGTTCATAGGATCTCTCCAGAGACATCTCCTGGGACTGAGTTGGGATGAGCTCAGTAATGCCTTCCTTATATTTGCTTTTCTTCCTTCCCATCCCCATTCCTCTTTCTCCCCCTCCTGCTTCCCTGGGACAGTACTCTCCAATAAAGCTTGCCATGAAAACTTTTGACTCTGGATCTGTTTTTTAGAGAACTCAGACTAAGATAAAAAGCTTCATGGTAGGCCAAGTGTATGTAAACCTACCTACACTGAGATATTTAAGTTGCCTAACAAAAATGAATATAATTATGGGAATAATGGGGTGAAAATTTAAAAATTTATTTATTAATTTTTTTCAAATTATGAGATTAATATATTTTTATAGAAAATTCAGACTTTATTGTTAATGGATTCATCTTCTCTCTTTCTCTCTGCCTCTCCTCCCTCCCTCCCTCCCTCACTCACTAATCCAAGCACTCATTCCTCTTATTAATGAAAGAAAGGTCTGAGAAATTCTTTCCCAAAGAGGCATTATGAAATTTCTTCATTGCCTTTTTCAGGGAGAAGTTCAGTCTCTTTAGAAATACTAACCTCCTGAACTGGAGCTGGATCTGTCAGGCAGAAAATGGGAGTAAGGAATTTCTTGAGTCATGGGAAGAGAACATGAGAATACAGACATGAAGGCCTGGAATGATTTGTTTGGAGAATAGAGAGATGCCCAATGGAGCAGGTGAGATTATTGGGCAGATGCAAAGATAGGCAAGAGCCATGTCATTGAGGACCAGGGTAGCAGGGTTAGCACCCAATATCTTGAACTGGGAAGATGCAGAACTGTGGTGCAGAGTTCTCTCTCCAAAGGTCTGTCTCCAGACTTGCCTTCTTCAATCCATTCTGCCTGACGCTGCCAGAGTCATCTTTCTAGATCTCAGAGCCGAGCATATGATTCTCCCAATAGAGCCCTCCATGCCTTTCAATCCCTGCAGGATAGAGCTCAAACCCCTCAGCATGGCATTCAAAGCCCTCATGATCATTCCAGGACTCTGTATGTCCCTGCTGCCACAGCTGTGCCACAAGGAAACAGTTCTCCCATTCCTGCTGCTTTGTTTCTCTAGCTGTAGAGTCAGAGCCTTAGAAAGGGAAAGAGAGAGATGGACACCAGGTTATGTGTCCATACCTCAGCTGTCAGGCAGCTGGGAAAAGGAAAACCTCCATTTCCATCTCTCAGGAAAGCATGAGATGTGAATCACTTTTTCCATATTCCAAATATAAATGGTGGTTGACCTTTCCAGGGAAGTTTGTATTTGAATGAAGCTGGAAATTTTTGCCACACTGTGTTGACTTCACAGGTATTTCGACTCCTTTTGTTTCCTATTTGCCATGACAAAGGAATAAAAATATATTATTTTTATGGAATATTACTCACCGAAATATGGAATATTACTCGTATAAATAATCAAAATAAGAGAAAATTGGCAATGACTAAAACTTTGCATGATTAAATATGTTACAGGTGAAAAAATAGGTAAAGGTGAAAATGCAAAAATTGCGGAGACATATGGTTTCTGGAGAAATAACCCAACAAAACTATCACAGGCTAAAACTCAATAAAGTAAAAAAGTTGACAAGATATTAATGAGTAAATAAAATAATTTAGACAAAATTTATAAATACAAAATTGAGTTAAGAAAATTAGACTTTGTGGAAATAATAACCCCTAAAAAACTTCCCATGGCAGAAGCTATTAGTATTTAATTTAATGTGGATGAAAAAGTAAATAAAAATCTATTATAAAATGTACATGGGGGCTTCCCTGGTGGCGCAGTGGTTGGGAGTCCGCCTGCCGATGCAGGGGACGCGGGTTCGTGGCCCGGTAAAAAAAAAAAAAAAAAAAAAAAAAAAAAAAAAAAGTACATGGAAAACAGGGGATACTCATGAAAATAATTTTTGTAAGATAGAAATAAAGATGGAAAATATGACTAAATAGAAAATTGGTCAAAGAATTAAAATGACTTAATCATACCAGAGAAATATAGTTTTTTTTTTCCCCTCTGGGAAAATTCATCAATATTAGTATAGTTCTGAGGACATGTTTGTATTTGTGAATACTGAGTTTAATTTCAGGGTCACTAAATTTTGATTGAATTGAGCAATTGTCAACCAGAAATTATACCACTCATTTACTGACAATAGCACTGTAAAACTACTTATTAGAGAAACAACTTTTGACTGAAATATTTCTCTGAACCAAAGATAAAAGGCAAGGACATACGCATTTCTTCTGAGTTGATAATTAAATTCTGAGAGCAAGCTGCCATGCAATGTGCTACTAATCTGAGAGGGTTCTAATTGGGGAGGACAGCAACTGTCATTCCTCACTACATGGAAACATATAGAAAAGTCCACATTCTTCAAAGGCACTGGGTGGTGAGCAACTAAATACAGCTCAGACTGAGCTTCTTGGAGCCTCCCAAGGGGTCTCCAACTCTCTTAGTCTCTTTTGTCATCTCCTCAAATAATTTCTTCTCTCTGTTTCTGGGACACGAATAGGACTAAGGGATCCTGGGTCCTGCTTCCTACTGTTGGCAATGCCTTGCTATGCATAAGATGTGGGGCTTTAATGTTTAGAAATAGGTCACATGGGACATTTGCTCAATGTAGCCCCATGGACATTGCCAGCTGAGATCTGTTTCTGCATCCATTATCGGCAACTGAAAGCATTTACTAAGATCTCTCTGTGCATGCTTCATTGTTACACTGGATACAATGAAGAGAACAGATGTGGTGGGCCAAACTCCAGAGGTTTGTAATCCAAGGCAGAAGGATAGACAGTGTGAACACAGGTGAGTGCTCAGGCATAACCTGTGAACCAGGACACAGATATGACAGTTGGGACTGACACAGCACTGGAACCAAGGCTGAGTTCCTCCCTTTACATAAGGATGCTTCTTCTTACCGCAGGGGCCTCTCTAGGGCTCCTTTGAACAGCGGGTTCTTTGTGCATTTCTAATAAGATCTGATTTACAGAACCACCTTGAAAACAATTTATGCAGGAGCATATTGACTGTATACAGCTCGTGATGTTGGTACAAAGAAAGAAAGCTAATACAGTATGTCCCCTACAAATGAACGAGTTCTGAGAGCATGTTCATAAGTCCAATTTGTTCTTAAGTCCAACAGAGTTAGCCTAGGTACCCAACTAACACAATTGGCTATATAGTACTGTACTGTAATAGATTTAGAATCCTCTTCACACAAATAATACATAAAAAACAAACACAAAAAATAAAGAAAAAAATTTTAATCTTACAATACAGTACCTTGAAAAGTACAGTAGTACCATACAAGACCCGGCATACAGGGGCTGGCATCGAGTGAACAGGCAAGAAGAGTTACTGACTGGAGGAGGGAGAGGAGGTGGGAGATAGTAAAGCTGAAGGATTGTCAGCAATAGGAGATGGAGGGCAAGCTGCCATTTCACTCACAACTGACATTGATGGCACAGGTTTTGGTTCCTTGATAGAACCAGATTCACGTTTGCATCTTTGAAAGTTCGCAACTTGAAGGTTCCAATGTAGGGGACTTACTGTATTGAACAGGAAGGTAAAGAAAATGTGAACTTGTACTTACATTATAAACAATCTGAGGGGCTCCTTCCAATGTGCATGAACACCAAAAACCCTGGTTCATTTCTGTGACTAGCTGAAAACCTGGCATGTGGTAGATGGTTAACTAATATCTATTAAATGAATGAATGAATGGATTTAAAACAAAATATTAACACCATTCATAGGGAAGATAAATACAACTCATTTCCATTTTCTACTTCTTTTCTTCTCCATTCTCCTCTTCCCCTTTCTCTTGCTTTTCTCCTCCTCTTCTTCCTTTCTTCTATTCCTCTTCTTAATACTTATCATTTTACTAAGTATGTCATATATTTTGGTATATGGTATGAGCCTTTACATATTTTCCCCAGAGTATTAATAAATTCCCAATGACATTCACTAAATAGTCCTTCTTTTGCTCACTAATTTAAGCTTCTTCAGGATGGGAACTCTGCTTTATTAATCTTTATGTCTCTAATACCTGCAGCAGGGCCTATAAGGTATTATCCTCTTATTGTGTGTAGGATGTATTTGTATTGCCACACTCAACACCTATTATGATCTGAATTATGTCCCTCCAAAATTCATATGTTGAAGTCCTAACCCTTGGTACCTCAGAATGGAACTGCATTTGGAGATTGTGTCGTAAAGAGGCAACTAAGTTAAAAAAGAGGTCATTAGAGTTGACCCTAATCCAGTATGACTGGTCTCCTTATAAGAAGAGGAAATATGGACACAGGCATACACAGAGGGAAGACCACATGAAGACAGAGAAGAGATGGCTATCTACAAGCCAAGGAGAGAGGCTTCAAAAGAAATCAATCCTGCAATCACCTTGATTTCAGGTAAAATTAAGCCTCCTATCCTCCAAAACTGTGAGAAAAGAAATTTCTGTTATTTAAGCTATCCAATCTATGGTCCTTTTTTAAATGATACCCTAGGAAACTAATAAAGCACCTATAAAAGTATATATATATATACACAATTTTTTGTTGTTGTTGTTGTTGCGGAGCACAGGCTCTGGACACGCAGGCTCAGCGACCATGGCTCACGGGCCCAGCTGCTCCGCGGCATGTGGGATCTTCCCAGACCGGGGCACGAACCCGTGTCCCCTGCATCGGCAGGCAGACTCTCCACCACTGTGCCACCAGGGAAGCCCAAAAGTATATATTTTTATATTAAGATCTATTTGTGAGTTATCTACTTTATTATCAATAGTTTGAACTATCTGACTATGCATTCAATGGAATTATTGTATCATTTCAAATATGTAACATATGTGTAGGAAAAAAACAAAGGAGCAAAATGTTAACCAGGGTTATCTCTGGGTGTGGATTTTGGGTGAAAGTATGATTTTCCTTTGTGTCTTTCAATATTTTCCAGATTTTGTATAATGAGCATGAGTTACTCTTCTAAATGGGGAAGGAAGCTATTTAAAATTTATAGGAGGGTGTTAGTGTGTTTATAAATTGGTGACCTAAGTGTGATATACAGGTAACATTTGTGTGTAGATGAGTTTTGCAGTCTCTGATGCTCCTTATCCATTTTTGAATTGCTGTATCTTAGGCTTATTCTGTAAAAAATGCTTGTTTCTGAAAATAATGATTTGTTTGGACAATCCCTTCCCCACTTTTTGTCTTTTTATTGTGCAATCACGATGGGAAGGCATTGTTCGCATAGACTAGCATAGTTCATACTATTCCTGTCACTGGCAGTATTATTTGCAACTGCTTTTTTTAGCCTCTTCTAATTTGCATGCTACCACTTACTGTATTTCATTAAAACTGGTTTAGAAATGCAAGGCATATAATTAGATTGAGAAATATGCTATCGATTTAGTTTTCCATTATGATGTTATCACATGTACAAAAAAAAGTCATTTGGTACAATTGTTATGATTAAAACCACAAAAGAGATCTATTACATCAGACTTAGTTTTCAGTGCCTGATGCAGTGTAAAATATGAAAGAGAGGGGTTAATCTGTTTTTATTAGAGCTGCATATGTCATGTATCCGTAAATGCCGATAGGCGAATAATTTCAATTGAATCTTCTCTACAGAAGACTTTTTTCAGGAAGTCATATTAAATAAAAATAAATCAATATTTAAATACTCAATTTTTAAGACTGCTGTGAATCACAATCCTTTCCCAGCTCTGCACTGCGCAAAACCACATGCCCCAAATCTGCACAAGGCAGCTTTTACTGCAGGAAGACTACGAAGGGCAAAGAGCATGGATTTTGAAGTCAGATGGAAGTGGAGTCAAATCACAGTCCCACTGCTGTCTAGGAGAAGGTGGCATCACTATTTAATAAGTATGTACCATGAACCAGGCTTTTAGAGACATCATTTCAGTCAGTTCCTACAAAGCTGTTAAGTTACTGACCCAAATTCATAGCCAGTAATTGACCTGACTTTAGTCCCCTTCACCCCAAAGTCCATGTACTTTGTGCAGTAATATTCGCTTTCCTTTTGTTGAGTGATTTTGAATAAGTTGCTTAATGTTTCTGAGCCTTAGTTTTTCTCATTTGCTAAACAAGGATAATAATACTTCTTCATAAGGTAGTTTTGATGATCAAATGAGTTATTATCTGTGTAAAGTTGAGAATCCTGCTTGGAAAATAAATGCCAGTGAACGCATTTGCCCTTTCCCTCTGGCAACCTGAGGTAACCTGGGTGTTGTATGTTTGGAGGAGAGATACTGATACTCCTCACCCTTGCATACATATAGGTAAGGAAAATGCAGGTCGAAAAAAAATTATGATTACCAATATAGAAAGATCTTATTGATTAGAATAGCCGGGGAAGTAGCTATAAAGACTATCTAACAGTTATGTTTTTTAAGTTTTTGAAAAATAATCTTTATTTTTAAGAGCATTTTAGGTTTATTGACAAATTGAGAGGAAGTATAGAGGTTTCCCATATATCCCTTGCCTCAACACATGCACAGCTTCCCCCATTGTCAACTTTCACCACTAGAGTGGTATGTCTGTTAAAACAGATGAACCTACATTGATCATCATTATCATCCAGAGTCCATAGTTTACATTAGGGTTCACCCTTGGGTTGTACATTCTATGGGTTTGGACCAATTTATGATGACATGTATCCATCATCATAGAACCATACACAGCAGTTTCACTGCTCTAGGAAACTTCTGGGCTTCACCTATTTATCTTTCCCTCCCTCCTAACCCCCAGCAACCACTGGTATTTTTATCTTTTTTCTGTCTGCACAGTCTCACCTTTACCAGGATATCATACTATTGGAATCATACAGCATGTAGCCTTTTTAGATTGGTTTCTTTTACTTAGTATTATGCACTTAAGGTTCCTCCATGTCTTCTCATGGATTGATAGCTGATTTCTTTTTAGTTCTGAATAATATTCCATTGTCTGGATGTAACACAATTTATTTATCCTGTCACCTACTGGTGGACATCTTACAAACTCAAGTTTTGGCAATTATGAATAAAGCTACTACAAATATCCATGTGCGAGTGTTTATGTGGACATATTTCACAACTTTGGATATAAACCAAGGAGTGTAACTGCTGGATCATATGGTAAGAGTATGTTTAGTTTTGTAGGAACCACCAAAATGTTTTCCAAAGTGGCTATGCCATTTTGTATTCCCAACAGCAAGGAATGAGAGTTTCTGGTGCTCCACATCCTCACCAACATTTGATATTGTCCGTGTTCTGAACTTTGGACATTTTAATAGTGTGTAGTGGTATCTCATTGTTGTTTTAATTTGCACTTCTCTGATAACCCATGATGTGGAACATTACATATGCTTATTTGCCACCTGCTTATCTTCTTTGGTGACATGTCTGTTAAGGTCTTTGGTCTATTTTTTAATTAGGTTTGTTTTCCTATTTTTGGGTTTTATGTATATTCTTTATATCTTCTTTGTGTATAGTTCTTTGCATATTCCTGATACTAGTCCTTTATTAGATACGTCTTTTGCAAATGTTTTCTCCCAGTCTGTGGTTTATTTTTTTCATTCTTTAACAGTGTCCTTAGTTCATGATCTGCCTCTGGGGAACTTAACCTAGGGGATTTCCTTAGTCAACTACTGCTGCAATAGTGCTGAATAAAAGATGTCATCAAAATCTCAGCGGCTTACCACATCAAACATTTTATTTTTACTAACAAGTTGGCTAGGGAATCTCTACTCCAGGCTACCGATTGGGTATAACACTTTTCCACATGTCTTGTTCTCTGGGACCAGGGGTTATCCATGGCATCCTCTTCTCAAGACAAAGCCAAACCAAACAAGAACATTTAAAGCCTCTGCTCACATTACATTTATTGACCAAACATTCCATTTACTGAAGTAAACCAATCGGCTAAGAATATCCTCCTTTTGCTCTAGACACATGGCAAGGGGCATGGATACAAAATTCAATCACCAGAGCAGGATGAGTAAGAGAGTGAAGGAGATACTGTGCAGGCAAAGCCAAAAGATGTGTACTCAAATTTACAATAAGCCATGTGTGGTAAGGAATAATGACCCATTAGATGGCCATGTCCTAATTCCTGGAACTTGTGAATATGGCAAAAGTGACTTTGCAGTTGTGATTAAATTAAGGGTCTTGAGATGGGGAGATTTCCAAGATTATATAAGTGGGCACAATGTAATTACTAGAATCCTTATAAGAGGGAGGCAGGAAGTCAGAAAGGAGAGAAGATGCTACTCTCCTGGCTTTGAAGATGTAAGGGACCATGAGCAAAAGAATTTTGGCAACCTCTAGAAGCTAGTGAAGGCAATGAATGGATTACCCCCTGAAGTGTCCAGAAGAAAGCAGTCCTGCCAACATCTGACTTCTGACCTTCAGAACTGTAAGAGAATAAATGTATGTTGTTTTAAATTACTTTTTGTGATAATACCATCAATAAAAAACGAATACACCATATGATTTACTTATATATTTTTTCCTAATACTTTAACTAACCCTATATAGTATGCATTAATTTTCCTATTTTAAAGATGAACATCCTAAAGTTCCAAAACATTAAATAATTGGTCCAAGATTTTACCACTGACAAGTATCAGAGTCATCACTGAAACTCAGCTCAAACTTCAATAACAATGCCCTTGCTATCAAATCATTAGTTCAGCTTCTGTTTTATGCTAATGGATAAATTAAGGAATAAATGCAGTGAACTCTAGACCTTTCATAATTCAGCAGGAGATAGGGAAAATGAAGCTTTTTAACAATTGCCTTCCCTCCCCAGCTTTATTGATGTACAATTGACAGATAACATTGTGTAACTTTAAGGTGTACAACATGTTTATTTCATACACATAAGTATTGCTAAATGACTACCACAATAAGATTAGTTAACACATTTATCATCTCACAAAATTATCATTTTTGTTGGGGGAGGTAAGAAAAATTAAGATCCACTTTCTTAGCAACTTTCAAGTATATAATATAGTCTTGTTAACTATAGTCACCATGCTGTATATTAGATCCACAGAACTTATTCATCTTATAACTGGAAGTTTGTACTCTGTGACCAAAATCTCCCCACTTCCTCCACAATCCAGCCTCTGGCAACTGTCATTCCACTCTCTGTTTCTACAAGTTTGACTTTTTTAGATTCCACTTATAAGTGATATTATACAGCGTTTGTTTTTCTCTGACTTATTTCACTTGGCATAATGCCTTCAAGTTTCATCCATGTTTCAAATGGCAGGATTCCTTTCGTTTTTATGGCTGAATTCCCTTTTTTATATATACCACATTTTCTTTATCCACTCATTTATTGATGGACACTGCGGTTGCTTCCACGTCTTGACTACTGTGAAAATGCTGCAGTGAATATGGGGATGCAGATGTCTCTTTGAGATAGTGATTTCATTTCCTTTGTTTATATTCCCAGAAGTGGGATCATGCGTTAGTCCTACTTTTACTTTTTTGAAGAACCTCCATACTGTTTTCCACAGTGGCTGTACCAGTTTGCATTCCTACCAACAATGCCTCCACATCCTTGCCAACATTTATCTCTTGTCTTTCTGATGATAGCCATTCTAACTCGTGCAAGGTGATACCTCATTTTGGTTTTGATTTGCATTTCCTTGATGATTAGTGATGTTGAAAATCTTTTTATGTACCTGTTGGCAAATTAGGTGTCCTCTCTGGAAAAATGTCTATTGTCCTCTGCCCAGTTTTAAATCAGATTATCTGTGTTTTTACTATTGAGTTGAATGAGATCCTTTATCAGATATATGGTTTGCAAATATTTTCTCCCATTCCATAGGTTACATTATCATTTTGTTGATTGTTTCTTTTGCTGTGAAGAAGCTCTTCAGTTTGATGTCCCACTTGTTTATTGTTGCTTTCATCGTTTTTGCTTTTGGTGTCATAGCTAAAAAAAACATTGCCAAAACTGTTGTCAAGGAGCTCTTTTCCTGTTTCTTCAAAAGTTTTCCAGTTTCAGGGGTTCCATTTAAGCATTTAATCTGTTTGAATTAATTTTTGTGTTTGATATAAGGGTCCAATTTCACTTTTTTTGCATGTGGATATCAAAATTTCCCAGCACTGTTTATTTATTTATTTTTTAACATCTTTATTGGAGTATAATTGCTTTACAATGGTGTGTTAGTTTCTGCTTTATAACAAAGTGAATCAGCTATACATATACATATATCCCCATATCTCCTCCATCTTGTGTCTCCCTCCCACCCTCCCTATCTGACTTACTTACCACCCTCTAGGTGGTCACAAAGCACCGAGCTGATCTCCCTGTGCTATGCAGCTGCTTCCCACTAGCTATTTATTTTACATTGGTAGTATATATAAGTCCATACCACTCTCTCACTTCATCCCAGCTTACCCTTCCCCCTCCCTGTGTCCTCAAATCCATTCTTTACATCTGCGTCTTTATTCCTGTCCTGCCCCCAACTTCTTCAGAACCATTTTTTTTTTAGATTCCATAAATATGTGTTAGCATATGGTATTTGTTCTTTTATTTTCCATATATATGTGTTAGCATACGGTATTTGTTTTTTAGATTCCATATATATGTGTTAGCATATGGTATTTGTTTTTCTCTTTCTGACTTACTTCACTCTGTGTGACAGACTCTAGGTCCATCCACCTCACTACAGATAACTCACTTTCATTTCTTTTTATGCCAGCACTGTTTATTAGAGACTATCCTTTTCCCACTGAGTCTTCTTGGCTCCCTTTAAATATATTAGTTGACCATATATGTGTGGATTTATTTCTGGGCTCTTGATTCTGTTCCATTGGTCTATATGTCTGCTTTTTTATGTCATTACAATACCGATTTCATTACTATAGTTTTTGTATTATAGTTTGAAATACAGATGTGTGATGCCTTCAGCTTTTTTATTCTTTCTCAGAATTGATTTAGCTGTTTCAGGTCTTTTGTTGCTCCCTATTAATTTTAGGATTGTTTGATCTCTTTCTGTGAAAAATGCCATTGGAATTGTGATAGGGATTGCACTGAATCTATGGATGGCTTTGGGTAATGTGACACTTTAACAATATTCGTTCTTCCAATCCATGAACATGGAATATCTTTCTATTTATTTATATATTCTTAAATTTCTTTCATCACAGTCTTATAGTTTTCAGGGTACAAATCTTTAATTTCCTGGGTTAAATTTATTCCTAAGTATTTTATTGTTTTTGATGCAATTATAAAAGGGATTGTTTTCTTTCTTTTTCAGATAGTTTGTTGTTAGTGTATAGAAACACAACTGATTTTTGTATGTTTCCTTCATATCCTGCAACTTTACTCAAAGTTTTATTGGTTCTAACAGTTTTTTTGTAGGGTATGTTGCATTTTATATGTATAAGATCATGTCATCTGCAAATATGGACACTTTTACTTCTTTCTTTCCAATTTGTATGTTTTTAAATATCTTTTTCTTGCCTAATTGCTCTGGCTGGGACTTCCAGTACTTTGTTGAATAGGAGTGGTGAGAATGGACACTTTTGTCTCATTCCTGATCTTAAAGGAAAAGCTTACGCAGGCCCAGCGGCCATGGCTCACCGGCCCAGCCGCTCCACGGCATGTGGGATCCTCCCGGACCAGGGCACGAACCCGTGTCCCCTGAATCGGCAGGCGGACTCTCAACCACTGCGCCACCAGGGAAGCCCCAAGGAAAAGCTTTTAATCTTTCAATGTTGTGTATGACATTCGTTGTGGGCTTGTCTCATATTTGGCCTTTATTTTGTTGAGATATATTCCTTCTATACACAACTTATTGAGAATTTTTATCATGAAAGGATGTTAAATTTTGTCAAGTGCTTTTTCTGCATCTCTTGGGATGATCATACATTTTAATCTTTCATTCTATTAATGTGGTGTATTATATAAATTTATTGATTTGCAAATGTCAAAACATCCTTGCATCCCAGGGATAAATTGTACTTGATCATGATGTATGACATTTTATATTTGCTGTTGAATTCTGTTTTCTAGTGTTTGTTGAGAATTTTTGCATCTATATTTACCAGGGATATTGGTCTGTAGTTTTATTTTATTGTAGTGTCCTCTTCTGGCTTTGATATCAGGGTAAAGCTAGACTCATAAAATGAGATTGGGAGTGTTCCTTCCTCTTCATTTTTTTGGATGAATTTGAGAAGCATTGGCATATATTCCTCTTTAAATGTTCAGTAGAATTCATCAGTGAAAGTCTGCCAGTATTTGTTTAAAATGTTTAGGTGCTTTGATGTTGGATGCATATGTATTTACAACTGTTTATTCTCTTGATGAATTGACCCCTTTATCATTACATAATGACCTTATCTTTGCATTTTTATAATTTTTGACTTAAAATTTATTTTTATGATGAATATAGATATCCCTACTCTCTTTTGGTTTCTATTTGCATGGAATATCTTTTTTACATACCTTAACTTTGAACTATGTGTGTCTTTAAAGGTGAAGTGAGTGTCTTGTAGGCAGCATTATAGTTGGATCTTATTTTTTATCCATTTAGACACTCTATGCCTTTTTATTGGAGAATTTAATCCACTTATATTTAAAGTATTATTATCAGGTAAGGAGTTACCAATGCCATTTTATTAATTCTTTTCTGACTGTTTTGTAGTCCCTTGTTCCTTTTTTCCTCTCTTGCTGTCTTCTTTTGTGAATTGATGACTTTCTGTAATAGTATGCTTTGATTCCTAATCTTAACCTCTTGTGCATCTACTGTAAATTTTTGCTTTGTAGTTACCAGGAGGCTTACCTAAAACCTCTTACAGATATTACAGTCCATTTTAAGCTGATGATAACTTAAATTTGATCACATACAAAACCTTATCCTTTTAGTCCCCTTTCCACATTTTATGTTTTTGAATTAACCATTTACACCTTTTTACATTGTGTATGCATTAGCACGTTATTGTAGCTATAGTTATTTCAATACTTTGTGTTTTAATGTTTATGCTAAAGGTAAATTATTAACACACCACCATATTAGTGTATTAAAGTATTTTGAATTTGACTGTATACTTACTTCTACCATTGTGTTTTCATATATTTTCATGTTATTAATCATCATTCTTTCATTTCAGCTTGAATATTTCAGCATTTCTTGAAAGGCAGGTCTAGTATTGATAAATTCCCTCAGGTTTTATTTGTCTGAGAAAGCCTTTATTTCTCCTTCATTTCTGAAGGTTAGCTTTTCTGGGTAAACTATTCTTCATTGGAAGCTTTTTTCCCCCTTTCTTTCTTTTTTTCTTTCAGCACGTTGAATAAATCATCCTATTTTCTCCTGGCTTGCAATATTTCTGCTGATAAATCAGCCTTATGGGGGTTCTTTTGTATGTGAGGAGTTTTTTTGTTTTTTTTTTCCTCACTGCTTTTAAAATTCTCTCTTCATCTTTGATTTGACAGTTTTGTTATAATGTCTTGGAGAAGATCTCTTTGAGTTGAATTTGTTTGGGGATCTATGAGTTTCATTAACTTGGATATCAAATCTTTCCCCAGATTTGTGAAGTTCTTAGCCATTATTTCTTTTAATAAACTTTCCTCCCCTTTCTCTTTTCCTCCCCTTTCTGTCCCTTTTCTCCTTTTTTCAGGGACTCAAAAAATAAATACATTATTTCTTTTCATGTTATCCCACAGTCTATGTAGGCTTTCTTCACTCTTTTTTATTCTTTTTTCTTTGTTCTCTTTTGACAAGATAATTTCAAATGGTCTTCTGTCTCACCAATTCTTTGTTGTGGTTGATCAAGTCTGATGTTGATTTTTCAGTTCATACGCTGTATTCTTCAGCTCAAGAATTTCTGTTTTTTTTTTATGATTTCTGTTAAACTTCTCATTTTCTTTGTGCATTGTTTTCTTCATTTTGTTGAATTGTCTTCCTGCATTTTCTTAGTTCACTGAGCTTCCATAAAATAATGATAGGGCAAATCGAAGATCTCCATTTCTTTGAGGTCAGTTACTGGAAAATTAGCATGTGCCATTAGTGTGTCATGTTTCCTTGACTTTTATGCTCCTTGAAGTCGTGCATTGCTCGTTTTGCATTGAAGAAGCAGTCACCTCCTCCACTCTGTATTGACTGGTTTCAGGAGACAAATATCTTCCATCAGCCCTGTTAGGGATTCTGAGGACCTCTTCAGACCTTTTCATTATGCTTACTTCATACTTCTTGTTCCCTCTTGTGAAGGAATTCTTAAGACTGTGTACTATCCCTTGATCCTGCAGAGCCAGCTCAGGAATTGATGGCCTCCCATTTGCTTTCCCTAGGGTGGTGCTGAATGCTCACATTTGTAGGTTTTCTCCCAATCCTGCAAAATTGGGAAGACTTTTTGTACATTCTCACTAGTCTGCAAAGGCTTGTTCTTGCTGACCTCAGGGGTTTGCACAAGGAGCCAACCAAGAGGTGGGGGTGTGTGTAGGTGAGACACACTGAACATTGTGGGAGTTCAGGCTTCCTGACAGAGTCTGCTATGCAATTAGTAGGATCAACCCTTTGATGCCCTCTGAGAGACCTGGCTGTTTTTCTCCAAATTACTCCCCACCCCTTAGTTGTGCAGGACACCTTGGTATTCTAAGTGGGACAAGAAAGAAGTGGATATTTTTGACAGCATCCTGTACAGATGGGGAAGCCAGGTGATCACTCACATGCTCTCATTTTCCTTAGTGGGAGAAATCAAGAGCCTAGAAGGTCTTTCTGGGGTCTGTTACTAGAAAGTTATCATGTTCCTTTGATACTGAGCTGTGCCACCTTTGGGAAGGGGTGTTGCAGGTAAAGCGAAACTGTTCCTCTTACCTTCTTCAATATGTCAATTTTTTCCAATTGTGGGCTAGAATTTCTTTGCTGGACTTCCACAAAGACACTCTTGTCCATGGACGATTGTCAAAATCAATCTTCTTTGGGGGTGAGATGGCAGAAAACTCCTATTTTGCTATTTTGATGACATCACTCTCCAACAATCACCTTGGTTTTTGTGGTAGAGCTACAGGTTTTACATCAACTAGTGTAGCACACACAGTGATGTGTTCCTTAGGAATAAAGATATTGTGCTTCTGAGTATGATGTTATGGCTTGAATTGTGCTCTCCCCTTTAATTAATATTTTGAAGATTTAGCTCCCAGTGCAACAAGATTTTGAGGTAGGGCCTTTCAGGAGGTAATTAAGGTTAAATGAGATCATCAGGATGGGGTGCTAATCCAATAGGGACTGGCGTCCTTATGAGAAGAGGAAGACACCAGAAGCATACCTAGAGAAATGGCCATGTGAGGACACAGTGAAAAGGCAGTAATATGCAAGTTAAGGAGAGAGCCCTCAGGAGAAAACAACCCTTCCAGCACCTTGATCTTGGATTTCTAGCCTCAAGAACTGTGAAAAAATAAATTATGTTGTTTAATCCACTTAGTCTGTGGTATTTTGTTATGGCAGCACTTGCAGACTAATACAGATGACATTTGGCCTCTTTCACCTTTATGGAGGCTTTGCAAAACTTGATTTGTTCTCAAAAGTTTCAATAATTCATACCTTTTATAATGGTAAATGATAATTTTTATTTAAAGAAACAGTTGTTGTACAGATTAAATTATTGTGATTCAAAAGCAGTATATCTTTTCATAACATAGAAAAGAGCTGGAGGAGAGATCTGAAAAATGAGCAGGCAAGGAGGAAAATGTGCTGTAGAGAAAGTTCCTGTTTTTTTTCCTGAAACTAAATGTGAACCTGGTATATTTGTTATTTTGCTCATAAATATGAGCAGCAGCAGGGCTACAGTCACATCCTGAGGACTTTTGAAAGGAAAGAAAATGTGTGGGAGATATTTAACCAAAAAGGGAATCACACATTCACAGAAAGACATTAAAGAAATTGCAAATAGGCAAGTATATAGTATTTATTGACCCTAGCTCTGTGCCATGCAAGATGCTGAACCATTTATTGAGTTATATACATTATTATTTGTCTCCAGTGATAATCCAATGAGTTGGGTTTCATTTTACTGCACTCATTTATTTGTATGGTAGGCTTCCTTCTTGAAATGTGTGCTTCTTGTCATTAGGATTCATGTCCAACTTGTCCCTGTATCCTTGGTGCCTGGCACAGTGCATGGCATACAGTGAGGACTCAGTGTCTGTTGGCTGAATACATGCATGGACAGGTGGATGGATAAATACTGGTTAGTATCTACAAGGCCAAGGTCATGTCATAGAGAGCTGATGGGCAAAACAGAGTAGGAGAAGAAATGTTTGAGAAATAGACATGTATGCTAGGTGGGGGATAGAAGCTAGATGCTAGATATTAAACTGATCTTCAACTGAGAGAAATTCTAGTCAATAAATTCAAGCACGAATCAAGAATATGTGTGTTGGTGCTATAGCCCAAGCAAGTGGTGAGGAGGTCTCCCGAGTTAAGGGATCTGGGAGTTGTCCTTTAGATGCTCTAGGCAGGTACTCATGAATCTGTTGGGCTAAACATTTCTGGTCTACAAATTTGCTGATTTAGTAAAAACCATGTATCGAAAATGTTTGGTTACCTAAGATTGAAGAGTAATCAGAATTTTCTGGCTAATGTCAGCACTTTTTTTTTTTTTTAACATCAGATGCACAGATTTAAGTTAATCATCCTCCTCAGTCTGGTTGACTCTCATCCTCAGCATTTGTAGGTGCCCTTTTTTCTTGCTATATTTTTGTACTTTCTCCCTTCATTCTCTTTCCCTACCTCTACTAGTTACTCCCTCTTCACAGTTGTCACACAAATGGTATATTTGATATATGCCCTTCTAAACCACCTGCCACACACGAGTCAGTATAGTACATTGTTAAGAATGCAGGCATTGGAACCTGGATTCCACTCCTCACTCTGCCACTGTGAACTTGGGCAAGCTGTTTAGCCTCTCCATTTTTCAGTTTACTAATCTGTGTATCATTATTTGATGATTAAATTGATTAATACATATACAGCATAAAGTTAGTGCCTGGCATAAAGTAAGTGCTTATAAACGCTTGAAAATGTACATATTGTTTGTGTGTTTTAAATGGATATATTTATAAATCAGTAAATCATATTTAGTTTATTGTCATTGCTGTTAAGGTCTATAGATATTGACAAATGCATGGTGGCACAAATCTACCACCATAGTACCATATAGAAGAGTTTCATTGCCCTAAAAATCCTTGTGCTTCACCTAAACAACCCTTGCCCTCTACAGATCTCTGGTATCCACTGATATTTTCTCTATTTCTATCATTTTGCCTTTTCTGAAATGTCATATAAATGAAATCATAGAGTATGAAGTCTTTCAAACTGGCTCCTTTCATGTAACAGTATGCATATAAGATTCATCAGTGTTGTTGCATGGATTAATAGATTAATTCTTTCCTATCACTGACTTGTGTTCCATTATATGGATTAGCACAGTTTGCTTACCAATCACCTATTGAAGGACATCTTGGTTGCTTCCAAGTTTTGGCAATTGTGAGAAAAGTTGCTAAAAACATTTTCATGAAGATTTTTGTGTGGACATTGCATCTATTTTTAAAATAGAAATTGGCTTGTATTTTTATTTTCTCATCTTGATATCTGAATTTGGTAAAAAGCATATATTACCTTCATAAAATGAATAGACTTGTTTAACCTCTTTTTGTATTCTTAAACTTATTTAAGATTGGAATCTTTATTTCTTGAAAATCTGGTGTAATTCATCTGAAAATCTGTCTATGCTGTGGCTGTTTAGGTAAGCAGAGGTTTTTGGTTACTGCTTCATTTTTTAAAATAATTATTGATTCATTAAAAATTTCTAATTTTTTATGTGCCAGTGTTGGCATTTTATATTTTTCTGGAAATATATCAGTTTGATACAGGTTCTCAGAAGTATTGTTTCATAAAAACATCTGTTATATGTATATTTATTTCTTGTTTTCCTTCTGTGTGTGCATGTGCCTATTTGTGTATTTTCTTCTTCTATGTCAGTTTCTCCTTGCTAGAGATTTATTTACATTATTGTTTTTTTTTTAAAACATTATGGTTTGCTATTTATCTGTTTTTTTTTCTTTTTCATGTATTTCTTTTCTTTATTATTTTAGTGTTTGTTTCTTTGTGCTTATGTTGACATTCTTTTTCTAGCTTTTTTTTTTATTCTGGCAAAGAAAATCCAGGTAGCATGACATTTATCCTCAACATATTTTTAAGCTTATAGGATAGTATTGTTATCTATATGCATATTCTTGTACAGCAGATCTCTAGGAATTTTTCATCTATGACTAATACTCTATACCCATTGAGCAGCAACTCCCCATTTCCTACTCTCCCCAGCCCATGGCAACCACAATTGTATTTAGTGATTCTATGAGTTTGACTATTTTAGATACCTCATGTAAGTGGAATCATGCAGTACTTTTCCTTCTGTGACTGTTTTTTTCATTTACCATAATGTCTACAAGTTTTTTCCATGTTGTAGTATATGACAGAATTTCCTTCTTTGTTAAAGCTGAATAATATTTCACTGTGTGTTTATGTTACATTTTCCTTTTCCATTCATCCTTGATGGATATTTGCATCATTTCTACCCTTGGCTACTGTAAGCAATGCTGCAATGGACATGGAAGTGCAAATACCTCTTTAAGATAGTGTTTTCAATTCTTTTGGGCAAATACCCAGAAATGAGATTGCTGGATCATACCGTAGTTCTACTTTTAGTTTTTTGTGGAATATCTGTACTGTTTTCCATAGTGACTGCAACATTTTACATTCCCATCAACAGTACACAAAGACTCAAATTTCATCACATCCTTGTTAGCATTTGTTCTCTCTCTCCTCCCTCCTTTTAATAGTAGCCACCCTAACAACTGTGAAGTAATATTTCATTGTGGTTTTGATTTGCATTTTCCTGTTGATAAGTGATGTTGAATATCTTATCATATACCTCTTGGCCATTCATATGTCTTTGTATGTCTCCTTTGGAGAAATGTCTGTTAAAGTTCTTTGCTCATTTTTAAATCAGATTTTTCTGTGTGTGCCTATTGAGGTGTACTTTAAAAAAAACCTTATTGTCAAATGCTTATTTTATTTTTTTTCAGTTTTTTTTTTTTTTTTTTTTTTTTTTTTTTGCGGTACGCGGGCCGCTCACTGCCGTGGCCTCTCCCGTTGCGGAGCACAGGCTCCGGACGCGCAGGCTCAGCGGCCATGGCCCACGGGCCTAGCCACTCCGCGGCACGTGGGATCCTCCCGGACCGGGGCACGAACCCACGTCCCCCGCATCGGCAGGCAGACTCTCAACCACTGCGCCACCAGGGAAGCCCCAGTCTTTCTTATTTTTAAATAAATATTCAGAGCTAAAATTTCCCCCTTAAACACTGCTATAATAGTTATCTCACAAAATTTATCATATAGTCCTTTTATAGTCTTTCAGCTCTAAATATTAATAGCTTCCTTCTGACTTAATTTTAATAGATATATTATTTAACTTTTAGGTATAGGGAATTTCAAAGTTATCCTTTTATCATTTATTTATGATATCATTGTATAGTAATTAGAAGACACAGCTTGCTTAATTTCGATTCTCTCTTTCATGTTGGGCATTCAAATTTGTCTGAATTCTGTGAATGTCCCAAGCATTTAAAAAAAAACAAAACATGTGGTCTTTATTTAACCAGTGTAAAGCCTTCTATTTATATTAGTTTAATGTTAATCATGTGCTTTATTTTTTCCACCTAGGGTTATTTATTTTTTTTAACATCTTTATTGGAGTATAATTGCTTTACAAGGGTGTGTTAGTTTCTGCTTTATAACAAAGTGAATCCGCTATACATATACATATATCACCATATTTCCTCCCTCTTGCATCTCCCTCCCACCCTCCCTATCCCACCCCTCTAGGTGGTCACACAGCACTGAGCTGATCTCCCTGTGCTATGCGGCTGCTTCCCACTAGCTATCTATTTTACATTTGGTAGTATACATAAATACCTGCCACTCGCTCACTTTGTCCCAGCTTACCCTTCCCCCTCCCCGTATCCTCAAGTCCATTCTCTATGTCTGTGTCTTTATTCCTTTCCTGCCCCCAGGTTCTTCAGAACCATTCTTTTTTTTTTTTTAAAGATTCCATATATATGTGTTAGCATATGGTATTTGCTTTTCTCTTTTGGACTTCCTTCACTCTGTAGGACAGACTCTAGGTCAATCCACCTCACTAAAAATAATTTCATTTCTTTTTATGGCTGAGTAATATTCCATTGTACATATGTGCCACATCTTCTTTATCCATTCATCTGTCGATGGACACATAGGTTGCTTCCATATCCTGGCTATTGTAAATAGAGCTGCATTGAACATTGTGCTACATGACTCTTTTTGAATATGGATTTCTCAGGGTATATGCACAGTAGTGGGATTGCTGGGTCGTATGGTAGTTCTATTTTTAGTTTTTTAAGAAACCTCCATAATGTTCTCCATAGCAGCTGTATCAATTTACATTCCCACCAATAGTGCAAGAAGGTTCTCTTTTCTCCACACCCACTTCAGCATTTATTGTTTGTAGACTTTTTGATGATGGCCATTCTGACTGGTGTGAGGTGATACGTAATTGTAGTTTTGATTTGCATTTCTATAATGATTAATGATGTTCATCATCCTTTCATGTGTTTATTGGCCATCCGTATGTCTTCTTTGGAAAAATGTCTGTTTAGGTTTTCTGCCCATTTATGGATTGGGTTGTTTGTTATCTTGATATTGAGCTGCTTGTAAATTTTGGAGAATAATCCTTTGTCAGTTGCTTCATTTGCAAATATTTTCTCCCATTCTGAGTGTTATCTTTTCATCTTGTTCCTGGTTTCCTTTGCAGTGCAAAAGCTTTTAAGTTTCATTAGGTCCCATTTGTTTATTTCTGTTTTTATTTCCATTTCTCTAGGAGATGGGTCAAAAAGGAACTTGCTGTGATTTATATCATAGAGTGTTCTGCCTGTGTTTTCCTCTAAGAGTTTTATAGTGTCTGGCCTTACATTTGGGTCTTTAATCCACTTTGAGTTTATTTTTGTGTAGTGTTAGGGAGTGTTCTAATTTCATTCTTTTACAGGTAGCTGTCCAGTTTTCCCAGCACCGCTTATTGAAGAGGCTGTCTTTTCTCCACTGTATAGTCTTGCCTCCTTTATCAAAAATAAGGTGATGATATGTGTGTGGGTTTATCTCTGGGCTTTCTATCCTGTACCATTGATCTATATTTCTGTTTTTGTGCCAGAGCTATGTCTTGATTACTGTAGCTTTGTAGTATAGTCTGAAGCCTGGAAGCGTGATTCCTCCAGGCCTGTGTTTGTTTCTCAAGATTGCTCCAGCTATTCGAGGTCTTTTTTGTTTCCATACAAATTGGGCAATTTTTTGTTCTAGTTTTGTGAAAAATGCCAGTGCTAGTTTGATAGGGATTGCATTGAATCTGTAGATTGCTTTGGGTAGTATAGTCATTTTCACAATGTTGATTCCTCCAGTCCAAGAAGATGCTATGTCTCTCCATCTGTTGGTATCATCTTTAATTTCTTTCATCGGTGTCTTATAGTTTTCTGCATACAGGTCTTTTGTATCCTTAGGTAGATTTATTCCTATGTATTTTATTGTTTTTGTTGCAATGGTAAATAGGAGTGTTTCCTTAATTTCTCTTTCAAATTTTTCATCATGCAAGAGATTTCTGTGCATTAATTTTGTATCCAGCTACTTAATCAAATTCATTGATTAGCTCTAGTAGTTTTCTGGTAGTGTCTTCATGATTCTCTTAGTATCATGTCATCTGCAAACAATGATAGTTTTACTTCTTTTCCAATTTGGATTCCTTTATTTTCTTTTTCTTCTCTGATTGCTGTGGCTAAAACTTCCAAAACTATGTTGAATAATAGTGTTGAGAGTCGGCAACCTTGTCCTGTTCCCAATCTTAGTGCAAATGGTTTCAGTTTTTCACCATTGAGAATGATGTTAGCTGTGGGTTTGTCATATATGGCCTTTATTATGTTGAGGTAAGCTCATTCTATGCCTACTTTCTAGAGGGTTTTTTATCATAAATGGGTGTTGAATTTTGTGGAAAGCTTTTTCTGCATCTATTGAGATGATCATATGCTTTTTCTCCTTCAATTTGTTAATATGGTGTATCACATTGATTGATTTGCTTATATTGAAGAATCCTAGCATTCCTGAGATAAACCCCACTTGATCTTGGTGTATGATCCTTTTAATGTGCTGCTGGATTCTGTTTGCTAGTATTTTGTTGAGGATTTTTGCATCTATGTTCATCAGTGATATTGCTCTGTAGTTTTCTTCCTTTGTGACATCTTTGGTTGTGGTATCAGGGTGATGGTGGCCTCACGGAATGAGTTTGGGAGTGTTCTTCCCTCTGCTTTATTTTGTAAGGGTTTGAGAAGGATAGGTGTTAGCTCTTCTCTAAATGTTTGATAGAACTCACCTGTGAAGACGTCTTGTGCCTGGGCTTTTGTTTGTTGGAAGATTTTTAATCACACTTTCAATTTCAGTGCTTCTGATTGGTCTGTTTATATTTTCTATTGCTTCCTGGTTCAGTCTCAGAAGGTTGTGTTTTTCTAAGAATTTGTCTATTTCTTTCAGGTTGTCCATTTTAGTGGCATATATTTGCTTGTAGTTATCTCTCATGATCCTTTATGTTTTGGTAGTGTCAGTTGTTACTTCTACTTTTTCATTTCTAATGCTATTGATTTGAGTCTTCTCCCTTTTTTTCTTGATAAGTATGGCAAATGATTTATCAATTTTATTTATCTTCTCAAAGAACCAGCATTTAGGGGCTTCCCTGGTGGAGCAGTGGTTTTGAGTCCACCTGCAGATGCAGGGGACACGGGTTCGTGCCCCAGTCTGGGAAGATCCCACATGCCGCAGAGTGGCGGGGCCCGTGAGCCATGGCAGCTGAGCCTGCACTTATGGAGCCTGTGCCCTGCAACAGGAGAGGCCACAACAGTGAGAGGCCTGTGTACCACAAAAAAAAAAAAAAAGAAAAAAAAAAAAAAGGATCAGCTTTTAGTTTTATGGATCTTTGCTATTGTTTCCTTCATTTCTTTTTCATTTATTTCTGATCTGATTTTTATGATTTCTTTCCTGCTGCTAACTTTGGGGTTGTTTTGTTCTTCTTTCTCTAATTGATTTAGGTGTAAGTTTAGGTTGTTTATTTGAGATGTTTCTTGTTTCTTGATGTAGGATTGTATTGCTATAAACTTCCCTCTTAGAACTGCTTTTGCTGCATCCCATAGGTTTTGGGTCATCGTGTTTTCATTCTTATTTGTTTCTAGGTAGTTTTTGATTTCCTCTTTGATTTTTTCAGTGATATCTTGTTTATTTAGTAGTGTATTGTTTAGACTCCATGTGTTTGTGTCTTTTACAGATTTTTTCTGCTAATTGATATCTAGTCTCATAGCGTTGTGCTTGGAAATGATATGATTTCAATTTTCTTAAATTTTCCAAGGCTTGATTTGTGACCCATGATGTGATCTATCCTGGAGAATGTACCATGATCACTTGAGAAGAAATTGTATTCTGTTGTTTTCGGATGGAATGTCCCATAAATATCAATTAAGTCCATCTTGTTTAATGTGTCATTTAAAGCTTGTGTTTCCTTGTTTATTTTCATTTTGGATGATCTGTCCCTTGGTGAAAGTGGGGAGTTAAAATCCCCTACTATGATTGTGTTACTGTTAGTCTCCCCTTTTATGGATGTTAGCCTTTGCCTTATGTATTGAGGTGCTCCTATGTTGGGTGCATAAATATTTACCATTGTTATATCTTCTTCTTGGATTGATCCATTGATCATTATGTGGTGTCCTTCTTTGACTCTTGTAATAGTCTTTATTTTAAAATCTATTTTCTCTGAATAATCCATTTACATTTAAGGTAGTTATCAATATTTATGTTCCTATTACCATTTTCTTAATTGTTTTGTGTTTGTTATTGTAGGTCTTTTTCTTCTCTCGTGTTTCCCACCTAGAGAAGTTCCTTTAGCATTTCTTTTAAAGCTGGTTTTGTGGTGCTGAATTCCCTTAGCTTTTGCTTGACTGTAAAGGTTTTAATTTCTCCATCTAATCTGAATGAGATCCTTGCTGGGTAAAGCAATCTTGGTTGTAGGTTTTTCCCTTTCATCACTTTAAATATGTCCTGCCACTCCTTCCTGGCTTGCAGAGTTTCTGCTGATAGATCATCTGTTAACCTTATGGGGATTCCCTTGTATGTTCTTTGTTGTTTTTCTCTTGCTGCTTTTAATAATTTTTTTGTATTTAATTTTTGATAGTTTGATTAATATGTGTCTTGGTGTGTTTCTCCTTGGATTTATACTATATGTGACTCTCTGTGATTCTTGGATTTGATTGAATATTTCCTTTCCCATGTTAGGGAAGTTTTGGACTATAACCTCTTCAAATATTTTCTCAATCCCTTTCTTTTTCTCTCCTTCTTCTGGGACTTCTATAATTTGAATGTTGGTGTGTTTAATGTTGTCCCAGAAGTCTCTGAGTCTGTCCTCAGTTCTTTTCATTCTTTTTTTTTTATTCTGCTCTGCAGTAGTTATTTCCACTATTTAATCTTCCAGGTCACTTATCCGTTCTTCTGCCTCAGTTATTCTTCTATCGATTCCTTCTAGAGAATTTTAAATTTCATTTATTGTGTTGTTCACCATTGCTTGTTTGCTCTTTAGTTTTTCTAGGTCCTTGTTAAACGCTTCTTGTATTTTCTCCATTGTATTTTCAAGATTTTCAAGATTTTTACTATCATTACTCTGAATTCCTTTTCAGGTTACTGCCTATTTTATCTTCATTTGTTGGGACTGGTGGGTTTTTATCTTGCTCCTTCATCTGCTGTGTGTTCCTCTGTCTTCTCATTTTGCTTAGTGTACTGTGTTTGGGGTCTCCTTTTTGCAGGCTGCAGGTTCTTAGTTCCCATTGTTTTTGGTGTCTGCACCCAGTGGCTAAGGTTGGTTCAGTGAGTTGTGTAGGCTTCCTAGTGGAGGGGACTGGTGCCTGTGTTCTGGTTGATGAGGCTGGATCTTGTCTTTCTGGTGGGCAGGTCCACATCTAGTGGTGTGTTTTGGAGTGTCTGTGACCTTATTATGATTTTAGGCAGCCTGTCTGCTAAAGGGCGGGGTTGTGTTCCTGTCTTGTAGTTGTTTGGCATATGTTGTCCAAAACTGTTGCTTGTTAGTCATTGAGTGGAGCTAGGTCTTACGTTGAGATGGAGATCTCTTGGAGAGCTTTTGCTGTTTGATATTATGTGGGACCAGGAAGTCTCTGGTGGACCAATGTCCAGAACATGGCTCTCCCACCTCAGAGCCTCAGGCCTTATACCCAGGCCAGAGCATCATGACCCTTCCGGCCACATGGCTAAAATCCAGCTGCAGGAGGTCATGGAGAAGACATAATGGCTGGTTGAATGGAGAGGTGGACCCAGGCATTTCCCTCCTTTTTTTTAATTAAAACTTTTTTCTTTTTCTTTATGGTTTATTACAGGATATTTACTCTAGTTTCCTGTGCTATACAATAGGACCTTGTTGTTTATTCATTCTATGTATAATAGTTTGCATCTGCTAGTCCCAAACTCCCAGTCCAACCCTCACACCCCCCTCCCTCTTGGCAACCACAAATCTGTTCTCTATGTCTGTGAGTCTGATTCTGTTTTGTAGGTAAGTTCATTTGTGTCATATTTTAGATCCCACATATAAGTGATATCACATGGTATTTATGTTTCTCTTTCTGACTTAATTTTGCTTACTATGATAATCTCTAGGTCCATCAATGTAGCTGCAAAGGACATTATTTCATTCATTTTATAGTTGAGTAATATTCCATTGTATATATATACCACAACTTCTTTATCCATTCATTTGTCAATGGACATTTATGTTTTCATGTCTTGGCTATTATAAATAGTGCTCTATGGACATAAGGGTGCATGTATCTTTTTGAATTATAGTTTTCTGTGGATATATGCCCAGAAGTGGGATTTCTGGATCATACAACAATTCTATTTCTAGAGTTTTTGGGGAACCTCCTTACTCTTTTCCAGAGTAGCTTCACCAATTTACATCTCCACCAACAGTATAGGAGTGTTCGTTTTCCCCACACCTTCTCCAGGATTTGTTATTTGTAACTTTTTAATCATGGCCATTCTGATTGGTGTGAGGTGGTACCTCATTTTAGTTTTGATTTTGATTTGCATTTCTCTAATAATTAGCAATTTTGAGCATTTTTCATGTGCCTATTGGCTATCTGTATGTCTTCTTTGGAGAAATGTCTATTTAGGTCTTTTGCCCTTATTTTTTGGTTGTTACTGAGTTGTATGAGCTGTTTGTATTGATATACACTGATATATATTTTGTTAGAGTATCTTCAAAGCACTGTTGTTTCTGAAGGCTCTCACTCTGTGCTGTATTGCCTAGCCCAAGAATAGGTCATGGAAGGGAGTTGAAGAAATAGTGAGGTAATCTTGAATTTGATGAAATAAAACAGAGGGAATATTCATGGGTCAGAATAATCACAGCTCCTGTAACAGTGCCAGGTATATCAGGTCACACCTGTGGTTTGCCTTTGGCTATAGCTATTTCCAAGCCCAATTTTCGACCCAGGCTCTCATGGGAGTCTGTGAAGCTTGTTTTATCTTTTTATCTATCACCTATCTATCTATCTATCTATCTATCATCTATCTTTTATCTATCTAATTTGTTTGTTTAGGAAAAGAAGAGTAATTTTCTTTTGAAAGCACCCATGAATTCTGTCTAGAACACTATGTGCTTCATTTAACCTTTTAAGATGTAATAAGTTTATAAATGAATGAAAACATATACTCCCTGGGCCTGTCAGCTCAAATAAATTTTTATATACAGTAAAAGATTAAAATGTAATACTTTTATGCTGTAAAAGAAGAAAACAACTGAATTTGTGAATCTATTGCTGGCAAATGATGACTTTAAGTAAGATATGGAGAGCTGATTATAAAATGAGGTTTTAGGAACAAATGTTATTTTGAAAGCAGGTATCATGTATCACCTCCTTCTCCTAGTGAGTATAATTACTTGGTTTCCAGTGGAGCTTCTGCTTCCTAAGTGAAAGGAGAAATATGTAAGATATTTTAAAGTGTTTATCTGTTTGTTTTATTTATTTACCTCTTTGTTGTCTTTCCTAATCATGGAGAAGGCTCTGTCTGATTAACGAACAATTTCTTGTTCTGTTTCAGTATCTGGCTGCAGTGCATTTGCTATTTGATATCTGAGAGATATATAATATGTTCACAGTGAATTCTCCAACTGAAAACAGCAGAGTTCAAATGAAGTCAATTAATTCACAGAGTGAATGGACTGAAGCCCAGAACTGCATGTCTTATGGAGGCCTTTTTGATTCACTTGCCAAAAGATATCTGTTTATAAATGTAGAAACGTAACTCTTTGGTTCTCTGGCAGTTACAACCTGATGTGATTTTTCCCCATGTGTTATTGATGACCTCAGATAATTAAGTTATATTTTACCTGCATTTCAAACATTTTTGCACCCTCTCTCTCCCAATGATTCAGTCATGTCTTCCTGCTTTATCATATAGATCTTCTCTCCCTCATTTTCTGCCATTATCTCTCACACTTCCACCTTCCACTTTTCTGTTTTCTTTCTTTACCCCCTAAATCTTCTTATAGTTCTCTTACTCTCCATGCTTTCTTTCTTTATATTACATTCTTCCTCTTTCCTTCCTTCTTTTCCTCTCTTCCCTTTCTTTCTTCCCTCTTCCAGCCCCTTCATCCTGGATACCTGAGACGACTCCCCTGCAGGCTCATGTATCCAGTCTCTCCCAGCACATTAGGAGCCTCGTTCTTCTTGCACTTTTATTTCTATTATCCTCTCTCACGATGTGTCTGGAGCTGGCTCTCAACAGTGAGTGCTCACTGAGGCCCTGGATCTCACCTAACTTGCCTATAAGCCTTGACCCTCTACCTATTGCTGCTTTGTTGTAGTTGTTTGATCATTTTACACTGAATTTCTCTTTTTTTGCTCCATTCCTATACTGTATGTGAGCCTTGACTTAACTCTTAGCTTAGCTAGTGATCAAATATCTCTTTTTAGGTCTCATTTTTGAATTTGGATGCAGTCCCTGATAAAAAAAATAACAAATAGTATCATATTTGAAAAGGTCTGGTAACCAGAATTCTGAGTAAGTCTTACTTTGATTTCAACGATAACAACCTTCCTGGAGATTCCTGTAGCTGTGTCCTTCCCATGATATTGCAGGATATTGGATCCCTTCTTATACACCAGGTCCAGCCCCCACTGCACCCTGTTACACTCTGTCAGACACTCTATATTGAACTGTGGGATACACTACTTAGAAACTACCAAACAAGATGTTTCTGGTCATTCCTGCTTCAGCAATGCCCTATTTTCCTCCTTTACCAAATCATGCCACCCATATTCCTCCCACCCTCTCTATATCTCCAGCCCTGCATGTTTCTTCTCCCTTCAGCAGGGAGATGGACAAGAATTTGCAGGAGAATAATTGACCCTCCTTTCTTGAAATATGATTTTCTTTTGGCTTTTTGACCAAACAATTTTTTCAACATTTTTATTCTTTTCTTTTCAGTATTGCTTACACACATCTCATCTCTACTAGACCTTTAAACATTAGAGGTCATGAGACATTGGAGCCCTCTTCTCACTACACTCTTTCTTGCACTGAGCTCATCCATTCCTACCATTTCATATGCTATCTTAATGGTAGTTTTTCCTAGTGATTTTCTCAGAACATCTAGTTTTGTTCATTCTGTATGCTTAATGTTAACGAACCTGTGTTTCCAAATTAGTAATAGTAATAACTTCTTCAAGTGTTGTTGCAAACTTTCAATAATATAGTGTTTGCAAAATTTCCCTGTAAAATATAAAACACTAAATAATAATGGCTAACATTTATTAAGAAAAATAGGTATCTCAGGAACTCCTTTAAGCATTTTATATGTCTCCTCTATGTGAATTATTACAGTTTCCTATAATCAGAAACTGCTATTTTCCTCATTTTATAGATGAGGTAACTGATGCTAAAGAGCAATGTGTTAGTCTCAGTACTAATATGTCTGATTTAGGAAAAAAGAATTTACTAAAAGAATTGATGGGCTGATTGGAAAATCAGGTTCAGAAGATACTGCAAACAACGTTACCCAAAATCAACTCTAGAAATTTGGTTCATGAAGGAAAATATTGCTGCTGCTGGAACAGAGCTAGAAATGAGGGGACACTGGAGACCAGCATTAGTCCTAGAATGTTCTTTTTCAATGGTAATCTTTAAAGGAGGAGCTTCTCTATGGCTCTGAATCTTTGGGTTATGAGCTTCTAATTCATGGTGAATGCTGCTGATTGGCCACTTCAAATGCTCAAGTCCTGTCTGCTGAGGAGGTTAAAAAGCAAGCATCCAACTTCTTTAGCTTCTATGCTGAGAATTAGGCTATGCTCTAATGAAGATTTGTAAGGTAGAAAATATCCCAAATATGTGAAAGGAGTTAAGATAATAAGTAACTGAAAAGAGTGGCAAATGTCCATTACAAGAATTTGCCCAAAGTCACAATGCTGAGGTGTTAAAGGAAGGTTTGCTAAGACCCAGGAATGAACTACTCTACCATGATGTCTCCAGGCCAGAAATGGGAGCTAGTGGAGGAAACTTTAAGCAAAGCATGGAATTTTAAAATGCAAGTGTTGGATGGCTCATTAAAGGTGACTTAGACTGGAATTCCTTATAAACTTCCCTCTTTGACCCCTTCAGACACATTGTCTTCATTAACCCAAGTTTGGCTAACTCTGTTCCAGCAGAGTGGTGTGGTGCTACCTGCCTGTCACCCCTGCTTCCTAAATTTGGCATCTGAGCTTCTACCTTGGCGTCTCTCTTAGATTTCTGAGTTTGGTTCGTGCTGACTTTGGCTCCTGTTACTGTTTCCTGCTAGATAACATTCTTTTTTTGTAAGTACATGTGTTTTGTAAATAAACATGTAGTGAACTCCTCTTATATCGCAGGACCTTTCACATATATTATCTCATTTATCCTTCTTATTCCTTATGACAAATTTGTAAGGGAGGCACAATTGTGACCATGTTGCAGATAAAGACACTGAAGAAAAACTTTTAGGATTTTTTGCCCAAATTTTTGCCCAAATCACCACGTCCTCAAAATAGAAGATCTGGGGTTTAAACCCAGCATGGTCTGACATCTGAGGGTGTCACCAGTCCAACACGTTATCTCACTGTGTCTTCTAGTTTCTATTTCACTGAGCACTGTACAGATCAGGGAGTTACTTCATGCTCAGGGGGCTCTCCTCAACCTCATTTCCTTTGCCAATTATCTGACATCATGCTGTTTTTAACCTTTTATGGTCTAACATATTCTTACATTTGAATGGTGAACATCTAATTTTTTATCTTCCTTTTGGATAGCAACTGAGGAAATGTGATTTTTCCAGAAGCTGATTTTGAAGTAGAAATTATAACTTTCAGGTGTGTTAATAAAAGTTGCAATTCACCCACTCTTATATAGTTGTTAATTAATAAGTTAATCAGAAAAATATACATTGAATAGCTACCATATTCTAAATGTGTTTTTATGGTGTTTGATCACTTTAGGTATTTTTTTTAAAGTTCCCTTCTTTTTTTTCTATTTTTTAATTTAGATGTAATTGAAGCCTCTCTCCTCTCCCCATCTGAATGTTTCAGAGTATAGCTCAGGATGTCTTTCTTTTCTTTTTTTTCCTTTAAAAAAATGACACTCTCCAAGAAATTCCCTTGAGGATAACTCACATCATCCATGATCCAAATTCTAAGTGAAGAAGTCTTTTGAGATTCGGTAATTATTTTCAGCACCACATTAAGTTGTGCCCTCTAAACTATGTGTGTGAGATGCAAGTCCCCAAGCACACATTCTGAATGTCAATAAAACACTTCCCTTAGTACACCAGTATCCTCTTACAAACCCTACACACTACTTCTCAGATATTCCAAAAGTTAACCCAAATAATTACCTTATTGGATGGCTATTAGCATTACACACTTGACAAAAACCATGTCTGCCCAGCAGTTTTGCATGCTGTCATGACTTAGTTTATTATTATTATAGATAATAATAATAACTTCTGATGGTATGAATGAATACATTCTTTATGTGCTTCTAGGTCAGAAACTTCTACTGTTAATCAGATCCCTTTGAGTATTTCACATCTAGTTTTGATCCCCATGCCATACTTTTACACACACACAAAACATGTAGTTTTAATTTGATCATGACTGCTACTGTTTGAATAGGTTTTTTAGACTTTGGGCATTCTGGATATTTAAATGGACTCAGACAGTATAAATCAGACTCCCAGTGGCTTCTGGCAAGCACCTACTCAGTTCTCTACTGAACCTTATTTAAGTCAGCACCAACACTAAAGTTCTTTAGAATTACATGCAAGGTCATAGGATTTCAATAAAGAACACTCTAACATGAGAACAGAATACCTGTGGATGTAACCTGCTCTTGAATAAACTTTCTCCCTATCATTCTTTTCTGGAATACTGTAATCTTTTTATAGATCTTATTCTTTTGCAATCATCCAGGTTTCTATTGGTTGAGTGACCTCTTTGCATCAGATATTTTGAATTTCTTTTATCCTTATATCTACAAGGGAAATAAGATCAACTGCAATTTATGGATGAGAAAACTGTGGCTAGGACAGTGAGCAACTAACTCGTTTACTGCTATTAAATGATATAACTAAGTTTAAACTGGCATTTATCATGTATACACAATGAAGACTTATTCTTAACATAAATTGAGCATTTACTACATCCTAATCACTGTTCCACTGTGTTGAATCACATTAAAATGCTGATCATTCACCTACAAAATAGCAATTCCATGTGATTTAACCTAATATTAGTTGAATTTGACCCTAATAATAGCTTTACAAAGCAACTATTGTTAACGTTATTTTTTAAAAGAGGAAATTGAAGTTTAGCTAGGTTATATAATATGCACATGGTTAAACAATCAATAAGTGGTGTGCTTTTTTCTTTTTCACCAGGTAATTCTTCTTCACTATGAACTGGTGACTATGATGAAATAATGTGACATTTTTATTGTCCCCAGTGGTGGCAATTCTGGGTTTGCTACTTCACTGACTTCATTCAATATATTGAGCATATGCTGTGTATGTGAATCATATATATTCAACCTTCGAAGGAAGAGTGAGGTGGGAAATTAAGCTAGGTAGTAAAGATTTACGTTTAAAAAACCCAAAGCCATCTGAAATAGATTTTCTTCAGCGCCTATGTAGGTAGACCTTGAAGAGAGTTCCAAAGGTATTCAGAGATTGGTTATTATTGGAAGAGCGTGTAGTCTTTCAAAGATTTAAAAAAAAAATCTTTATTTGAGTATAACTGCTTTACAATGGTGTGTTAATTTCTGCTTCATAACAAAATGAATCAGCTATACATATACATATATCGTTATATCTCCTCCCTCTTGTGTCTCCCTCCCATCCTCACTACCCAACCCCTCTAGGTGGTCACAAAGCACCGAGCTGATCTCCCTGTGCCATGCGGCTGTTTCCCACTAGCCATCTATTTTACATTTGGTAGTGTATATAAGTCCATACCACTCTCTCACTTCGTCCCACCATACCCTTCCCTCTCCCTGTGTCCTCAAGTACATTCTCTACATCTGCGTCTTTATTCCTGTCCTGCCTGTAGGTTCTTCAGAACCATTTTTTTTCAAGATTCCATATATATGTGTTAGCATATGGTATTTCTTTTTCTCTTTCTGACCTGCTTTACTCTGTACAACAGACTCTAGGTCCATCCACCTCACTACAAATAACTCAATTTCATTTCTTTTTATGGCTGAGTAATATTCCATTGTACATATGTGCCACATCTTCTTTATGCATTCATCTGTTGATGCACACTTAGGTGGCTTCCATGTCCTGGCTATTGTAAATAGAGCTGCAATGAACATTGTGGTACATGACTCTTTAAATTATGGATTTCTCAGGGTATATGCCCAGTAGTGGGATTGCTGGGTCGTATGGGAATTCTACTTTTAGTTTTGTAAGGAACCTTCATACTGTTTTCCATAGTAGCTGTATCAATTTTACATTCCCATCAACAGTGCAAGAGGGTTCCCTTTTCTCCACACCCTCTCCAGCATTTGTTGTTTGCAGATTTTTGGATGATGGCCATTCTGACAGGTGTGAGGTGATACCTCATTGTAGTTTTGATTTTCATTTCTCTAATGATTAGTGATGTTCAGCATCCTTTCATGTGTTTGTTGGCCATCAGTATGTCTTCTTTGGAGAAATGTCTGTTTAGGTCTTCTTCCCATTTTTGGATAGGATTGTTTGTTTTTTTGATATTGAGCTGCATGAGCTGCTTGTAAATTTTGGAGAATAATCCTTTCTCAGTGGCTTCATTTGCAAATATATTCTCCCCTTCTGAGGGTTATCTTTTTATCTTGTTTATGTTGTCCTTTACTGTGCAAAAGCTTTTAAGTTTCATTAGGTCTCATTTGTTTATTTTTGTTTTTATTTCCATTTCTCTAGGAGGTGGGTCAGAAAGGATCTTGCTGTGAATTATGTTGTAGAGTGTTCTGTCTATGTTTTCCTCTAAGAGTTTTATAGTGCCTGGACTTACATTTGGGTCTTTAATCCATTTTGAGTTTATTTTCGTGTATGGTGTTAGGGAGTATTCTAATTTCATTCTGTAACATGTAACTGTCCAGTTTTCCCAGCACCACTTATTGAAGAGGCTGTTTTTTCTCCATTATATATTGTTGCCTCCTTTATCAAAAATAAGGTAACATATGTGTGTGGGTTTATCTCTGGTCTTTCTATCCTGTTCCATTTATGTATATTTCTGTTTTTGTGCCAGTACCATACTGTCTTGATTACTGTAGCTTTGTAGTATAGTCTGAAGTCTGGGAGCCTTATTCCTCCAGCTCCGTTTTTCTTTCACAAGGTTGCTTTGGCTATTCAGGGTCTTTTGTGTTTCCATACATATTGTGAATTTTTTGTTCTAGTTCTGTGAAAAATTCCGTTGGTAGTTTGATAGGGATTGCATTGAATCTGTAGATTGCTTTGGGTAGTAGAGTCATTTTCACAATGTTCATTCTTCCAACCCAAGAAGATGGTATATCTCTCCATCTGTTTGTATCATCTTTAATTCCTTTCATCAGTGTCTTATAGTTTTCTGCATACAGGTCTTTTTTCTCCTTAGATAGGTTTATTCCTAGGTATTTTATTGTTTTTGTTGCAATGGTAAATGGGAGTGTTTCCTTAATTTCTCTTTCAAATTTTTCACCATGCAAGAGATTTCTGTGTATTAATTTTGTATCCTGCTACTTTACCAAATTCACTGATTAGCTCTAGTCGTTTTCTGGTAGCATCCTTAGGGTTCTCTATGTATAGTATCATGTCATCTGCAAACAGTGTCAGCTTTACTTCCTCTTTTCTGATTTGGATTCCTTTTATTTATTTATCTTTTCTGATTGCTGTGGCTAAAACTTCCAAAGCTATGTTGAATAATAGTGGTGAGAGTGGACCACCTTGTCTTGTTCCTGATCTTAGAGGAAATGGTTTTAGTTTTTCACCATTGAGAGCAATGCTGGCTGTGGGTTTGTCATATATGGCTTTTATTATGTTGAGGTAAGTTCCGTCTATGCCTGCTTTCTGGAGGTTTTTATCATAAATGGATACTGAATTTTGTTGAAAGCTTTTTCTGCATCTATTGAGAAGATCATATGGTTTTTCTCCTTCAGTTTAATAAGGTTTATTTCATTTATTAATTTACATATATTGAAGAATCCTTGCATCCCTGGGATAGACCCCACTTGATCATGGTGTATGATCCTTTTAATGTGCTGTTGGATTCGGTTTGCTAGTATTGTGTTGACAATTTTTGCATCTATGTTCATCAGTGATATTGCCTATAGATTTCTTTTTTCGTGGCATCTTTGTCTGGTGTTGGTATCAGGGTGATGGTGGCCTCATAGACTGAGTTTGTGTGTGCTCCTCCTTCTGCTACATTTTGGAAGATTTTAAGAAGGATAGGTGTTAGCTCTTCTCTAAATGTTTGGTAGAATTCACCTGTGGAGCCATCTTCTCCTGGGCTTTTGTTTGTTGGAAGATTTTTAACCACAGTCTCAATTTCAGTGCTTGTGGTTTATATTTTCTATTTCTTCCTGGTTCCGTCTCGGAAGGTTGTGCTTTTGTAAGAATTTATCCATTTCTTCCAGGTTGACAATTTCATTGGCTTATAGTTTCTTGTAGTAATAATCTCTCATGATCCTTTGCATTTCTGCAGTGTCAATTGTTACTTCTTTTTCATTTCTAATTCTGTTGATTTGAGTCCTCTCCCGTTTTTTCTTTCTTTCTTTCTTTTTTTTTTTTTTTTTTTTTGTGGTACACGGGCTTCTCACTGTTGTGACCTCTCCCATTGTGGAGAACAGGCTCCAGATGCACAGGCTCAGTAGTCATGGTTCACGGGCCTAGCTGCTCCTCGGCATGTGGTATCTTCCCAGACCGGGGCATGAAACTATGCCCCCTGCATCAGCAGGCGGACTCTCAACCACTGTGCCACAAGGGAAGCCCTCCCTTTTTTTCTTAACAAGTCTGGATAATGGTTTATCAATTTTGTTTATCTTCTCAAAGAACCAGCTTTTAGTTTTATGGATCTTTGCTATTGTTTCCTTCATTTCTTTTTCTTTTATTTCTGATCTGATCTTTATGATTTCTTTCCTTCTGCTAACTTTGGGTATTTTCTTGTTCTTCTTTCTCTAATTGCTTTAGGTGTAAGGTTAGGCTGTTTATTTGAGATGTTTCTTGTTTCTTGATGTAGGATTGTATCGTTATAAACTTCCCTCTTAGAACTGCTTTTGCTGCATCCCATAGGTTTTGGGTCATCGTGTTTTCATTCTTATTTGTTTCTAGGTATTTTTTGATTTCCTCTTTGATTTCTTCTAAGTGATCTCTTGTTTATTTAGTAGTGTATTGTTTAGCCTCCATGTGTTTGTGTTTTTTACAGATTTTTTTCCTGTAATTGATATCTAGTCTCGTAGCACTATGGTCAGTAAAGACACTTCATATGATTACAATTTTCTTGAATTTTCCAAGGCTTGATTTGTGACCCAAGATATGATCTATCCTGGAGAATGTTCCATAAGCACTTGAGAGGAAAATGTATTCTATTTTTTTTTGCATGGAATATCCCATAAATATCAATTAAGTCCATCTTGTTTAATGTATCATTTAAAGCTTGTGTTTTGTTATTTATTTTCATTTTGGATGATCTGTCCCTTGGTGAAAGTGGAGTGCTAATGTCCCCTACTATATTTGTGTTACTGTCAGTTTCCCCTTTTATGGCTGGTAGCATTTGCCTTATGTGTTGATCGACTCCTATGTTGGGTGCATAAATATTTATCATTGTTATATCTTCTTCTTGCTTTGATCTGTTGATCATTATGTAGTATCCTTCTTTGCCTCTTGTTTGTCCTACCCAGTTACGTGGGGAGTTTCTTGCCTTTTGGGAGGTCTGAGGTCTTCTGCCAGCCTTCAGTAGGAGTTCTGTAGGAGTTGTTCCACGTGTGGATATATTTCTGGTGTATCCGTGGGGAGGAAGGCGATCTCCGCGTCTTACTCTTCCGCCATCTTCAAGGTCCCCCCTATATATTGGTTTTGTATCCATTCAGCCAGTCTATGTCTTTTGGCTGGAGCATTTACTCCATTTACATTTAAGGTAGTTATTGATTTGTATGTTCCTATTACCATTTTCTTAATTGTTTTGCATTTGTTATTGTAGGTCTTTTCCTCCCCTTGTGTTTCCTGCCTAGAGAAGTTCCTTTAGCATTTGTGGTAAGGCTGGTTTGGTGGTGCTGAATTCTCTTAGCTTTTGCTTCACTGTTAAAGTTTTAATTTCTCCGTCTAATCTTAATGAGATCCTTGCTGGGTAGAGTAATCTTGGCTGTAGGTTCTTCCCTTTTATCACTTTAGATATGTTCTGCCACTCCCTTCTGGTTTGCAGTTTCTACTGAAAGATCAGCTGTTAACCTTATGGGGATTCCCTTGTATGTTCTTTGTTGCTTTTCTCTTGCTGCTTTCAATATTTTTTCCTTGTATTTAATTTTTGATAGTTCGATTAATATGCATCTTGGCATGTTTCTCCTTGGATTTATCCTGTATGGGACTCTCTACCCTTTGTGGAGTTGATTGACTATTTCCTTTCGCATATTAGGGAAGTTTTGGACTATAAACTCTTCAAATATTTTCTCAGTCTCTTTCTTCTTTTCTTATTCTATAATTCAAATTTTGGTGCATTTAATGTTGTGCCTGAGGTCTCTGAGACTGTTCTCAATTCTTTCCATTGTTTTTACTTTATTTGGCTCTGTGGTACTTATTTCCACTATTTCATCTTCCAGGTCACTTATCTGTTCTTCTGACTCAGTTATTCTGCTATTGATTTCTTCTAGAGAACGTTTAATTTCATTTATTGTGTTGTTCATCATTGTTTGTTTGCTCTTTAGTTCTTCTAGGTCCTTGTTAAACGTTTCTTGTATTTTTTCCATTTTATTTCCAAGATTTTCAATCATTTTTACTATCATTACTCTAAATTCTTTTTCAGGTAGACTGCCTATTTCTTCTTCATTTGTTTTGTCTGGTGGGTTTTTACCTTGCTCCTTCATCTGCTGTGTGTTTCTGTCTTTTCATTTTGCTTAACTTACTGTGTTTGGGTTCTTCTTTTCGCAGGTTTCAGGTTCCTAGTTCCTGTTGTTTTTGGTTTCTGCCCTAGTGGTTAAGATTGGTTCAGTGTGTTGTATAGGTTTCCTGGTGGAGGGGATTGGTGCCTGTGTTCTGTTTTATGAGGCTGTAGCTTGTCTTTCTGGTGGGAAGGACCATGTTCGCTGGTGTGTTTTGGGGTGTCTGTGACCCTATTATGATTTTAGACAGCCTGTCTGCTAATGGGTGGGGTTGTGTTCCTGTCTTGCTAGTTGTTTGGCATAGGTTGTCCAGCACTGAAGTTTGCTCATTGTTGAGTGGAGCTGGGTCTTATCGTGTAATGGAGATCTCTGGGAGAGCTTTCACTGTTTAATATTACATGGAGCCCAGAGGTCTCTTGTGGACCAATGTCCTGAACTCGGCTCTCCCACCTCAGAAGCACAGGCCTGATATCCAGCCAAAACACAAAGACCCTGTCAGTCACATGCCTCAGAAGAAAAGAGTGAAAGAAAGAAAGAAAGAAAAAAAAGTTATTAAAACAAAAAATAAACAATTATTAAAATTTAAAAAATTAAAAAGTAATAAAAAAGGAAAAGAAAGAAAGAAGTGAGCAACCAAACAAAATAACAAATCCACCAATGATAACAAGTGCTAAAACATATACCAAAAAAAAAAAAAAGGGACAGACAGAACCCAGGATAAATGGTAAAAGCAAAGCTATACAGACAAAATCACACAAAGAAGCATACACATACACTCTCACAAAAAGAGAAAAAGGAAAAAAAAAATCTATATATTAAAAAAGGAAGCGAACAACCAAATCAATAAACAAATCTACAAATGATAATAAACTCTAAATATGAAACTAAGATAAACATAAAACCAGAAACAACTTGTTGCAGAAAGCAAACCCCAAGTATAGTTGCTCCCAAAGTCCACTGCCTCAATTTTGGGATGATTCATTGTCCTTTCAGGTATTCCAGAGTTGCAGGGTACATCAAGTTGATTGTGGAGATTTAATCCGCTACTCATGAGGTTGCTGGGAGAGATTTCCCTTTCTTTTCTATGTTCTCACAGCTCCTGGGGTTCAGCTTTGGACTTGGTCCCACCTCTCCATGTAGGTCACCTGAGGGCATTTCTTCTTCGCTCAGAGAGGACGGGTTTAAAGGATCAGCTGATTTGGGGGCTCTGGCTCACTCAGGCCGGGGAGAGGGAGGGGTACGGATGCGGGGCGAGTCTGTGGCGGCAGAGGCTGGTGTGACGTTGTAATAGCCTGAGGCACGCCATGTGTTTTCCTGGGGAAGCTGTCCCTGTATCACAGGACCCTGGCCGTGGTGGGCTGCACATGTGGATAGTGACACACAGGTTTCTTGGTCACTGAAACTGTTGCTGTAGTGTTTCATGCCTGTCTCTGGGGTCTGCACTGCCAGCCGTGGCTCGCGCCCATCTCTGGAGTTCGTTTAGGTGGTGCTCTGAATCCCCTCTCCTCATGCATCCCGAAACAATGGTCTCTTGACTCTTAGGCAGGTCCAGATTTTTTCCCGGACTCCCTCCCGGGCAGCTGTGGCACACTAGCCCTCTTCAGGCTGTGCTCACGCCACCAACCCCAGTCCTCTCCCTGGGGTCTGACCTCCAAAGCTGGAGTGTCAGCTCCCAGCCCCCGCCTGCCCCAGCAGGTGAGCAGACAAGCCTCTTGGGCTGGTGAGTGCTGGTCGGCACCCATCCTCTGTGCGGGAATCTCTCCTTTTTGCCTTCTGCACCCCTGTTCCTGCGCTCTCCTCCATGGCTCCGAAGCTTCCCCCCCGCCACCCCCCATCTCCGCCCCGAAGGGGCTTCCTAGTGTGTGGAATCTTTTCCTCCTTCACAGCTCCCTCCCACATCTGCAGGTCCTGTCCCTATTCTCTTGTTTCTTTTTTCTTTTGCCCTACCCAGGTACATTCGGAATTTCTTGCCTTTTGGGGAGTCTGAGGTCTTCTGTCAGCGTTCAGTAGGTGTTATGTAGTAGCAGTTCCACATGTAGAGGTATTTCTGGTGTATCTGTGGGGAGGAAGGTGATCTCCGCGTCTTACTCCTCCGCCATCTTGAAGGTCTCTCTCTTTCAAAGTTTTTATTTCTAAAGTAACTACACCATTTGGGTTGTGTAACTACACCCTGTGGAGAGTGAACGTTTGTTAAATAATCACTTTTACTGTTCTCTTCGCCTGGAATGCCTTGTCCCTTATCACAAGATCTTTGAAATCTTAGCTCAATGGTTACTTTCTCTATAAGGCTCCTCCAATTATTTCCAGCAGCAAATGAATTGTCCCTAATTTTGGTTCTCATTTCATTTTGTTCTCAATTTTCATATGTCACCAGTCACCTTTTCTCCTACATTATGTTTATTTGCTTATCTATCCATCCACTCATCAATCTGTCATTTACTATATGTCTATAAATCTTTAGTCACTGTAATGGGTCCTCAGGATACAGGGATGAAAAAACAGTTCCTCCTCAAAGGCCTGGCAGAGAGAAAGATAAGTGAACAGAATATTTCAATACAACTATAGTTCTCTTATTTTTATTCCAGCTCAACACATCTGAAAAATGTGCTCCTATCAGTAACAGTTAGTCATAATGGCTGAAGTTCTTGTGGATGGTGTGGACTGGTGGGAGGGCAAAGGGAGAAAGAAGGGAGGAGCTATCCTCCACTCCCCCCAGGGTGGAGATGGAGAATACATATTTCACTTCCCTCCAGCTCAGCCTCCTCAACTGCGGACCAGTGTGTGAGCTTAGCACAGGTGATCCTGCTACAGAGAGGAGGCATGTTTATCCCACACTTGGAGCATCCTTGCAGGTTGTGCAGGGAAGACTTCTGGGAGCTGAAGTTTGAACTAAATTATGAAGATGAGTTCACTACACGAGTAAAGGAGCAAAGGAAAGTCAGGTAAAGGGGGTAGTTAATGCCTCAAAAGGCCTGAAGGTAAAATAAAGAATGCTCTGTGTGTGTGTGTGTGTGTGTGTGTGTCTGTGTGTGTGTGTCTGTGTGAGGAGGGTGGGGGAGAGATATGATATGGCTATGTGAGAGGGAAAAGTGGACAAGAATTGAGTGGTCAAGAGCAAATAGTATCCACATAACGGTGTTTTGAAAAAGCCACACTTTATGGTTTGGAGAATGGGAAATACGTATATATCTTACATGCACCTTTAGACTGTGATCTACCTGATGGCAAAGACTTCCATGCTGTCCATATCTTAGTATGCCAGACCCCTAGTACATCATTCTAGACATTTTAGAATTAACTACCTTATAGCTATATCTTGGATCTCACCTCTAATCTTTCATTCTGGGTTGCCCAACTTGCAGGGCAGTGAATTTCAAGAGAATATTGCTAGTTTTGGGGGACGCTGGGGAGACAGAGGCACTGGGCTGTAAGTGAGAGGGTCTGCTTTGAAGAAATAAAGGAGGCTTAAATCCATTATCACAACCACACTCCAATACAGCATTCCTTCTCTGAATGGTATTTGTTCCTGTTTACTTTCTTCCTTGTGGCATCGAGCTGGGCTGCATTAGCCATTGAGGCATAATTACTATTTTATTATTATTTTTTCCACAGATAAGTGGAGCATTTGAGCACAGCTGAATTGCTGGGAGCCTTAGTGGAAGAAATCTATTAGTGGTGTGGCTTGAAACAATACACAAAAGGCCCCTGCGTGTGGTCTGCCCTCCACGCTTTCAACTTCCTTGTGTGGAACAATAAATCTCCAAGTCAGCTAGAATGCAGAGACTCCCATCCAACGAGAGGGGAGCTACATTTTATCTTTTATTCATTGGCAGGAACATTAGCTGTAGGAGGTATTCAAATCACACTTTTATTTAAACAAACACAGCTGGATCGCACTCTCTTAATATAGCAATTCTCTAATGAAAAATAACAACATAGTATTTATCTCTTTTCTTTTGTGTGACTCTCAATTTGCTAAAATTAGGCAGACTTCAATCCCATACAAAATTGGCATGTTTTCATGACCAGAGCTCATCGCAACTAACTGCAAAATTATAATGGGGATGTAATTATAGGAGGGCATGTGAAATACACATCCTTTTGCTGCTGTAAGCTATATGGGGTTATACAATTATGTTGTAATAACATCATTTATCTTAAAGGAGTCAGACAGCTGACTTCATTTATTTAACTTGAGTACTCCAATTATGTGCTGTGTCGGTTTAACATAAATGTCTTGCCCAAAGAACACGGTGTAATAATAATGGTAATAGCAATAATAATAATAGTAGCACACATTTGTATAGGGCTCTGTGGAACACAAAGCATTTTTACAATTGTGATCTTGCTGGGGTCTCATCACTGCTCTGTAAGGCAGGCATCTGGGACTGTGGTGCTATTTGCCCCATTTTACTGGTGAGAAAACTGTGGTTTGGAGACATGAAGTGAGGTTGTCAAGACTGAATGGTTAGTAAGTGGTGACGTAAGAGCTTCAAACCCAAATTTCCTGATTTGACATTCAGAAATGGTTATGCTGATCTCCCCAAAGGTATCAGATTTTGGACAGTGTGACACATTTGTTCTCATCTCTTATCCTATTTTATCTCACAGCCTTCGTTTAAGGCATGTAGACCAGTAGTCGTGGGAAGCACAGGTATTAATTCTGTGATCTTGGGGAAATTAAATTAAATTTTTAGACCCCAGATTCTCTGTCAGAAAAAAATGGATTATTATACCTACTAAGAAGATGAACAGAGTTGTGAGAATTAAGTAAGATAATGCTTGTGAAGTCCACGGGTAGGTGCTCAGAAAATGAGTTTTTTCTCTTTCTCTGAAAGATAAAATTTTTTTTTTTTACACATGATGAAATTGTTGTCTGTTTTGCTTAACTGACCTGCTCAACTTACCAAGCTAGTAATTGTCAGGGCAGTGACTGAAATCCACCTCCTCCTCTTTCCAATCTCCTTGTCATTAGTTTCAGTCAGATTGCAATGTCTTTAAATGCTCATCATAATTTTCCAGCTGTTTTTCAATTCTTCACAAAATTCATTTGCTTAAATACCCACAGATGGAATAAAATCCTTATATTTTATTTGAACTAAAATCTTTGGGCTCTTTGCCTGAGTGAGAGACACTGCAGGTGTGGAGAGAGCAGAATTTGAAGTCAGGAAGTTACATTGAACTTCTGGTGGCAGTGCTTACTAGCTGTGTGAGTTTAGGTCAATCTTCTGACTTCTCTCAGTACGGATCAGAGATAAATTTATTGCAATCTGAACTTCCTGAGAGGAAACCTGAAGTACATGGTGTTTCTAGGAAAGAAGAAAAGGTTTTAAAACAATAGACTTAGTTTACCCCATGCTAGGCACTGTGAACACATTGGTTAACAAACACTGTCTCATTGAACTCATAAGATGATGAGTTACAGATCAGAAACAGATGAGGAAACGGAGATTAAAAGACTTGTCAAAGAGTTATAAAATTATACTTAGGTGAGTTCTACTTAATGGATTGGAGAACTTAATTTTCAAGTTTCTTGAATAATTAAGTAGTTAAATGGAAGAAGGTGAGTGGGGTCTCTTTAGATGCCTCCAGTTTACAGAAGGGAAAGTTTGATAAACTTTATCTGATTCCCAGAGGAATCATTACTGATGTGGTTTCTTTCTTTTTGTGTGTGTGTGTGTGTGTGTGTTTCTTTTCTTAATACTTTTTTTGAATTTTATTTTTTATACAGCAGGTTCTTATTACTTATCTATTTTATACATATTAGTATATATATATGTCAATCCCAATCTCCCAATTCATCCCACCACCACCACCATCCCCCCTTGGTGTCCATATGTTTGTTTTCTACATCTGTGTCTCTATTTTTGTCTTGCAAACCGTTCATCTGTACCATTTTTCTAGGTTCCACATATATGTGTTAATATGCAATATTTGTTTTTCTCTTTCTGACTTCACTGTATGACAGTCTCTAGGTCGATCCACATCTCTGCAAATGACCCAATTTTGTTCCTTTTTATGGCTGAGTAATATTCCATTGTATACATGTACCACATCTTCTTTATCCATTCATCTGTTGATGGGCTTTTAAGCTGCTTCCATGACCTGGCTATTGTAAATAGTGCTGCAATGAACATTGGGGTACATGTCTCTTTTTGAATTAAAGTTTTCTCTGGGTATATTTCTAGTAGTGGGATTGTTGGGTCATATGGTAGTTCTATTTTTAGTTTTTTAAGGAACCTCTATACTGTTCTCCATAGTGACTATCAATTTACATTTCCAGCAACAGTGAAAGAGGGTTCCCTTTTCTCCACACCCTTTCCAGCATTTGTTGTTTGAAGGTTTTCTGATGTTGCCCATTCTGACCCATGTAAGGTGATACCTCATTGTAGTTTTGATTTGCATTTCTCTAATAATTAGTGATGTCGAGAAGCTTTTCATGTGCTTCTTGGCCATCTGTAGGTCTTCTCTGGAGAAATGTCTCTTTAGGTTTTCTACCCATTTTTTGATTAGATTGTTTTTTTTTAATATTGAGCTGTATGAGCTGTTTATATATTTTGGAGATTAATCCTTTGTCCATTGATTCATTTGCAAATATTTTCTCCCGTTCTGAGGGTTGTCTTTTTGTCTTGTTTATAGTTTCCTTTGCTATGCAAAAGTTTTTAAGTTTCATTAGGTCCCATTTGTTTATTTTTGTTTTTATTTCCATTTCTCTAGGAGGTGGGTCAGAAAGGATCTTGCTGTGATTTATGTTGTAGAGTGTTCTGTCTATATTTTCCTCTAAGAGTTTTATAGTTTCCAGTCTTATATTTAGGTCTTTAATCCATTTTGAATTTATTTTTGTGTATGGTGTTAGGGAGTGTTCTAATTTCATTCTTTTACATGTAGCTGTACAGTTTTCCCAGCACCACTTATTGAAGAGACTGTCTTTTCTCTATTGTATACCCTTGTCTCCTTTGTCATAGATGAGTTGACCATAGGTGTGTGGGTTTATCTCTGGGATTTCTCTCCTGTTCCATTGATCTATATTTCTGTTTTTGTAACAGTACCATATTGCCTTCATTAATGTAGCTTTGTAGTATAGTCTGAAGTCAGGGAGTGTGATTCCTCCAGCTCCATTTTTTCCCTCAAGATTGTTTTGGCTATTTGGGGTCTTTTGTATCTCCATACAAATTTTAAGATTATTTGTTCTAGTTCTGTGAAAAATGCCATTGGTAATTTGATAAGGATTGCATTGAGTCTATATTGCTTTGGGTAGTATAGTCATTTTCACAATATTGATTTTTCCAATCCATGAACATGGTATATCTCTCCATCTGTTTGTGTCATCTTTGATTTCTTTCATCAGTGTCTTATAGTTTTCTGAGTACAGATCTTTTACCTTCTTAGGTAGGTCTATTCCTAGGTATTTTATTCTTTTTGTTGCAGTAGTAAATGGGATTGTTTCCTTAATTTCTCTGTCTGATCTTTTGTTGTTAGTGTATAGGAATGCAAGAGATTTCTATGCATTAATTTTGTAACCTGAAACTTTACCAAATTCACTGATTAGCTCTAGTAGTTTTCTGGTGGCATCTTTAGGATTATCTATGTATAGCATCATGTTATCTGCAAACAGTGACAGTTTTACTTCTTTTCCAACTTGTATTCTTTTTATTTCTTTTTCGTCTCTGATTGCCGTGGCTAGAACTTCTGAAACTATGTTGAATAATAGTGGTGAGAGTGGACATCCTTGTCTTGTTCCTGATCTTAGAGGAAATGCTTTCAGATTTTCACCATTGAGAATGATGTTTGCTGTGGGTTTGTCATATATGACCTTTATTATATTGAGGTAGGTTCCCTCTATGCCCACTTTCTGGAGAATTTTTATCATAAATGGTGTTGAATTTTGTCGAAAGCCTTTTCTGCATCTGTTGAGATGATCATATGGTTTTTCTTCATCAGTTTGTTAATATGGTGTATCACATTGATTAATTTGCATGTTTTGAAGAATCCTTGTATCCCTGGACAGATATGGTTTCTGTTTCTAACTGAACCAGCAAGGATAGAGTTTCTTAGATAAATTTTACTTACTGAAGGCATATCAAGTGTCTCACCTAATCCAGCCTCAGCCTAGAGGCTCAGATATTTTTAGGTGGGCAGATGAAAACACAGAAACATGAAATTCCTTAGCCAAGAAAGAATAGAACAAGATTTTATGTCTATATCAATTTTTTTCCCATTTTCATTCATTATTCTCCCCCTACTGATATCCAGTCATACACTTAATTTTCTAAATTTTAAGTTAAAAATAAAGTCCTGTTCTTTCACTGATTTCCAGGAGCTTACGATGTACTGGGGAGACATCTAGGTAAGAAAGTATTAGAGTGTGATGAGACTGCAGTGAGACACAAGCTGTGCCAGTGGTGAGTGGTAGGTTTAATTTTGGCTCATAGGTGGGGCTATCAATTCTGCTTAGAGAATGGAGTTGGGAGAGCTTCACAGATGAAGTGTCCCTTGAGCAGCATTTTATTTTCAGATGTTTTAATTGTAAATGATAGAAAACCTATATAAGTGATTTTAGCTCAAAGGAGCTTTTACTGCAGAGAACTCATTATAATTAAAGATAGCAACATGGCTGGACCCAAGGAAAAATTGGATCCATTTATTTGAACATTAATAGGATGGCTCTTCCCCTCTAATCTCTGCTTTGCTGCTCTTGCTGCAGACTGGCTATCTCTGTCTCTTGGTGTCTTTGACAGGAAGTATTGTCACTGACACTTCAAAGTTTTACATCTTACAGCTTCAGACACTGGAAAGAAGCTGCTTTAATGATCTGTCTACATTCCAAAGTTCTGAGGCCAAAATTTTTAGAGAAGGAATTCATTGGTTTACTTTTTGGCCAATCAGCTGTATCTCTAGGACAGAGTTACTTAGAAATAGGCAGCTTCCACAGAAACTATATTAGAGGACTTGCAAGAGGCAGTTCCCAAAAGAGGGGGAGTAGGATCAGGCTATTGTTTCCACAGAGAAGTGGTTCTCAAAGTATGGTCCATGGGACCCTGGGGTCTTGAGGCCCTTTTAGAGGGTCCATGAAGTCAAAACTACTTTCTTCATAATCCTAAGACAATTTTTGCTTTTTTTTTAGTATGTTGACATTTGCACTGAGGTTACAAACGCAATGTAATGTTACAAAATCAGCAAAACTGCTGGCACCTCAGCATGAATCAAAGCACCAAACTGTAAGGTCATCGTTGTATTCTTTACATTGCACTCACAGCTACAAAGACCAGTTTAATTTAGAATGTCCTTGAATAAACAGTAAAACTATTAATTTCATGAAATATTAATGCTGTTTACTTGCCTTTTAATATCTATGTGCCAAATTAGTTCTGCCATAAAGTTATTTCACTGCATACTGTAGTAAAACATCTGCCTTGAGGAAAAGTAGGTGCACAATTGTTTGAGTTGCAAGCTGAACTAGCTGCCTTTTTCATGGAACACATTTTTTACTTGGAAGAATAACACTGAAAAATTATGACTGTTCAGACTTGGGTGTTCAGAAGACATATTCATGAACAAAGTAAGCCTGTTACTTCGAGGGAAAAAACTAACAGTATTCATTGCCAATGGTAAAGTTTGAACTTCAAATAAAAATCAGAATTTTAGAAAACTTGTATCTACCACTGTGAACTTGATGATTCCTAATACTTAATGACTTTTCTGATGCAATTTGTGGTGAGAGTAACAAATATGATTTCTTGATATTATAGAGTCAACATATCAACATTTAGAAGACCTACATGGCTAAAGCAATATTTTTAAAATGACTCACGCATTGATGCTACGAAGACCATGGATAAAATATCCATACAGAGTTGACCGATAGATTTTAATGTAAGAGTATAAAAAGCTCACTAGTGTGGTTTGAGATTCAACATTGCAGCTAACCTTTAAGAAGTTACTACTAACTGAGTGTTTTCTTAGATTCAAAGAATAATAGCCACAAAATTCTCCAAATTTTCTTTATATACTTCAGCCAAAACAACATATCAAAATAGATTGAATATAGACACAGATATGAAAAATCTTATTTTAAGCCAGAAAATTCTTCTATTAAGCCAGACATTAGAGAAATTTTCAGAAATATAAAACAATGCCACTCTTCTTATTAAGTTTTTGAAAATGTAGTTATTTTTCATAAAATACTTTATATATATTAGCATATATTATTTGTAAATAGATTAATATGTAGATATTCAAAATTGTTCTCATTTAAAATTTCTAAATGGTAAATATTAATATATATAACTGACACAAGAAAATGATTTTGTGGTCCTCAGTAATATTTGATTGGACTCTGATTCTGAGACCAAAATGTTTGATAACTACTGCCATAGATACTAACCACAGTCTTTAAATATGGATAAGAGCAAGTAAGGTGGGTGAGAGCTGAAAGAGCCTTCCAGTGGAATGACAAGAAGTCATGAAGCAGTATGGCACATTCAGGACCTTAAGAAGAGATGCAGATGGAAAATGGTGTATGTGGAGTAGATTATAGAGAAAAAGGTTGAAGAAGAAAAGTTCTCTGCCAGTCAATCAGAAGACTTTGAAAGTTTTTAAGTAGGAAAATGATGTGATTTTATTTGGGTTTATACATGGCACTTTGTAGGCAGTATGAAAATTGGGTAGGTGTCATAAATAGAATGTTTGCATTCCCTCCAAATCTATATGTTGAAATCTTAATCCCCAAGGTAATGGAATTAGAAGGTGGGGTCTTTGGGAGGTACCTAGGTCTAAAGGATGGAGCTCTCACTAATGAGATTAGTGCCTTATCTAAGAGGTCCAGAGAGATACTTTGCCCCTTCCACCCTTTGAGGACATAGTGAAAAGTTGCCATCTATGATCCAGGAAATGGCCTTCACCAGACTCCAAATCTGCTGGTGCCTTGATCTTGGACTAACCAGCTTCTAGGACTGTGAAAAATAAATGTTTGCTGTTTATAAGTACCCCAGTCTATGGTATTTTGTTATAGCAACTGGAGGTAAGACAGTAGGCAATGGTGTGGGGTATGGGGTTAGTGAAACTGAAGATGGGAAACAAAGTAGCAATAGTTCAGCACATAAAAGATGAGAAACTGAATTAAGGCAATGGTGGTAGAAGTGGAAAGAAAGAGGTATGTAGGTGGGGGTTAGATTAGATAATATCCCTGGAATTCTTTAACCTGGATGAACCCCTAGTCATTACTTTAAAGGAATTGTATCCAGGTTCCCAAGGTTTATTCTTGCAAAGTTGCAGTATCAGTTAGGACTGGGTTCAGCTGTACATAATAGGAAATACTAAACAGTAATGACTTAAGGGTGGAGTTTGTCTCTCATGCAAAAGATATTCAGGGCCAGCTACTTTCTACTTCATATTGCTTTCATTCTCAAGGTCACCTCATTGTTCAAGATGGCTGCTGGAACAATATCACATCTGCATTCCAAGCTGGCAGCAGGAGGAAGCAGTACAGGAAAAAAGAGCTCAGTTTCCAGCTGTGTCAGCTTCCTTTAGAAGCTTTCCTGCTTTCTACTTACTTTTCATTATCCAGATCTTTTCAGCTTTACCACACTCAGCTGCAAGAAAGCTAGGAAATGCAGTCTTTTAGCTGGGTTCATTGCCATCTCAAATAATAACAAGGTTATTTTACAGTGAAAAAGGTAAAAATGTTTATCAGATGACATCCAGCAATCTCTGTCACAGAGGTCTAGATTCCTACCTTCTTTTCCCAGATGCACTGTTATCCAGAATTCTTTATCTCTTCCTTTCACCATGAGATCTTCTGAGAGTGGGAAGGAAACCTACTTTTTATATGGAGGTCTCTTATCTGGCAACTCCAAGTTTCCATAACATAATCTGAGAACTAAGAGTAGAATAAATGAGTCTATACTATAATGTATACTGGACTGTAGTGTAGTCTACACCATACTATTATATTATACTATTATTATATTATATTATATTATATTATACTATTATCCCTTAACTGCTTGTCCCTTTAATTTTTAACTTTCAGTCCAATTCTCCCTACACACTGGCAGGACTAATTTTACTAAAGTGTATTTCACATCATTCTATTTAATTTGTCAAGAATATTAATTTCTCATAGCCTCCTGAACATTCACAAATGCCCACAAAGCATTCAAAACCCTCTTGCAATTTTACCAAAAGCAACATTTCCAGGCACACTTCCCATACTATATGCTTGAGCTTAATGGGATCTGACCCACTTTAGGAAATCTAACTTCCGTGGTTTTGTTCAAGTTGCTTCACTTTCTAGAATTCTAGCTGTGTACCTACATGGGCCAGTGAAACCTACAGAGGATACATAGGATTTCTTGAATTCTAGTCCTCTCTCAATACCATCCTTTGATGACACATTATAAAACCCAACTCTGTAAATATTACATTTCATATTTTATGCTTTAAGAGCATGTTTCTTCAATCCATGCCCAACCATCTGTAATAGTCTTAGGGAAGGAAAGGTTGCTTAGGAGTGCAAGAGTCTGGGCAAGTGTTACCCCTCCATCTCTTACACAGAATTCTACCTTATGTTCCTAACCTGAGCCCTGAACTTACTAAGTGGACAGTTTTTGTTGATAAGGTTATTGTGGTTTTTTTCACTATTATTATTTGTTTCTCCTTTGACTTTACTCTTAATCACCCAAATGTTTTTTGCTTTGAGAGAAGCCATCTCAGCATCATCTGCACACACACCTTTCTCTTTTATCTGGCATATATAATTAACCTTACAAACTAACCATCAAAAGAAATGAAAGACCTTGGAGGAGTGTCAAGTACCAGGGGCTTTTATTAATACAGAAAACTTTGTGTTCACATTAGCAAACTGATTCTATTATTTGCTCTGGATTCTTTAGAAAGGTGCCAGGGTGCACAAGCCCTTTAAAACGTGCCTTTCATCATTTACTTCTATGTGCTGCCACTGGAATTGTGTTGTGAGAACACAGTGGACTAGAATGACGATACCTGAAATCTCTTTTCCACTTTTGCCCAAGATCCACAATAAGGTGTCGTATAAATTGTGCAGGCAGTTGATTCAGAGTCTTATTCAACTGTGTGCTATACAATTTGTAGGACATTGACCCAGTGCTACATAGTCCTATTGAAAGCTGTATTTTGAATCTTAATTTCCTCATCAATATATGGAAAATGGAAATTACAGAACAGTTTATTTTTCACCCTGGCATCAAGAAAGTTAGGACATTTACTGTTAATTAGCACCATTTAAAAGTTTCAGATATGTTAAATAATTTACTTAATATTGTTTTCTAATTCAAAGTAAGTAAATAGCCCTTCTGACATTCTATTCTATCTCTCTTGGTTTCAGTTTAATTATCCATAGAATAGATGTGTAGTAATGTTCCTATATCACTAGTCAATTTGCAGCACTAAGTGAGATGAAAAATGTGAAAAATTCTGGTAGGTTCTCACTAGGGATTGGCCTTGAGAAATGTAGCTCCATCCTTTATCACTCTAGACTCTCCAACCACCATTGGCCGGGATTTCAGCCAGTCTGGTTAGTTTCCTGGTGAGGTAACACAGACCTTCATCCCTGATGGAATGGAGCCCTTAATTGCCTAACTCTTATTGGGTTGGGGTTGCTGTCATTGACAATCAGAGATTATTACTTGGCATGGAAATATTAAAAGTACCTTCAGTGAATCTTTTCAGTTCTACATACCGTCTTCCCTGCTCTCATCATGTAGTAACTTCTTTTTGGCCTATTGGTCCACTGAAGGATGTGCCTAAAGTAGCCAGGTCACAGTCACAGGTTTCCCATTCAGTGGAATCATCATTGCATTCCTTGGTGGATGTGTTCCCCGTTCCCAAGAACAAAGTTGTGAGGGCAGGAAGCACAATTCTGTTAGTGGGTCCCGAGATGTGAGAGAGGCCACACCTGCTTCCACTTCTTGATACTCTTGAGCTCTAACAGTTGTACCATAAACTGTTTTATGATGCAATACATATTCTATATTCTGGAAGTTGGGGAGCAAGGCAAGGTGCTATATTACTCATTATCCATTACTTCACAAATGCCACAAATATGTACGTCAGCTATCAGCAGTTGGGTTCACTTTGTCTCATGAAACATTTCCAGTCAGGCTATACAAAGATCCCAGGCCTCAGAGCATTTCAGAAGAAATGAGGAGAGAGATTTTATTTGCTTGGCTTGCTCCAATTTCCTTTATTTCACTGTTTAAAGTTAACCTCTCTGGGAATTAACACACGCACACTTTTAGGATGTATCATCCATTCATTTGATGGATACATTTTTATTAGCAGTATAGTCTTATTAGTATTGTTATTATGGTCATTATTATTAATCTATGTTGGGAGAGAGAGGGGTACATGAAGTTATATATATATATATATATATATATATATATATATATAGCTGTCTCTATTTATCAATTATCTATATATCATAGTAAATACAATAACAAATGTATTTAATGGGGATGTCAGAACACAGAGCAGGAAGAATTAATCCTCTTGGTGGTCAGAGGAGCTAGCTCAGAAAAGGAAGAGGACTTGCCTAGAAAGTGAATTTCAGTCACAGAAATGGCATGAATGAAGAATCTGAGGCAAGATACAGAATGAAATGTGAAGGAAAGCAGTTTAGTACTGTTGAAACATAAGTTTTATTGAAATTTAAGGCAAGGCTGTCAAGTCAAGTAGGGGCAATATCATATAGGGACATATAATACTTTTGAGAACCTTGAAATCATTTCAAATATTGGTAACTTGCTAAGTTGTTACCTTTCTGTGCTTCAAATTCCTCATTTGCATAATAGGAATAATAACAATACCTGCCCCACAGTTTTGTTGTTAGACAGGTAGCAAGCAGTCAATAAATGTTAGCTTTATTAGGCAGCAGGGGGCCATGAAGCATTTTCAGTGACAGAATGATATGGTCAGATTTATGACATTGGAATAGAGAATGGTTTGGAGGGGCTTAGGGTCAAAAGCAGAGAGACGAGTTATTTGCTGATATGATATTGTAATAATCCAAGGAGTAATGGTGGCCTAACTAGGCTAGAGTCAATGAAAAAATAAAACATTTAGAAGCTATATGATCAGGCCACTCAAGATGGGTATTTTCTTGCTCTCCCTACATCCCTTGCTTAACAAGTCCCTGCTTCACTCACATGATTATCCAACCCTCTTAATTATAGGGCTTAATTAGTCCCTGGTAACCCTAAGCCCACCTGACATCAATTCTCCCTGACAAAGGTAGCCTCGTTCTCCCCCGAGTAGCAAAGATTGCTGTCATGTCCTGCCTGCCGTCTGCCATTAACAGTGGGGTGTCACGCCAGGACCTTGCTTCAGATGTACAAGGTCAGATCCCCCTGTACCATAAGCCAGTGACGTCTCTGTTGCTGTATCCAGGCTCTTTCTTTGGTTTCAAGGCTGGGCAACTACAAGGTGTGCAGGCCTGCAGGGTGCAGCCCAGTAGAAGGTAAGATGTATAGGACTTGGTAGGTAATTCAGTAGAAGTGACGGATAAAGAGGAGGGCTGATTCAAAGATCACACCCAAGGTTTTTGGCTTGGGTGACTTGGTAACTGTGATGAAAGTAAGTAAGATAGAAAATACAAAAGGAAAAGAGAAGAGAGCAGAGAGTTTTAAGGAGGACATTATCAATAGTGCTGAACTGGAAATGGGCAGTAAAGGACAGAAATGCATCTATTACATTGGTGTTAGTGATCTTAATGATAGTACTTTCAGGGAAGTAGTCATTGCTATCTCTGCATTACAGAAATGAAAACTGAGGCTCAGAATTGTTGTAAGGATCCATCCCTTAATGTCACACAGCTGTGTAGGTCCAGCATTCAGTGTGGGGTATTAATTCACTAAACCCAGCAACAGCAGTGACAACAACAAAACTCTGAGTGTTTACCATGTAGCAGGCACTGTACTAGGTACTGGGAACCTCAGAAAAGTAATGCACAGTTCATGTCTTCAAAGAGCTAATATTTTTGGAAGCCATGCAAAGAGACAATTGTAAATTTATAACAAAGATGTGATCCGAGTAAGGGGGCAGTGGGCACAAAGAAGGGTGCTTGTGCTAGGGATTTGCAAAAGATTTCAAAGTGGTTAAGTTGTTTAGCTGACACCTGGCTGGAGTGAGTTGGGGCAGAAGGGAAGACAAGATGAAAATTCAGGTTTGGAAGCAGCAGGTACAAAGGCAGGGAGGTGAGAAAGAGCCTAGCATTCCCAGAAATCACAAGCTGTTCAGTTGGGCTGGGGCTGCTTACTGGGGCTTTGGAAAGCCTTACGAAGAATTCTGACCTTATTTTGCAGACTACAGCTTTGTAACTGATGGGCTTCAGAAAGTCTGTGAAGTCCCTGAAATCTTACTCATAATTTTCTTTTTAGAAATTGATGTATAGTAACCTATATGGAAAAAGAATTGAAATAGAATGGATACATGTATATGTATAGCTGAATCACTTTACTGTACAGCAGAAACTAACCAACATTGTAAATCAACCATACTCTAATATAAAATAAAAATTAAATTAAAAAAATAAAACTGACCTATAGTTGACTTACAATATTATATTAGTTTCAGGTGTGCAACATAGTAATTTGATATTTTTATAGATGACTCCAATTAAGGTTATTATAAAATATTGGCTATATTCTATGTGCTGTACTTTACACCCTTGTATCTTATTTATTTATTTATTTTAACATCTTTATTGGAGTATAATTGCTTTACAATGGTGTGTTAGTTTCTGCTTTATAACAAAGTGAATCAGTTATACATATACATATGTTGCCATATCTCTTCCCTCTTGCGTCTCCATGCCTCCCACCCTCCCTATCCCACGCCTCTAGGTGGTCACAAACCACTGAGCTGATCTCTCTGTGCTATGCGGCTGCTTCCCACTAGCTTTCTATTTTACGTTTGGTAGTGTATATATGTTCATGCCACTCTCTCACTTTGTCACAGCTTACCCTTACCCCTCCCCATATCCTCAAGTCCATTCTCTAGTAGGTCTGTGTCTTTATTCCGTCTTACCCCTAGGATCTTCATGACCGTTTTTTTTTTTTTCTTAGATTCCATATATATGTGTTAGCATATGGTATTTGTTTTTCTCTTTCTGACTTACTTCACTCTGTATGACAGACTCTAGGTCGATCCACCTCACTACATATACCTCAATTTCGTTTCTTTTTATGGCTGAGTAATATTCCATTGCATGTATGTGCCACACCTTCTTTATCCATATATCCGATGATGGACACTTAGGTTGCTTCCATCTCCTGGCTATTGTAAATAGAGCTGCAGTGAACATTTTGGTACATGACTCTTTTTGAATTATGGTTTTCTCAGGGTATATTCCCAGTAGTGGGATTGCTGGGTCGTATGGTATTTCTTTTTTTAGTTTTTTAAGGAACCTCCATACTGTTCTCCATAGTGGCTGTATCAATTTACATTCCCACCAACAGTGCAAGAGCGTTCACTTTTCTCCACACCCTCTCCAGCATTTATTGTTTCTAGGTTTTTTGATGATGGCTATTCTGACCGGTGTGAGATGATATCTCATTTTAGTTTTGATTTGCATTTCTCTAATGATTAATGATGTAGACCATTCTTTCATGTGTTTGTTGGCAATCTGTATATCTTCTTTGGAGAAATGTCTATTTAGGTCTTCTGCCCATTTTTGGATTGGGTTGTTTGTTTTTTTGTTATTGAGCTGCATGAGCTGCTTGAATATCTTGGAGATTAATCCTCTGTCAGTTGCTTCATTAGCGAATATTTTGTCCCATTCTGAGGGTTGTCTTTTGGTCTTGTTTATGGTTTCCTTTGCTGTACAAAAGCTTTTAAGTTTCATTAGGTCCAATTTATTTATTTTTGTTCTTATTTCCATTTCTCTAGGAGGTGGGTCAAAAAGGATCTTGCTGTGATTTATGTCATAGAGTATTCTGCCTATGTTTTCCTCTAACAGTTTTATAGTGTCTGGCCTTACCTTTAGGTCTTTAATCCATTTTGAGTTTATTTTTGTGTGTGGTGTTAGGGAGTGTTCTAATTTCATACTTTTACATGTACCTGTCCAGTTTTCCCAGTGCCACTTATTGAAGAGGCTGTCTTTTCTCCACTGTATATTTTTGCCTCCTTTATCAAAGATAAGGTGAAAATATGTGCATGGGTTTATCTCTGGGCTTTCTATCCTGTTCCATTGATCTATCTTTCTCTTTTGGTGCCAGTACCATACTCTCTTGATTACTGTAGCTTTGTAGTATAGTCGGAAGTTAGGGAACCTGATTCCCCTAGCTCCATATTTTGTCTCAAGATTGCTTTAGCTATTTGGGGTCTTTTGCGTTTCCATACAAATTGTGCAATTTTTTGTTCTAGTTCTGTGAAAAATGCCATTGGTAGTTTGATAGGGATTGCATTGAATCTGTAGATTGCTTTGGGTAGTGGAGTCATTTTCACAATGTTCATTCTTTCAGTTCAAGAACATGGCATATCTCTCCATCTATTTGTGTCATCTTTAATTTCTTTCATCAGTGTCTTATAATTTTCTGCATACAGATCTTTTATCTCCTTTGGTAGGTTTATTCCTAGATATTTTATTTTTTTTTGTTGCAATGGTACATGTGAGTGTCTTCTTAATTTCACTTTCAGATTTTTCACCATTAGTGTATAGGAACACCAGAGATTTCTGTGCATTAATTTTGTACCCTGCTACTTTACCAAATTCATTGATTAGCTCTAGTAGTTTTCTGGTAGTATCTTTAGGATTCTCTGTGTATAGTATCATGTCATCTGCAAACAGTGACAGCTTTACTTCTTCTTTTCTGATTTGGATTCCTTTTATTTGTTTTTCTTCTCTTATTGCTGTGGCTAAAACTTCCAAAACTATGTTGAATAATAGTCATGAGAGTGGGAAACCTTGTCTTTTTCCTGATCTTAGTGGAAATGGTTTCAGTTTCTCACCATTTAGGATGATGTTGGCTGTGGGTTTGTCATATATGGCCTTTATTATGTTGAGGAAAGTTCCCTCTATGCCTATTTTCTTCAGGGTTTTTATCATAAGTGTATGTTGAATTTTGTCAAAAGCTTTCTCTGCATCTATTGAGATGATCATATGGTTTTTCTCCTTCAATTTGTTAATATGGTGTATCACATTGATTGATTTGCATCTATTGAAGAATCCTTGCACTCCTGGAATAAACCCCACTTGATCATGTTGTATGATCCTTTTAATGTGCTGTTGGATTCTGTGTGCTAGTATTTTGTTGAGGATTTTTCATCTATGTTCGTCAGTGATATTGACCCGTAGTTTTCTTTCTTTGATACATCTTTGTCTGGTTTTGGTATCAGGGTGATGGTGGCCTTGTAGAATGAGTTTGGGAGTGTTCCTCCCTCTGCTATATTTTGGAAGAGTTTGAGAAGGATAGGTGTTAGCTCTTCTCTAAATGTTTGATAGAATGCTCTGGTGAAGCCTTCTGGTCCTGGGCTTTTGTTTGTTGGAAGACTTTTAATCACAGTTTCAATTTCAGTGCTTGTGATTGGTCTGTTCATATTTTCTATTTCTTCCTGGTTCAGTCTTGGCAGGCTGTGCATTTCTAAGAATTTGTCCATTTCTTCCAAGTTGTCCATTTTATTGGCATAGAGTTGCTTGTAGTAATCTCTCATGATCCTTTGTATTTCTGCAGTGTCATTTGTTACTTCTCCTTTTTCGTTTCTAATTCTATTGATTTGAGTCTTCTACCCTTTTTTCTTGATGAGTCTGGCTAATGATATATCAATTTTGTTTATCTTCTCAAAGAACCAGGTTTTATGGTGGTGCTGAACTCTCTCAGCTTTTGCCTGTCTGTAAAGGTTTTAATTTCTCCATCAAATCTGAATGAGATCCTTGCTGGGTAGAATAGTCTTGGTTGTAGGTTCTTCTCCTTCATCAGTTTAAATATGTCCTGCCAGTCCCTTCTGGCTTGCAGAGTTTCTACTGAAATATCAGCGGTTAACCTTATGGGGATTCCCTTGTGTTTTATTTGTTGTTTTTCCCTTGCTGCTTTTAATATGTTTTCTTTGTATTTTCTTTTATTTTTTTATATTAATTTTATTTTTTTGTGTGGTACACAGGCCTCTCACTGTCGTGGCCTCTCCTGTTGTGGAGCACAGGCTCCAGACATGCAGGCTCAGCGGCTGTGGCTCATGGGTCCAGCCACTCTGCGACATGTGGGATCTTCCCGGACCAGGGCACGAACCCGTGTCCCCTGCATCGGCAGGCGGACTCTCAACCACTGCATCACCAGGGAAGCCCTGTATTTTATTTTTGATGGTTTGAGTAATATGTGTCTTGGTGTGTTTCTCCTTGGGTTTATTGTGTATGGGACTGTTTGTTCGTTATGGAATTGATAAACTATTTCCTTTCCCATAATAAGGAAGTTTTCAAATATAATCTAATCAAATATTTTCTCAGTCCCTTTCTTTTTCTCTTCTTCTTCTGGGACCCCTATAATTTGAATGTTGGGGCATTTAATGTTGTCCCAGAGGTCTCTGAAACTGTTCTCCATTGTTTTCATTCTTTTTTGTTTATTCTGCTCTGCAGTAGTTATTTCCACTATTTTATCTTCCAGGTCACTTATCTGTTCTTCTGCCTCAGTTATTCTGTTATTGGTTCCTTCTAGAGAATGTTTAATTTCATTTATTGTGTTGTTCATCATTGTTTGTTTGCTCTTTAGTTCTTCTAGGTCCTTGTTAAACATTTCTTGTATTTTCTCCATTCTATTTCCAAGATTTTCAATCATTTTTATTATCATTTCTCTGAATTCTTTTTCAGGTAGATTGCCTATTTCCTCTTCATTTGTTAGGTCTGGTCGGTTTTTACCTTGCTGCTTCATCTGCTGTGTGTTTTTCTGTCTTTTCATTTTGCTTATCTTACTGTGTTTGCGGTCTCGTTTTTGCAGTCTGCAGGTTTGTAGTTCCCATTGTTTTTTAAGTCTGTCCCCAGTGGCTAAGGTTGTTTCAGTGGGTTGTGTAGGCTTCCTGGTGGAGGGGACTGGTGCCTGTGTTCTGGTTGATGAGGCTGGATCTTGTCTTTCTGGTGGGCAGGTCCACATCTGGTGGTGTGTTTTGGGGTGTCTGTGGCCTTATTATGATTTTAGGCAGCCTCTCTGCTAATAGGTGGGGTTGTGTTCCTGTCTTGCTAGTTATTTGGCATAGGGTGTCCAGCATTGTAACTTGCTGGTCGTTCAGTGAAGCTGGGTCTTGGTGTTGAGATGGATTTCTCTGGGAGATTTTCACGGTTTCATATTATGTGGAACTGGAGGTCTCCTGTGGACCAGTGTCCTGAACTTGGTCTCCCACCTCAGAGGCACAGCACTGACTCCTGGCTGGAGCACCAAGAGCCTTTGATCCACACAGCTCAGACTAAAAGGGAGAAAAAATAGATAGAAAGAAAGATAAAATAAATAAAAGATAAAATAAATAAAATAAAATAATGTAAGATAAATTAAAATAAAGTTATTAAATAAAAAATAATTATTAAGAAAAAAATTTTTTTAAGTTAAAAAAAAAAAAAGGAGGGACAGAACCCTAGGACAAATGGTGAAAGCAAAGCTATACAGACAAAATCTCACACAGAAGCATACACATACACACTCACAAAAACAGGAAAAGGGGAAAAAATAATCTATCTTACTCCCAAAGTCTACCTCCTCAATTTGGGATGATTCATTGTCTATTCAGGTATTCCACAGATGCAGGTTACATCAAGTTGACTGTAGAGATTTAATCCGTTGCTCCTGAGGCTGCTGGGAGAAATTTCCCTTTCTCTTCTTGGTTCGCACAGCTCCTGGGTTTCAGCTTTGGATTTGGCCCTGCCTCTGCATGTAGGTCCTCTGAGGTTGTCTGTTTTTTGCTCAGACAAGACGGGGTTAAAGGAGCAGCTGATTCAGGGGCTCTGGCTCACTCAGGCTGACGGGGAGGGAGGGGTACGGAGGGCGGGGCGAGCCTGCGGCGGCAGAGGCCAATGGGACGTTGCACCAGCCTGAGGCGCGCCGTGCGTTCTCCTGGGGAAGTTGTCCCTGGATCACGGCACCCTGGCGGTGGCGGGCTGCACAGGCTTCCGGGAGGGGAGGTGCGGATAGTGACCTGTGCTTGCATACAGGCTTCTTGGTGGTGGCAGCAGCAGCCTTAGCGTCTCATGCCCTTCTCTGGGGTCTGCACTGATAGCCGTGGCTCGGGCCCATCTCTGGAACTCCTTTAAGTGGCATTCTGAATCCCCTCTCCTCGCGCACCGGGAAACAGAGAGTCAAGAAAAAGTCTCTTGCCTCTTCAGCAGCTCCAGACTTTTCCTCCAACTCCCCCGAGGCTAGCCGTGGTGCACTAACCCCTTCAGGCTGTGTTCACGCGCCAACCCTAGTCATCTCCCTGGGATCCAACCGAAGCCAGAGCCTCAGCTCTCAGCCCCCGCCCGCCCCGTCGGGTGAGCAGACAAGCCTCTCGGGCTGGTGAGTGCCGGTCGGCACCGATCCTCTGTGCAGGAATCTCTCTGCTTTGCCCTCCACACCCCTGTTGCTGCGCTCTCCTCCGTGGCTCTGAAGCTTCCCGCCTCGGCCACCCGCCGTCTCCGCCCGCGAAGGGGCTTCTAGTGTGTGGAAACATTTCCTCTTTCACAGCTCCCTCCCACAGGTGCAGGTCTCGTCCCTTTTCTTTTGTCTCTGTTTTTTCTTTTGCCCTACCCAGGTACGTGGGGAGTTTCTTTCCTTTTGGGAGGTCTGAGGTCTTCTGTCAGCGTTCAGTGGGTGTTCTGTAGGAGTTGTTCCACGTGTAGATGTATTTCTGATGTATCTGTGGGGAGGAAGGTGATCTCCACATCTTACTCTTCTGCCATCTTCCTCCTCTTATTTATTTTATACCTAGGAGTTTGCCCTCTTAATGCCCTTCCCCTATCTTGCTGCACCCAGCCCTGCCCCCAGTAACCACTAGTTTGTTCTATCTGTGAGTCTGCTTCTGTTTTGTTATATTTGGGTATTATGCTTAGTGAAAGAAGTCAGACAGATAAAGACAAATATTGTATGTTTTCACTTGTATATGGAATCTGGAAAATAAAACAAATGAACGAATATTACTCATAATTGTCTAAGATCTATGTAGTCTCAGAAGCTGAGGGAGGAGTTTCATGAAGGTAGTGCTTGTCAATGTCAAATTCTAAAATAGATATACATCTTATTCTTCTCAGGAGGTAGTTGTATTTTGTAGGAAAAGTGCCTGTGTAATCTTCAGGTGATGAATGCTTCCTACTCGGCCAGGCAGTCAGTGTACATTCTCCAAGAATTAGATAATTAGATGTGCAAGAGAGTTATTGGAGGAAAGACTTGCAAAAGATAAAGGGAGGGGGAGCAGAAGTAGGCAAGAAGAACTTTCAGACCATAATTTCAGTCTGGCACCTGTGAAAGGAGTGAAAGAAGGAGGGAAGATTGAATTGGAAAATCCTCAGACTATAGCACAGTTCTGAGAAGGATTTGACTAGGCTGATGGGGAGTTGCTAACAAAAGGGTGCCCATTCGAGAAATCCTGTTTGGGACATTAATATTCTGGGTCTCACACCTTTCCTACCATTCCCAGTTGTTGGCTGGGAGCAGCTTGGAGGAAGTGTGGCCTCGATGTGATACTACATTAAATTCAAAGTTGTGGCCACAGGAGGCTGTCAGTCAACTATGCTCTATACAGTGAGTTCTCTAAAAGGAAGGTCTGGCTGCTCCATGATATTTTAGATTCAGGGAAAAAATCATGAAACAGAAGATTGATTGGTTATGTCTATTGCCAGAATTATTGAATAGGGTCTGAGTTGAGGACAAAGATCCTAGATCCTCACAATTTAAAGATAATCAGGGACTTCCCTGGTGGCGCAGTGGTTGAGAGTCTGCCTGCCGATGCAGGGGACACGGGTTCGTGCCCTGGTCCGGGAAGATCCCACATGCCGCGGAGCAGCTAGGCCCATGAGCCATGGCCACTGGGCCTGCACGTCCGGAGCCTGTGCTCCGCAACGGGAGAGGCCACAACAGTGAGAGGCCCACGTACCGCAAAAAAAAAAAAAAAAAAACAGAAAAAGATAATCAGACCCCTTCTCTCCCCAACTTCATCCTTCATCTAAGGGAAGCATAGTATTTTCAGTTGTATGAAAAATACAATATTTCTGTAGAGGAAGTGCCCTTTCATCTGAAAGCTAGGAGTGGGGGTGGGAGTGAGAAGTACTTCCAAGGAATTACTTGCAGAGAATGGAGTAGCTGCAAGATGTGGAGACTGGCATTTTGCTGCCTGACTGAATGGACTTATTAGGTTGAATAATCTTCAGTCTTATTTGGATACTGTCTTGGGACCTTGGTGATAGAGTTTTGGGAGGGCTTGATGTGTGTATCTGGAAGGTGGGAGGTTTAATTTGTACAGAGAATGCTATTTTTTTCTTTATCGGGTTTCCTGAATGTAAGGTGTTTACTGGAGCAAAATGAACTAAGAAGCCAAGGAATGATTATAAGGTTATTTAACTGGGGGTAAAATAATGGTTGTTCAGTCGTAAGGAATGAAAAGGAAAGCCTTAGCAGCTCACACTGCTCCATGTGAAGGAGCCCATAGGGTAGAGAGGTAGCAGGAGCTATGGGGCTGTCCAGGAGCCTCAAGCATGAGTACACACACCTAGACAGGATATTTGGGAAATGTATCACTGGTATGGCTTAAGGAGACATTACAGACTATCTCTGAGGGGTTTTTCAGGGATGTAGGACATGGGGATGGAGCCAAACAACACTCCAAGAAAGCCCAAGATGTACCCCATCAACACACATTTCACTACATCCTCCACTTAGTAGGTAGGACTGTAGGTAGCTTACTTAACCTCATTATCACAGGTTTCTTGTCAGTAAAATGGGTTAGTAATCATAGCTAATCTAAGAGTATCATTGTATTAGATGAGTTAGCACAATTGCTTAGAACTGTCCTGTATATTCTATATTTCATTAGTTCTCAGAGGCCAGTAATTGTTAGATTCATTTTCACTTTAAGTACCGCAAAAACAAAAATTCGGACAATTAAACTATGATACATCATCAATTATAAGTCACATTGCTATTTAAGAAATATTGGAATATGAAAGAATGTATTTTAGAATTTATGAAGTATGGTAGTGAGTACTCAAGAAGCATTATATATTATATCTGTATAATTATAGTTACTATTTGTTATAATTGTTGTTATTTGTGAAAATCACCAGGAGAAGATGAACCAGACAAAATCAGGGCAAGATCAAAGATGGCTTCCCTTTACTAATATTATGACTAGTTATATAAGATGACATCTGCTTCCCCTATTCTTATTTCAGTCCTTATAAAACTCTGGGATAATTGGACCTAGAAGAGGGACTAGAAGACTGTGTATTCAGGGCTTCTTCTATGGTTGTGCAGATCGTGTACTGGACAACATAGGGAAAGGGTCATATGGTATGTTGTATGAATCCTGCTCCCTAGAATTGGGCATTGCATGGCCTGCATGTATCTATACTGAGGCCTGCATGGATCTCATATCCCAGCCTCCCAGTCTGTCTCTGACCCCTTACTCTGATAAACCAGGGTCACAGCCCAAGGCTTAGCTGGAGAAAAGGGAAGAGATGAATTTTAAATCAATTTTGAGGTTAAAGTTTTAAGCTATACTCTCAGTTATGAAAAATACCTAGAAATGATAAAATATGCTCAAGATGTAAAGAAACTGGAAAAGGTGATTTATCAGAATGTGACTGAAGGTGTTAATGGCAAAAAAGTTAAAATATATTCATGTTTTTACCATACCATATTTAGAATCCTCAATAATCTGGTATTGTAAAATTGAAAGGAAGAGATGTCTTCTGACCCAGAGAAACCTCCACTTTTCCTAAGAGAAACAGACAAATGATTATGAACTAATTGTTATTGGGCAGGAGAGTTCTAGCAGATGCAAAGAGAAGGCAGGGATTAGTCCTGCAGGGGCAGTAGAGAAGAATTCTTTGAAAAGTTTTAAACCAGGCTAAAATATGATAAGTGGAATCTAAAGCCATGTCTGATTTCTGTAAGTGGTAAAGGAAGATACTTGTGAAGAAAAGTCCTTTGGTAACCTGTGTGTTATGGACTGAATGTATGTGTTGCCCTCCCCCCAGTTCATACGTTGAAGCCTTAACCCTCAATGTGACTATATTTGGAGACAGAGACTGTGAGGTGATGATGAAAGTTAAATGAGGTCATAGGGGTGTCCTAATTTTATAGGACTGGTATCCTTAAAAGAAGAGGAAGAGACACCAGAGAGCTGTCTCTCTGTCTGGTCTGTCCATGCTCAGAGGAAAGGCCATGTGAAGCCAAAGAGGCAATCTGAAAGCCAGGAAGAGAACTCTCATCAGAAAGCAAGCCTTGTCAGAATGTAACCTGGGACTTCCAGTCTTCTGAACTATGAGAAAATAAATTTCTGTTATTTAAGCCACCCAATCTTTGGTATTTTGTTATGGCGGCCAGAACAGACTACTACACTTTATCTACTCTAATTAAACTAATTCTAGCCCTCAATTATTTTAATCTATAATTCTCCAATCACACAGACTAGCTTAGCTTTTGCTTTGCTTTTTATCCTTCAAATTTTTTAGATTCTCACAATAGTCCAGTGAAAATAAGTTATTTTCCCTTTTTACAATGGAAAAATATTGAGGCTCAAAGAGTTTCAGCTAGTAAGTTGCTCTAAGTGCATTGCTGTTTCTACTCAAATCCAAATACCATTTTAAAGTTAGGGAAAGGGTCAGGAGCTTGGCAACCCTAGATCATGACAGCCACATCTCCCTTCTTCAGCTGTATGCTGTGATAATTTCACAGGATAAAAAATAAGGGTCTTTCTCTTAGAAGAGCAAAACTTCCAGGGTTTTTGCAACTTTTTGAAGAGTTAACACCATAAAGTTGTTGATTTTGCAGGGAGCAAGGGACATAAGGAGAAGCAGTTATCCTATGGCTGCAAAGAATAATCCTAGAACATATTTGATTTATCTTCTGTTCAAACTATTCTTTCCAAGGATGTTTTCCAAGTAATTATACTAAAAAATCAATTAAGAGCCTTATCAGGTATGGTAAAGCCTCAGGTGCAACTCACAAAGTTCAATTATTAGAGTGTAAAGGCGGCTTCAAAACCATCAAGCAATCACAGTCAGTTGTGGCATTGAAGCAAAAATAGCAGCATTTGGCATTTGGAACTATTAACTCAAAACTCTTGTTCAGGTTGACTCGAGAGTCCCATTTCTACAAGCAGGAAAGAGAATTCCATTTCCAGAGGGCCTTCCCACCCACCCGATTACTGATCATCTCCAAACTAACCCACAGTCCATCTTCCTAGCTCTCTTACCTCTTAGCCATGGACTCTCAGTAGGGTCCTCAAACATTCTGTGAGGCCACAATTCTGGAGAGACTCTGCACTAATCCTCTCCTACTACACTTTTTTCCTTGCCATTCTTCAAACTGTATTTAACATTAATTTGTCATCTGGACTGGTTATTGATCGGACTGGAGCACACTGAGGAACTTGTTAAGAGACTCCACTCTTTAAAAAGTTCCCTCGTTTGAATTTACAAAGGATGTTAGTGGGTCTGAATTGCTGGAGTAGAATTTAAGGGAATGCAGTCTTGCCTGGGAATAGCCAGCCATGCACGTCAGCATTTTCCAGGTGAAAATGAATAGGGCTCCTTAGAGTTAGGCAGCCATGTGCTATTTACAAAATACCTTCTCATATAGGATCTTAGTTTTTCTCCTGTCCTCTGTTTTTCTTTCCCTTTCCCCTCATCTCTTTCCCCTCTTCCTTCCCCCTCTCCCTCCATGCTTTCTTACCACCTTCCATCCCTTCTTACCTTCCTCCCTCCCTCCTTCCCTTCTTCCTCTCTTCCTTTTTATTCTCTTCCCAATCTTTTCTTCTGCAAACATTTAATGACTGCTGGGCACTGTGCCGAGAAAAATGTGAATTCAGAATCAAAAGATTGTTAGTTTTAAAGGGTTCAATGTTTGTGGGGTTGACAGCAAGTAAAGAGGTAATTCTAATGTAGATTGATAAGGGTTATAGTTGGAAGCACAAAATACTTCTTTGACAAGAAGCCCCGAACTGCCAAGCTGGGTGCCAGGGTGAGGGTGAGGTTAGGAAAGACTTTCTGAAAAATGTGACCCTTGAGCTACTTCTGAAAGAAGGAATTCCATTTAGGTCAGTGACAAAGGGAAGGAAGAGTTTTCTAGGAAAAGGAACCGACAGTGCAAAGGATTGCAGATAATATGTTTGCTTTTGGCGAAGACCAAATAGTTAGGTATATCTGGCTTTGAGCGTGAGGGAGGTGGCACAGGGGGTCAAGTTGAAGGTCAGAGAGTGGCAGGATAATGGTCTGCTCAGATAGGCAATGGTGAAATCATGAAAGTTCCTGTGTGTCACATAAAGGAGACTAGACTTAATCTTGAAGGGAATGGACTGTTCTAAGAAGGAAAGTGTTGCAGTCTGGTTAAACTCTAATTAGATTTTTAAGTCCCTTGTCTGCCTTCAAGATTCAACCAAATGTTCATAGTGTTGTTGCATTCTTACACTTCACCTGATTTCTACTCTGCTGTTGCTTCACCGAAAGTAGAAGAGTTGCTGAGTCAGCACGGCAGGGAGGAGTGTGTAAGGAACATGGATTATTCATGGGACCTGTGCAGTGTTCCAGGTGCAGCCATGATTGCTGTGGACTGGGACCATTTGTAATGCAAAGGCATGGCAAGAAAATCCATTTTCTCATTTTCAGAGCTGATTTTATCTCCATGCTCCTGCCCATGTTACAAATTTAGGCTGATAAATTGGAACAGGAGACACAAAGAGCAAAATGGAATTTTTAATCACTGTTAGCAAAAGGATTTCTTAGATGTCAATTTATAAACTCCCTTATTTAGAAAAAAACTAATTCAGAGAATATATCTTGAGACTTTGTGGTATAAAACAAGGGAGAATGAATTTGAAGCCAGACAAATCTGGATTTGAGTTATGCAATCTTGGGAAAGTCAGCTAGCTTCTCAGTACCACAATTGCTTTATCTGTAAAATGTGAGTAATGATGCTATGGGAAGTAGAATTATTGGCTCCAATTCATCACGTCTTCCTGGATCCTTGGCTTTAGGTTGTGACTGCAGTTATTCCCACTAGAGGAAAATCTAGAGGGATATATATTTTCCTGTCCTTTTACTTTGGGCTTAGTTATATGACTTGCTTTGGTCAATGGGATATGCGGGGGTGGGCAGTTACAGTGTGACAACCTTAGAAGTATCCCATGGTTCTTTTTTCCTTCTTGCACTTCTGCTATTGCCACAAAAAAAAAAACTTCTGTAGGATTTTGCAGACTCCTTAGTCTGGGCTCCAATGAAGCAAACTTACTCAGAATCTACAGCAAGGAGTCAAGGTCAGCAGAAACTGTAGCTTGAATCAGATGTGCCCCATTAACTCACAGGCATGTAAACAAGAATGAATAATTTTCACTTCAAGCCATTGAGTTTTGTGGTGACTTGTTATGTGGCAATAGCTAATTGATACAAACACTGTGTTAGGCTGCTTCTGAAAAGGCTCCCAGTGATTCCTTTCTCGTACAGTCACCCCTTGTGTAATCTCCTCTCTTTGTATGTGGACTGCATATATTGACCTAGTGACTTTCTTTTAACTAGTAGAATATGGCAAAAGTGATGGCATGCCGCTTCTGAGATTTTGTTGTACAAGATTATGACTTCTGTTTTGCTGATACTTTCACTCTTTCTGCTTACTCACTTTGAAGAAGAAAGTTGCCATACAGGAGACCCACATAGGCAGGAACTGAGACTGGCCTCTGGCTAACAGCTGGGTGGAACTGGAGCCCCCAATCAACAGCCTATGAGAAACCAAATCCTGCCAGTAACCATGTTGTAAGTTTGAAAGCAGATCTATCTCCAGTTGACACTTCAGATGAGATTGCAGCCTGAGTGACACCTTGATTACAGGTTTGTGAGAGACCTTAAAAGAGGGGATACAGCTGAGCTTCAGCCAGATTCATGACCCTTTAAGGAAACTGCAAGGTAATAAATGCTATTTTATGTCCCTTACTTTTGGGGTAATTTGTTATACAATAGTTGATAATGAATACACTTGCCTTGGGGCTTTCCTGGGAAGAATAAATGAAATCACATATTTAGGTTGTCACATGTAGAATAATGGCACACTAAAGATGTTCATGTCCTTATGATAGGAACCTTACATGGCGAAAGGGACTTTGCAGGTGTGATTAGTTTTACAGACCTTAAGATGAAAAGGTTTTTCTGGGTTAGTCAGTTATGTCCTGATCTAATCCCATGAGTCATTAAAAGTAGAGAATATTTTCCAGCTGTGATCAGAGAGACACACAAAGAGAAAGAGAGAGATGTGACAATGGAAGAAATGTGGGAGATGAGAGATGCAAGGTGGGAAGGACTAAACCCGCTTTTGCTGACTTCGAAGAAAGGGGGCCATGAACTAAGGAACACAGGTGGCCTCAAGAAGCTGACAAAAGCAAGGAAACAGTCTCCAGATGGAATGCAGCCATGTTGATACCTTGATTTTTTTAGCCCACTGAGATCAGTATTGGAGTCTGACATACCAAACTGTAAGTTAATGAATTTATGCTAGTTTAAGTACTAAATTTGTGGTAATTTGTAACAGCAGCAATATCAAATGAACACATAGGGTAACCTACCTGGCCTTAATGAACATGGATTTTCTTCTCCCTTTTACTTTCTCTCTTTATTCATGTTTGAAACAAGTGGATTCAACTTTATGTAAGAACCGTTTGTGTATAAACTTCATAACATTATTTGAGGGTTACTGAGAGAATATCAGTAAGCCCTTAAAACAATGCACATAGTAAGCAGTCAGATGTTAGCTATTATCATTGTTATCATTGTTATTGATAGTGTTATTGTTTAGAGTCTCTGGATTCAGTTCTCTACTCCAGTAGAGAATAGAGTGTTCTTTATTCCACTGAGGAACTATGGTATAGGCAACAGTGAAAAGTGTTGGACATAAGACTTTTTTTCCTGGGAACCCCAGTGCTCAAACTTAAAACTTTGTTATAAAAAGTTTAGGATCATTTGTTATAAACTTGTATTTTCCTGAAAAATAGTCACAGTTGTAGGCATTTTCTTCTGTTGCCAAAAAGAAATTTTAGGATGTGAGAATGGTCCTCAGTTATCTCATGGGCTGTCACATGGAAGCAGGAGCAGATATTTTTTCTTTCTGTGTGATCTCATTTGGTAGAAGGAGCAATGGGTAGAAGCTTCAGGAAAGCAGAAGAAGAACTACTGGAGCTGCCTAGAACCCCAGGGCCCCTAAAAGGAGACTTATGAACTATGAAATGAGCAAAAATTAGAGTATGTAATGTTATCACAGATATGGTGAAATGCACTCTTTAAATTCCTAAAGAGACATACTTACTCTACAATCTAGTCTCATGAAATAATCAAAGGTGTAGGAAGAGGTTATGCAATTAATTTTTAATGCAGCATTGTTTATAGTAGCCAAAACAAAATAAAACAACAAAAAAGAAAAAGAACCTAGCCAATTGGCTATGAAGAAAATTTGAGTCAATGAACACACATCGACTCACTGGTTTATTACACAGACTTTAAATATGATTCAATGTGAAGAGCTTATATGACATGAAAAATATAGTATAATTTTAAGGGCATATAATCAGTGTGAGGAACTGTCTATTCAATAAAATAACAACTAGGGCTTCCCTGGTGGCGCAGTGGTTGAGAGTCCGCCTGCCAATACAGGGGACACGGGTTCTTGTCCCGGTCTGGGAAGATCCCACATGCTGTGGAGTGACTGGGCCCGTGAGCCATGGCCACTGAGCCTGCACGTCCAGAGCCTGTGCTCTGCTATGGGAGAGGCCACAACAGTGAGAGGCCTGCGTACCGCAAAAAAATAAAAAATAGAATAACAACCACGTAAAACAAATAAGCAAAAATATGCTTAAAGTGTAGAAAACTATAATGAAATATAGCTCACCAATAACAGACGTTTTCTTTGGAGAGAGGAACTCTGATTAGTTCTCTTCCTTCACTTTTACACTTCCATTTTTTCAACATATTTTCATAATGTGCAAATAATATTTTTGGACTGAGAATATAACATACTTTATTTTAAAAAGTGGATAAAAGGTTTTTTCAGAATTTGTTTCTTCCCCAAACATTTTTATTTTCCCCAAGGGGCTCCAGAGACTCTGTTGTGTTCACCCATACACCCACTTGAAAAACTCACTGTACAGATTATTCAAAATGATAAATGTTTATGAAACAATTAAATACAAATACCAAAAAAGGTTCCATCCTTATCAAGTACTTACCAAGTATGAGGTATGAGAGTGTCAATAATAAGGTCTTTCACTCATTACTGAGAAATAGAAGTAGATGAAGTACAATTCCCTGAGTGTTTACTATATGCTGGACACTTTACATATGTTCTCTCATTTAATTCTTGCAACTGACATGCGAATTAAGTATTATATTCTCAATGCTAAGATGAATAAATTAAAGCTTACCCAAGGTTGCCCAAATAGAAGCCTGCCCAGACAGGAGTATAAACAATGTTTGTTTTCAAAGCCCATGTCCTTCTCACTATTCCAGGCTATTCATACAACTATGTAATGCACCATTTTCTCTACTCTGAATGATTCATTATCTTTGTCTTTTAATGAAAATGGTCGAGGCTTCTCATTTCTCAGTTATGTTATGTTCCTTTATGATTCCTTTGTTGGTTCTACAGTGGATCAGGCCTAAACTGTTTGAAGTTGAATATTCTGTTCTTCATGGTGTTAGAATTTCCCTACCATTTAACTCTCCTGGCCTTTTTTCCTCTAGGCTCCATGTAAATATACAATTCATAAGTCAGATATTCTCTACCTTCTTTTTAATTTTATTGGAGAGGAGTTTATGAAGCACTGCTTCCTCATAGGACAGTTGCCCAAGTGATCCTAGCAGATTGGTGCAGCTGACAGAGCCAGGGGTAGATAACTGGCTCAAGGGCAGTCAAGGGCCTGGCATAATCAATCTATCCAACAGGTGTGTTAATCGCCAAATGACCCGGTTAGATCCGACCTCAGCGAATTTGAATATAATACATAGAAACAGTGGTTAGTAGTGAGGGCAGAAGCCATAATGCACATAGAGGATGGGAGTAACTGGATGTTTGAGGTGACAGAAGACATGAATACAAAAGTGTGAGTAAGCAAGAAGACTAGCCAGGAATTGTTGGTAGCAGAAAGAGAAGAATGGGTGAGTCATGGTAGTGACAGACATCAGAGAAGGACACTGGACATTTACTGCTGGTGCAGCAGCAGCAGAGGCTGACCACTAGAATGGCCTCCCAGTTCTCGAGCAATGTTCTATCCACCTGGAGGCTGGGATCTGCAGCAATGGAAACTTTTTTTTCTCTGTGTATTCTTAAATAAAAACTCCAAGCAAACAAACAAAACTTATTAATGTAATGTGTATGTGTGTTTATTTTTAGTCATTTGAAAGAGGCTACCTGTCAAGTTTCATCTGGCTGAAGGGTGTAAGGTCTTTCAAAGAGCCCAGAAGATTGACCATTAAAGAATGGGTAAATGATAATGCATAGCCAGGAGAGCTGCCTTCAAAATGCCCAGTTCTGGATTCTTTCTTGCTTAGAGAAGAAAGGGAAGAAGAAACACTATCTCCTGTTCTTAATTTTTTTCTAAATCTTGGACTTTCTTATTTGATATTTTTCACTAGTACAGTGAACAGTTGATGCAGATAATAGTGCAAATACCTCAGATTATGGTCCCATCTTTCTCTCAGACAGGTTTGGTGCTATGATGGCAGGCAATATAGGATTGAGGATTCAAAAATTAAAAGTCATACCCTATTTGTGTCCATATTAGTTCTGTGATTTCTGGAGAATTACTAAGCTCTCTGGATTTCAATTTCTTCATCCATTAAAAAAGGAGAATAATAATAGTCCCTGCCTTCCTAACCTTTAGAACTGCTCTGCAAGTTAAAAAAGATAATGAATTTGAAAACTATAAAGTAATTGAAATAGCTAGTATTTTTCTTACCATCAATAACAGCATGCTGCTAATAAGCCATTTCCTGAATTTGAAGAGTTTTAGTAAAAATTACTTATATACCTCACTGTTTAGCCTTGTGGACCATTTGCTAGTAGGGCTATATCAGTCTCCTTAGGCACTGTCCATGAGCTGGAAGTGTCATTTGAATTAGGTTAAAAACATCTGAAAGCAGCTGTTGATGGTGTGTGGTTGGCTAATGATCTAGTCTGTCTTCCATGTCTCTTTAAGGGTGAACAGAAAAGAAAGGAGCAACAAACCATCACTGACAAATGTGCTTGTAACTTCTCAATGACAGCCAACCCATGGTGCAGGTCAGGAAAATTGGTTGCTTCTTTTATGTTGACTATAGAAAGCCAAAGACCTTTATTTGAGCAACCATCCCAAGAGCACCTGTGGTCCACATATACTTCATGTTTCCTCCTCCCAAAGTCTTTGGTTGTGGGGTTGGTTCACCTTAACCATCTACCCATCAAGGCCCACCTCAAAGGCCAGTGCCATTATGAAGTATTCCCTGGTTCCCCTTAGGTCTCTTTTCCATTTTAAATTTCTTAATGTTTTACCTGTTCTGCTTTTATGGCACTTAGCACTTTTTGCATGGACTTTGGCACACTCTTGGTACATTTAATTTCTATCACTAGACTGGTATGTTACATGAGTGTAAGCTCTGTTTCTGATTCATCTTTTTATGCAACAGAATGCAAAGCTTTGCTTCTACCTGACATAGAGGTTTCTCAGAAAATGATCAATGAACAAATGGGTATAGACCCACAACAAGTAAGAAAATAGAAGAACAGGCAGAATTTAACTTGAGCAGTTTGTTTCGAAAGTACTCTACAAGCCAGCTCTTTGAAATTTAGAACTCTCATTTCCCATAGAGAATATTATAAGTTGAGAGTAGGTTTTTAGTCCTTTCTCTCTCGGGCTAAAAGAATTCCAGCTTTTGCACCCATTTCTCTCATACTCTTACAATCATAGCCTCTTTCTTTTTCTTGAATTCCATTTACAACTATTTCTTTGAAATCCCTAGAAATTAGCTTAACCCTTTAGACATGATCTGTTGGCCTGATGTTCTGTGGGTAAAGTAGTGTGTATGAGCCTCCACCTCACTCCTCCTCTTTGGCTCCCCTGAAGGCTGACCTTCCCATATCTTACTGGGCCCAAAGATCCTTCTACCAGTTGACTTGGCTTTGCTCTAATTCCCAATAACAAGCCAACTAAAATAGCCTCAGCCTCGGTTAAAGAAACAGCCTCTTGTTTTAGTCATTGATCCTTTATTTTGTTCCGTTAATATATCAAGCATTAGTAACATGAAGGCTAATCATATATTGAACACTTGTGTGCCAGGCACTGTGCTAAGATCTTTGAATAGGCTGTTTTATTTAATTCTCACAACAAACCTTGAAGTATGTAATGTTAGGATTCCTATTTTATAGAAGAAGAAACAGACTTAGATTTTCAGCTGCTTGGTATAGTCAGTGTATATATGGTGGCAAAGCCAGTCTTCAAACATAGACTTGTCTACCTCCAAAAGACATGTGTTTAATTACCGTGTTAGTTTCTAGCAGATGGGCAATAGTCTTTTGGTTGTGGGGTAGGGAAGGGGGAAAGAGAATTGGATAGAAGTCATGATTTCAGTTCTGCCAGAACTGGAGTGGACAAATAATTTAACCTCAAAGAACTGGTTTCCCTTAAAATTTGTATAACTAAAACCATTCCATTATGAATAGTAAATGAGGTGATGTTTTTGAAAGGTATAGGTCACTGCTTGGTGAAACTATTCTGCAAATAATTTATTTTTCTTCTTTCAATCTATTCCTCTTGCCCTTCTGTTTGCTTGAAATGTGGTGACCATAAATGCCTGTTCTCTAAAATACATAGGCACACTCCCCTTCACTCTTAAATAGGTCCCCATTTAGACACGATGAATTATATGGCCATGTTCTGGATGATAGTGGTACTCTCCTTGCCTTCATTATCTGCATGCAGTGGAATCTTTCTAATTGCAAATATGATTGCGTCTTTCCTCTGCTTAGAACTCCTTACCTCATTGCCCTAGAGGTAAAATCCAACACCTTCACAGTGGTGTATGAGGCGCTTCATGACCTGAGCCTGCTGTAATTGTATCCCCTCTCGTACTCACCCAGACTTTTATTCTAAGTGCTGTTCATAGCAACTACCTGCAGTTTCTTGAAACACCTTTGCTGTCTATTGCTTCTATGCCTTTACAGATGTCTTCCTGTGCCTGGAATATTTTTCATCCCTGTCATTGTTTTTCTATCATTAGGATCCTTTTCTATGTGTAGGGAACCTTCCATTTTGAGATACATTGTGGGACTGCACATTGTTTTACTGCATAGCAGATGAAATAATATTACTTCATTACAAATCCACTTTGTGGCTAAGACATGAGCATATGATCTTGACTCTGACAATCAGAATTTGGCTCAGGAACTTGTGACACAAGAGGGAAGGAACAAGCATTGTCTCTTATTTTCTGACAGAGATAGCAACAATAGAAGCTTCAAAGTCAGAGAGCCTGAGTCCAAATCTTCTCTACCTCAGTTACTAGTTGTGTAATCTTACACTAGCCAAATAACTTCTTTACATCAGTTTCTTCATCTGTAAAATGGGGATAACAATAGTGCCTACTTCAAATAGTGCTTGGAAGGATTAATCATACAAACGTTATGACTGAAACAATGCCTGGTTCCTAGTACATGCTCAAAAATATTGTCATTATTATTGTTATTGATAATAGTAATAATAATAGCAATCATGGTAAACTACTTTCTGTAGCATCAGCTTTTATTTTTCTTGCATCTAAAAACTGTGACCAATACATTTCCCTCTAACTAGGTTAATTTGGACTTGTGCTTAATGTCTAACTTAAGATTTTTTCCTCCCAGAAACCTTTCCTGAACCTACTGCCACATTAGTGACCACTGCTCTGGACTCACATTTTGTTTTCATTAGAAGCAGAGCACTTATCACACTTTATTAAAATGTCTGGTCCTTGCTGTTCTCTCCAACTAGACCATGAACTTCTAGGCAGCCCTGGCCACTCCCTCAACATTGTATCCCTAGAGTCTAGCTTAAGCAGTACCTTGACACCTTGTAGGTGTTCAGTAAACATTTGCTGGATGAATGATCAAATCCCCCACCACCCTCTGAGATCCTGCAATGGGAGAGTCAGCCAAGTAGGAGAGTCACTGATTTCCATTCACATGCTCCAGCTTTTCCTGTGGGTTCTCTCCCTGTGACCCCATTTAAGATCATGCCAATCAACATTCATATTTGCACTGATGATCCTGAAATGTCCTCGACAATCTCAAGAGAGTCACAGTCAGTATATTTCATTGCTGCAGTGCTCCTGCCTCCCAGGTTTGGGTTAGGAGATGGAACTAACCCCAGAGATCTGATCCCAGTCAGTGCTATTGTGTTTCCCTTTAAGAGTATCTTATTAAAGTCAGGAGAATGCAAAGCAGTTCTCCAGATCTGGGAGCCAAATGTGTCATAAGAAGAAATTAGGTGCTCCCATTTATTCTTTTTTGAGTCAATGACCTGAGGCAACACCATGCTATCTTCTAACCAGATAGGATTACTTGCTGTTTTTCTATTCATGGCTGGGCTGAGCATTTACATCTTCTTGCCTTTGTGTATGCTATTATCTCAGTTTCCTGTGGTTCCTCACCATTTAAAGTATAAAGACATAATGGCTTAGCAGGCCATTCAAGGCTCCTTACAAACTGAGCCCCATCTATCTTTCTGATTTTATCTCCTACCATACCCTATCAGATCCTCTAACCTCCATCTGATTAATCATTCACTCATTTCTTTTATATCTTTAACAATAATTTATAGATTATACTTCGGACACAGTAGTGACCATCATGGCATTGCAGTATAGTGGTAGAAATAGAAATTTACAAATAGTATAAAATAAAAATAGAAGTGAAATCATAATGAGTCCCCTGAAGTTAAATTGTAACAGAGGCTAACAATGACAGGAGATTGTACGACAGGCGGGTCTGATCATGAAGGGGTTCTTGGAAATTAAAACACCTTCAGAAAGCCCTTTAGGAGTTTGTTGAATTCAGGCATTGTTCTGTGTCATTGCTGTATCAACAGGACTTAGCACCAGACCCAGGGCAGAGCAGGCATGCAATAATCAAATAAATGTATGAATGAAAAAAATTGACATTGATAAAGGATAACTTAATCTACACACAGTCTCATAACCAACTTCCATTCTCCATTCTTAGGTAACAGTTGACAAAAGCACACGTGTGCGCACACATTTGTCTGGGAGTAAATATCAATGTAATTATATATTAATTAATACTTTAACATTTACAATGCTTTTCTTCCCAAAGTCTCAATGAATTGCACCTAGAATCATTAATGCAGGAAGATAAAATTCTTATCTTTATTGATAGGAAACTGAGTCTATGAAGTGAGTTGCCTAAGGTGACTCATCTAGTAAATGATAGAAATGGATAGTGTACTTTGGTCCTGTGGCTTCAAGTCTGGGCTCTCATACTTCTTTATTTACAAAGAACTAAGGGTGGTATGACGTCAATAATACAGGAATAAGGAATGCAAGTCAACACTTGACTGGATAAAATATTTAAAAATTTCTTCTTGAAGAAATAGGAACACGAAAATGTAGTGAAGAATCACAGGGGCAGGCCTGGGAGAAGGAAACCCAGAGAGCTGACTGGCAGGTGGAGTCCCTGGTTATCCAGGAATATCTGCCAGTTCAGGCAGAGGCAGCTGCGAAGTTGGCGTGGGAGGTCCAAGGCCTACTGTGGATGGGGAGCCCCAGTAAATCACTCATGCTTTGAATTGGGAGCCCTGAGGTCTCCACTCAAGACGGAACAGAGAGCCAGAAGCAGTCAGGCTCTCTAGAGACTCATTCACTGTAAATGGCTTGAGGTGAAGTTTCCTTGCCAGTGCCCCTAACCACTGCCAGAGGCATATCTAAATACTCCTATCACCTAGGCCCCAATTATTTCCATAATTAAGTTTTTTAACATAAACTATTCAGAACTCAATAAAAAATAACCTGAGGGGAATCGTTCTTGGATAAGTTAAATTTCCTCTCTCAAGTATCATTTTGTCCATGGAGCCTGGCTTTAATATGGGGGCCATTAAAGGACTTTAAGGAGGAGACTGAAATGTTTGGGTGAGTTTTCTAAAGAGAAAACTCTGGAAGCTATATGAAAGTTGGTTTAGTGTTTGGTTAGAATTATCTTAACCAGCTTCCACTTAACCAATCGGCTAGATTAATCAACCTACAAGGTTAAATGCTGCTCTTCCTCTTGAAAACATTCTGATGGATGTCTACAGCATGCTTGTGTTCAGTAGGCAGTACTCTAGTACTCTCCTGTACTTCTGCTCACTGACTTGTATGTTTCCAAAGAGTCACTTGTGTTAGTTACCAAATTACTTATGCCAATTAGTGTCCTTCCTGTAGATATATAATTTGAGTAAATATTATGTAAGATGATAAGATATTGCTTAAAAAAGGACAGCTTTTGTTTCAATGAAAGTATGTTGAATGCTTTAGAAAAACTCAGTAGAGGCACATACTAAAGAATTAGCATCAAATAAGATGTGAACCCAAAATTATAATGATTGTGGAAAAGTGAAACATTTCAGAAGGATTTCATATTTAGATTAGTTTTCAAATATTTTAAAGACTTTAAGAGAAAATAGTATATGGAAGTAATGGATACTTGTTGTCATAGAAATTATATCCTAGCTTCCAATGGAATTGTGATATGGGAAAGATTGGCATATCAAAAAGGATTTATTAAACATATGTTACTATTAATCAATAACATGGGGTCAAATAAAATTACTTCCATATTAATGGTATGACATATAAGATTATATCATAATATATTATTTATTTAATATCATTATAGTAGTAATATTATATGATTAATATTACATTATGATATTCATGTATATTATTAAAATAATTCAATAACACTTTATTTTAATATTAGTTAATAATGGCAAAATAATGAGTAATGTATTCCATTTTATCAGCTATTCCATATATAAACATTCTGTATCCTTAATGACTAGCCCAAGGCTTTTACAGAATAGGCACTCAAGATTACATAATGAATGAATAAATCAATATACAACCTTTTAGTTTCATAATCATTTTTCTCAGGAATCACTCAAATTGGTCATCAGTTGAAAAATGTGAATCCCGTAAATCAACACAATAGCTATAGGTGTGCTCTCACCAGCAATGGCCCCATTTTCCCACAGAAGTGACTTACGGCATTTATCATCCAATAAACCTATTAGTGATTTTTATAACCTTAGTATAAGAATCTGTGTTGATTAACTTATTCATTTATTACTCCCACAAGCATTTATAGAAAGCCTACTGTGTGTTAGGTGTTGGCCTAATCACCTCTATAAATTACCAGTTTATTATTTTGGCCTACTCATTAAATTGCTTGAATTGTTTTGGTTTCTTGAGTCTATCATCTAAAATATTAGCTACTTCTACTAGCTGTTTATCACCTGCAAATTTGACAAGCGTGTTATCATGTAATTATTCAAGTCATTGAGGAAATATATTTAATAAGTTTGAGCAAAATAAAGAAGATAGTAGAAACCACTGGAATATTCCTTCTAGACTGTCATTCCTAGGAGAATTATTCTCATTCAGCTGGGGCTGAATATAGAATAAATCTGACAAGGTAGAATTTCAGATAACCAGTATGATTTAGGGATGATGTGGTACATTTTGGTAACGTTTGAGACTATCCAAGAAAATAAATGCAGAAATTCTATCCCAAAGGGGAAATGGTCAACGCCCAAGGGACATCTAAAAGAGGAGCAGCTAGGAATATTACCAATATGGGGAGAAGAAGCCAGGGGAAGTCACAGTTAGGTTCATAGAGATAGAAGGTAAGACTTTAGGAATTCCCTAGGGAAATAGTATGTGGCCATGACAGGTTTTTTAGGCCATCCTGTACGAGTGTGTCAAGGCTCTTAATGGGAGTAAAGCTGAATGGAGATAGGTTGACATCAATCTACAAATCATTCCTCTTTTATACTGTCAAATCTGGTTGGGTCTTTACTTAATCCCAGTTAGTGGAAAAGAGTGTGAATTACTTGAAAGAATAGGGTTCCTTGACCTCCTGAACCAAGGAAGAGACAACCAGCCATTGTATCAATACCTTTCTGGGATTGGAGATGAAGAAAGAATTGGCATTTCCTGGCCATAGTGTTAAAGGGCTTTTCTGATGCTCTCAGCTGGCACCTGGTCCAGAATTCCCTTGTTCTCAAGTCTTGGTCTCTTTACTTGAATTTCTTCACTAGAAGGAGTTTCTCTGTTCCAGTGGGAAAATGCAGAGCTCTCATTGCCTTAAACCTAGGATATGGGGACATAGTGCAAGTGGAGAAGGTTCTAAACTGCATTAGTTCAACAAATATTTATTGACTGCTATGTTCCAAGCACATTTCTACATGTTCAGAGTATATCAATGAGAAAATAGACAAAGGACCTTGTCCTCATGGAACTACTGTTCTAGCAGAGAGAAATATATAATAAACACTAAAACCAATCAACAAGTGAATTCAGTAGTTTCTTAGAAGGTCATAATTGCTATGCAAAAGGGAAAATAGAAGTGTAAGAGATAAGAGTTTCATGGAGTAGGTGGACAGATTATTGTATTAAGTAAACTGATCAAGGAGGACCTCAGTGTGAAGGTGAAATTTCAACAAATTCTTGAAAGAGGTGAGGAAATGCATCACGTGGCTATTGGGGGGAAGAGAATTCCAGGCAAAAGGAATAGAATTCTAGGTAGACTCTGAGGTGGGAGTGAGTCTGGCATCTTTGAGCAATAGCAAGGAGCAGGGTCAGGGATAGGGGAGTAGTAGGACAGAGAACTAATGGAGGACTAGGTAATAGTGGGCTTAGTAAGCATTGCAAGTCTTTGGCTTTTACTCTGCATGAAATAGAGAGCTATTGGAGGGTTTTTAGGAATGAAATGAAATGATCTTGAAATTTTAAATGATGTTTAATATTTTAATTTTAAATGGATCACTTTGGCACTTGTACTGAGAACATACTGCAGGGAAGCAAGGCTAGATGCAGGAAGACCTATTAGAAAGTTGTTGCAAGAGTTCAGGGGAAAGTTTTGGTACATTGGCCTGAAATATATAGTAACAGTAACAAGAATCAACCAGATTCTAGATGTATTCTGAAAATATTATCTAATAGAATTCCCTGGCAGACTGTGTATGCGTGGGAGTGAAGTATCAAGAATGACTCCAAGTTTTTTAGCCTCAGGAACTGGAAGGAGAAGTTGCTAGAAGTTGAGATGGGAAAGACTGTGGGTGGAGAGAGTTTCAGAGGGAAAACAGAGCTTAATTTTGGACATATTATTTTGAGATCTCTACTAGACATGCAAATGGAGATGTTGAGTAAGAAGTTGGATATATGAGTCTAGACTTTAGGAGAGAGGTTTGGGCTAGAGATAATAATTTGAGATGTCAAAATATAGATGACATTTAAAACCATGAAACTGGATGAGTTCCCTAGGGCAGTGAGTGCAGATAATGAAGAGAAGACAATGAAGGACTTGTTTCTGAGCCACCCCAATATTGGGTTGAGATGTAAGATAGAATAATAAACAGTAACAAAAAAAGTTGACCGAGTGAATAAATATTGACTTGTGTAAAACAAAAATCTTTTAGTGGGGTTAAAATAAAATAATGTAAAATGAAAATACATGACAACAGAATCTTATAAATTGGGTGGGTATTGTTAAGAAGGAACATAAAGTATTGATAATATTAGGACTTTGGTAAACGAAGCATACATATTAATTTCTAGGGTGACTACTAAAAGAATAGAAACATGATATAGAGTGGAGAGAAAAAATTGAATGAGAAATAATTCAATCTAAAAGTAAATGACAAAAAAAGAAAAAGAAACACAGAAAAGTCAGGTCAATGAGAAAGTACAAAGTGTCAGTAATAAATTCAGATAAATCATTATTACGGTATGTGTAAATTAATTATATTCTCTGTACAAAAGACAAAGATTGTGAGGATAGCTATATTAACAAACAAGATAAATACTGTTTATAAGTCATATCTAAAATACACAGACATGAAATATTGAAAGTAGATGAAAAAAGATAAATCAACAGATATGGAAATGGGTCTCTCATATTCATTTATGACATTTGACAAAAATTACTTGCTCCAAACTACACTGGACACTAGATTCAAATATGTTCTCTGTCTTTAAATGTGTATCTGGCCAACTATTTCTTGATGTGACCCTTGACTCCTTCCCCAATTAGATGGGGTTACCACCCCTGATACAGTGTCATGGGCTATCTTGGTGAAACATTGACCTTGTCCAGTCTTATCCTAATAATCCTTCACCTAAGTTCAAGTGCTTCATGGGAAAGGCTCCTGTTAAAATCATTTTGGTAAATGGTCTCCTGCCCTTGGGATGGATTTCATATTTTCACAAAGGTCTTACTTTAAGTGGTTTAATGTAGAATTTCCATGCAGGTTGTTAACAAAAAATATTTTTTTTAATTTTCTTTTTTTGGGATTTCAAACTGGATTTTAATGAATACAAATTGAAACAAACATGGCATCTTACAGTTAATTTTCTTTAGTACAAAAGTAAAACTATAGAGCAATAAAGTGAGATTTCTAAAAATTAGGCTTTTTTTTTTAACATCCTTTTTGGAGTATAAGAACAGGTTACTTTGGAGCTTATTGATTCATCCAATAGCAGTGATTGGTTCTTTTGCCTTTGTGTGAAGCTATCTATGATTGGAAGGTATTCATTTTTTCATTATCAGCCCCTAAAATCCCTAGTCCAGGTGAATGGGAGTCACTGTGTTTTTGTTTTGCGTGTTTCTTAGTCAAGTTTCATCTACTAACTGCCCATTGCCCATGTGTATTTGAGAAAGTGGAGTATATTGTGTTGAGGAGTGGTTACAGGACATTCATCTAGGCTCACGTAGTAGATTGAGGGGCTCATTTCTACACATCTGTCTCACAGAGCATGTGATTCGGGTTCATGCCTCAACAAAATGGGAAATTCTTTGTACTAGGGACCTGTCAGGTCTCTTATGAATTGGTGAAAAATGTTAATGTTAAATTCACAAATGTTAAGGTTCTGCTGACATTTTGCTGTTGCTTGTTTCTTTGAGTCTCATGTCATATTTTCTATTAGATTTATAAATGTTTTCCAAATTATTTCTCCTTCCTTTGGTTAATCCCACACATGCCCACCATGTTAATTTTTCTACAGCAAAGTTCTGATTATGTATCTTTGCTCAAAACCCTTCCACTATTACTTGGTGCTTAGAGACCATATTCAAATTACTTATTCCAGTCTCCAGACCCTTAGTTATCTGTCAAGTCATTCTTTCAAAAATTTTTATCATTCCCCTTTTTCATCCTAAATTCTAAGTTAATATGTGTTCTTTGTATACATCCTATGTTTCCTGCTTACTTGCCTTTGCTCATGTAGTGCTTTCTGCCTGGAGTGCCCTTATTCTGATTTCCATAACAATCACTTTTGTTGTCTTGGTAAATAAGTACGAGGAAAAATAATCCTTAGGTATTATTATGTGTAGGTAGAGACTACCTGGATTTTATAGTCAAAATTATCATGGCCAGAGTGGGTAAAAACTAGCTAAGCGGTCTCCTTAAAGAATGTCTCATTAACCAGTTTATTTATTCCTGGATGTGTTACGTATTACCTTAGACTGTAGCATATGTGTGTGTGTGTGTGTGTGTGTGTGTGTGTGTGTGTGTGTGAGAGAGAGAGAGAGAGAGAGAGAGAGAGTTCTTGTGCACACACACATGCTCTTGCAGACATCTCACCAAGAATGAGCATCTTTCCTTTATAGTGTCTGATTTCAGTGGATGATACTAAAGGTAATTCAGGATATATGTATTTTTTTCCCAGCCAATCAAAGGATCTTACCTAAACCTCAGGAAGAGAAGGTGAAATAGACTCTTGTTTGCCCCTTTTTAAATGCACACAAGACAGTTGTTGGCTGCTGCACACAGCATGGATAAGCTCAACATCATAGAGTCTACAAAGCTGTGTGGACCTGGCCAAGTCCAGAGAAAACATCTATGGATGTAGGTACATTTTGTTAAGTGAACGATTTCCCACTAACAAGATCTCATTTGTCTAAACTGCTTTCTCTTCACTGTTGACTTAATTCTAGTATGAAGAAGTAAATGCAAACCAATGAGAAACACTGGTCAATCCATTGTGATATTTTCAAAGGTCTGGGTGATATAGGTGATCCACTGGTGATGTGGACCAATGATTTTCATATTTTTCTCCAAAGATTCTTGGGGTTTCTTAAAATGCCTTACAAGCCATGTAAGGGGTAAGGATGAGGATGTTATGGACCAAATTGTACCTCTCCAAAATTTGTATGTTAAAGTCCTAACCTCTGATGTGACATATTTGGAGACAGGGCCTTTAATGAGGTTATCAAGGTTAAATGAGGTCATAAGGGTAGACCCCTAATTCACTAAGACTGGTGTCCTTATAAGAAGAGGAAGAGACACCAGGAGTGTATGTGCACAGAGGAAAGACCATGTGAGGACACAGTGAAAAGTTAACCATTGTCGAGGGAAGGAGAGAACTCTCACCAGAAATCAACCCTGCTGGCATCTGGATCATGGATGTTCAGGCTCTAGAACTATAAGAAAATAAATGTTTGTTGTTTAAGCCACCCAGTCTATGGTATTCTGTTATGGCAGCCCTAGTGGACTAATACAGAGGCCAAGAGAAATCTGGTCTCGACATCCTCATTTAAACTGGATTTACTCTACTCCTGCTATTAACGTATTAGAGTTTTATGTAAGATTTTTTTCTTTCTTTCTTTTTTTTAAAAAACACAACATGATTATATTTTAATAAACAACCAAAATACAAAACACCATAGTAAATTGACGGCAATAAAATATGGTATTTCATTTGCATTGCACGACAAATGGTTAACATCCTTAGTCATAAATGAGTTCTTAGAAACCAGTAACAAAGACATTGATATTCCAAGGGGAATGAAAAAAAAAAAAGCTGAAGAAAAGAAAATAACACAAGTGACTAGTAAGGATTAAGCATATATGAAGATGACTGAGCTGAACAATAACAGATGAAAAGCAATTTCTTTGTAATATCACATTACCAAAGATTAAAAATCTAACATTTGTAGAGTTTTAGGAAACAGACCCACATAAACACTGGGGGACAAGATTGATGAGGTCCCATCTATATAGCAGGGGGGAATCTAGTTTGGACTCAAACTATACTTTTCGGATATCCTTAGTCTTAGTAGTTCCAATTCATTGGAATTATTTCAGTTGTATAGTAATTTGTCAATGTATTGTAATGGAGACATTTCTTCCTAGTCCTATATTGGGTCTAATTAGAAAGCTTCTCACCTCCCAGTTCCATTGGTCTCCTTCTCTTGTCTACCTGGACACATGGCTGGCCACACTATTGGAAGAGGAGTTATTTTGATGGCAGAGAGAAGGTATCACTTGTCTCTATGATTTTATCTTACCCAATGCTATGGACTGAATATGTGTGTCCTACCCCCACCCAAATTCATCTTTTGAAATCCTAACTCCCAATGTAATAGAGGTGGGGCCTTTGGAAGTCATGAAGGTGAAGTCCTCAGGGTGTGATCAGTGTCCTTAGAAGGAGAATTCAGGGAGCTAGTGTTCTCTCTCCACCATGTGAACCACAGCAACAAGACTACAATCCAGGAACCAAATCAACTGGCACATTGATCTTGGACTTCTACCTTCCAGAACTGTGAGACATAAATTTCTGTTGTTTAAGCCACATATTCTGTGGTATTCTGTTATGGCAGCCCGAGCTGACCGAGGCTCCCCACCTCTCCCACCCCATTCTGCTGATAGCACACATACAGGTGTGTACTTAATAGCATTAAATATGTAAGTAAATTTGACATCAACACATTCAAAAATGGCCTCTTTATCCTCCTAGACCATATATAAACCTATGCTAGAAATCCTCTAGTAACAGAAAGCATACTAGAGGGCAGGCTTTAAAAAGCCTTAAAGATTTCTATGAAGTTTGTTTTTTCATAATTAGTTTGAATCATTTTTATCTCCATACAAATTTCTGTAAACTCTTAATTGCCTAGATTATTCTCTATTCAGAGATTTTACAAAGAGGATATTTACTTGATGTTGACACACACTAAATTAGAACTAACTAGCTGTTACTGGATATCATTCCTGCTCACTTCTCACTATTACTATAACAACTACTAATGCAGTATCTGCTTATACATATCAGTTGATCTTTGCACTATCCTGTGAGGTCGGTAATGGTTTTCTCATTTTTAATATGAGGAAAGTGGAGCACAAGGAGTTAAAAGTAGCTAAAATTGTAATGATAAGACTAAGGGCATTTAAGTTTTGAATTATACATTTTATTCCATATCATTTCCTTTGCTTTTATGTGCTTAACATATATAAAAAATAAAAGCCAGATAAACATATATTTATAGGATGAATAGTCAGATATGAATCCGTATGGTCAGTTATAATCAGGTCCAGATGGTTAGTGCTCTGAGCTACTAAAGACCCCATTTGATGCCCCAGTTACCTACCATCATCAAAATTAGGATGGGCATCAGCCGACACTTAATAAAGGAGATAGCATATTTTGGTGGAAAGAACATGGGCTTTAAAATCTGCCCTGGAATCAGGTTTCAACTCCGCCACTTACTAGCTATGAGATGTGGAACAATGAAGAGTTAGCTCCTCTGAACCTTCATCTCCATATGTGTAAATTGTGAATAAGAATAATATCTATCTTAGGAGTAAACAAGAAGTAAATGAGGAAGCACCTATGATTGTCCTTGACACAGAGCAGGCATGTTGTAGGCATTCAATAAATGTTAGCTGAATCTGAATCATATGTTATGCGCTAACACAAATTACTGTAAAATTCAGTCTCTCTCCTGAGGGTTTACAAGCTAATTGGTGAGATACTGAAGAATGATAGCAAAATGACAGCAAAGATCAAGTGAGTGCTAAGTGCATGAAACCATGGCAGGTCAGTGGAGGAGGAGATTCTTGAGGGCTAGGACAATTCGACAACTGATTTCTTTTAGGATCAAGTTTCTGAAGAAAGGTAAACTCTTATTTCGATAGACAGTGGGGAGGGGGCATGCATGTGACAGAAAGGAAGAGATGACGTGTAAATGTGTATTGTATATGGGAAGAAGAGTTGATCACTGTGGGTGGAGCAAAGATACTGCAAGGTGGTTTGTGTATTGTTCTTTACAGTTAACAAAGCCTTCTGCCTCATTTGAGCCCCTCCTCAGATCTAAGGAGAGGAGAGGACAAATTCTGCTATCTCTTTTTATAGAATAGATAAAGATAAAACAGAAACTCTGAGAGGCAAAGTGACTCGGCTAAGGTAACATCTCTACTATGTAAAACAGAGGGGGCCTCAAACCCCAATCTGCAGCCTCCCAAGACTTGGGAAAGTGACAGGGGAGGGAAAAGACTAAAGAAGTTAGAGAAAAATTTTTGACTTTGAATGAGAACTTTAGGGGTTTGGGATTTTTATTCTGCAAGCATAGAAAACCACAAAAGCTTATGACCAAAGTGCATGTGCAAAGTAATATTTTTGAAAATTAGTCTGGCAGTAAGATTTGGAGTAGATTTCTATTCTTCAGACAGGACAGTGTTCTTCTAGCATCTCTCTCTTCTAAGACCATCAACCAAATGAATTTTAGGCCAAAGAGGGCTTTGTTCTTTATGCCATCTTGGAGAAAGCCCTCTTAATCAAGGAAATGGAGCTATTAGCACACTGGCAGCCTTTTCTGTTCTGCATTTTAAATTGCTAATTTGTTTCTGGATAAAATATCTGTGTAAATCAAGCCAGTTTGCAAAACTGACAGCCCCATGAAAAAAATGTTGGGGGAAAAAAGATCATATGCATGACTAAGCTGTATATCAATCTAAGCAAATGTTCTGATTAAATCATAAAGGGAATAAAAATGGCATAACAGGAAATGTAACTCACTGAATTGGAGTCAGATTCATCTCTCCACATGGCACCACTGCAAAGAAGTACTGGGTCTGGTGGAAAGATTGAAGTTTTGGAGCAGGTCAGATCTGGGTTCAAATCTTGTATGTAAACTCCAAGAGGTCAGGAATGTTTTGCTCACCTTTATAACCCCAGCATTTATGACAATATCTGGCTCAGAGTAGGTCTCGTATAAATTTTTGACAAAATCAAATGAAATGAGAATTCAGCCCTACCACTTACCAACAGAAAAACACTGGATAAGTGCTTTCCTATTACTGCATCTCCATTTCTCATCTGTAAAAGAGAGATAATAATATTTACTTTATAGATTTATTGTAAGGGTTAGAAATAATGAAAGTAAGCAAAATATGGGCATGTGGAATGGAATGGTGTAGATATCCATTCCTGAACCCAGGTCATAAGCTGAGTTTCCCTTTCATGTGCTTCCCAGCATGCTTTGCTGGGCTGGGGTAGTGTCCTAAAGGGCCCTAAAAACCAGATGTTACTCAGGGTTACATCATTCTCAGGGATTAGCATAGTACTTTTCCTAATAGATGCTCAATTGTTGAAATTAAATTTTCAGGATGGTAGAACTTTGAGCAAAATTATTCTTAATTAGTAATTAGTTCATCTAGGAAGATGATGGCTGCCTACATAATGGACACATTTAAAACAATTATTATGCTTATTCCATGACTTCTCACACCAAGAGATACTGGATTTATTTTCCTCATCTTTTAAACCCCTACAACAAAGTCCCATTTTGAAGATGAGGAAATAGGCTTGGAGAAATCAAGTGATAAGCTCACAGCCACACATTAAATAAGCAGCAGAGATGACATTTGATCCAGGACTTTTGGGTTCAAAGCCACTGTACTTTATGGAAGCATTCCATATACATTTGTTGATTGAATTAGCGGGCAAAGGCCAATCATACCCAGCTTTAACTTTCCTTTAGTCACAAGATGTTCTTTTAGCTCCTGCCGCAGAGATATTAAAAACAAGAAATCTGGCTTTCATTCAGTCGCTAAAAGCATGTATAGTCTGGAACTGTTAGGTTTTTGTTCGACTATTCATAAGTATGTATCAGGCTTACAAGAGCAAGTGCATCCTTTCGATTTTTTAAGTACTCTCCCTTCCACCAAAAGAAAGAGAAATGAAATAAAATAAAATGAAAAGGCCAAGATAAAGAGGCTATGAATTTAATGTTCATAACAGCAGTAGCAAACATTTATTGTATACCAATTATGTAACAGGCCTTGTGCTCTGTGCTTTACATACATTATTTCTCAATGGCCCTCTGGGGGCATATTTTTGTCCACAAGTTGTAAAATAAGAAACTGCTCAGAATTCTCCACTGGCTTCCTGTCTCACTCAGAATAGTGCCTAATGTTTGTACCATGGCTCACAGAGCCCTCCATGAACAGTTTGATAACATAAATTGAGTGTAAGAAACACAGTATCGTGAGTGAGATGAACACCTGTAATGTCTGCTCTACTACAGATACTGGGATGCACTAGAATTCCATGGGAATATTATGGTCTCCGTACTTCTGCCCCAGGTGAGGAAACCTGCTTGAGTTCAGGCTCCAGCCAGGAGAGAGTGAGCTTGGTCAAATCTTCCCAGCTCATGGCAATATTTGAGGAAACCCAAACCAAAAAGGGTAGAATATCACCCTCACACAGCATAGAGAACAGGGAGAAAGTGGGGCTGTGGTGCCACCAAAAGACAAAGGACCTCCCCAGGGAACTAATACTAAGATGCTGTCACTGTTTGGGGCATAAATGAGGACACAGTCTTCCTTAAGGAGACTTTGATTAAAAAAACAAAGCAAAATGAAATAAATTCTTTAGTTAAAATGAAGAGTGAACAGTTAAAGAGATGAAGGCTTGCCTATGGGACTGGAGACAGAGGGAGGCCCTGGGCTGTGAAATGTTCACATCCTTCCAGGATGTCAGTTTCACCTTCCAGAGGATCCATTGATCTATTCCAGAGGTAATTTGCTAATTTGGGAGTTGGCATTCTGAGGGAAGCTTGATTTGAACTCAGTTTACTCTTACTTGCTTTGCTGACCATGGAGTAGGAGATGTGAGAGTTGGAAAATAGGAGCATCTCGTACTCCGGGTGGAAGTTGTGCTTATCTAACCCTCCTGGGTAATAAGAGTGGCAGATCTCCGTGCTAAGCTCTGCAAGATGCTCTCTGCAGCAACTAAGGACTGTGCCAGGCAGTCATCAATCCTGGACATGTCCTTACCAGCAGCTCTCTATCACTATCCTTTACCCACTCCTGACAGGTAGAAAGCAAATTTGCATAACAAACTGTTTAAACATTCAATTGTGATCCACCTTCAAGGCACTCTTTGTCCTCAGCAGTTCTAATGGTTAGTGACCCCTTCAAAATCAACATCATTTGTCAAATCAAATTAGGCTTGTTACAAACTGCAAGGCAGTGTGACATTTATATTTTTGATGCTTTCAAACCAGTCTGAAGTAAAGTTCTCATATGGAATTGGGCTTGGTATGCTGAATGAGTCACTTCCTCAATGAGGCAATTGTCAGAAAAATAGACTTAGCTTGAAGGTAAATATTGTTGGGTCACTTGAAATGTATGCAGATTTGACATTTCCCTTCTGATTAGCATGTCTACACATTAAAGGTTTTTTTTATGTCACATCGGATAGTTCGGATGCCAGGGTAATGTCAGTGAGCACTTGATAGAAACTTAATTTTGTTCTTGATGATGAAAATGAGAGGATTAAGGGAGAAATGTAAGGTGGGAACCTTGTTTGGTAACACATGGAATGTATAGAAGGTATTCAGAATAAAAAGAAAATGCTGGGGAGGGAAGTAATTATCTACTGTGTGCCAGTATATCAG
>NW_020172732.1:578376-611910 GCF_003031525.2 Neophocaena asiaeorientalis asiaeorientalis | reverse complement strand
AATATATAAACACTAATTTAATCCTTATAAGGATTATGATCCCCTTTGAATAAATAAGAGACATGAAGCAATGGGCTTAATATCAAACATTAAAATAGCAGAACTGGAATTTCAAACTCATGGACTTTGAAGCCAAAGTCCAGGATTCTCCCACTGTAGCATGTTGCCTCCTTAAGATGCAAAATATTCAACCTTGCCCTGACAGGAAATCTTAATTGAAAGTTATAAGCAATATCTAGGCATCCTGGCTCTGTCCTTAGCCTGCAAATATAAAATCAGAAACTCAGAGGATTTCCTGGTTTAACTTTTACAAACAATGAATATCCAGCCTCCACTTAAACATTTCCAGTGGCCAGGAGCTTACTATTTCACCATTCATCCTTCCATGCCTGTATTCATTCCCATACTGCCGTGTTAATTAATAAACCAATAGCACTACTTATGATCTTACATGTTTAAATGTACAATTGTATTCTACATCTAATTATGACTTTAGAGTATTTGCTCTGCTTGAGACTGTGCTGTGCCTATCATTTATTATATAATTTGTTCATCCCAATAAGCCAATAATGTATGTCCTATTATCATCCCTAACTTATTGAAGAACTTAGACTTATGAAGCTAAGTAACTTGTCCAAGTCACATAACTAAGAGTAGTACAGCAAAGTAGTGCACACCTCCCAGTTTCAAACATTTTCCTCACATAATGGCAATCCACAGCCTGTAATATGCAATGAGAGCATGATCAGGAGAGGAGATGCAGCCTTCACCTTCAATTTGAAGTTGGCCATCTAATCTTACCTTATTATTTCCTGCTGCGAAAATCTTATAAAATATAGCACCTGTGTAAGAGCAATGAAAAAGTGGTCCAGATAAGTCTGGGCTTTCACCATCATCTGTGCACAAACTCTACCACTGGTGACCTTTCTCATACCTCACATCATACATTAAATTAGGGGCTGTCAAACTATGGACCACAGCCAAATCCTGCTCACGTCCTGAATTTTTTAAATAAAGTTTTATTGGAACATATCCACACTCATTCATTTACATATTGTCTATGGCTTCTTTCTCACTATGAGGGCAGAGTTGTGTAGTTGAGCCAGAGACTGTATAACTCACAAAGCCTAAAATATTTACTCTCTGATCCTTTAGAGAGAGTTTGCCAACTCCTGCATTAGGATTTTTTCATAATTTCTTCATGTCACCTATAGAAAAGGTATACAGAGGGAATGACAGGATATCCTCGGGTGGCCATGTGTACTCTATGAGAAATTGCAAAGTAATAGCCAAAACAGTCTGGTTATTTTAAGCTGGAAAACCAAGGCAAAGAAAAGTTATCCAAACCATATTTTAGTTCAAGCCCTCTTACTATTAACACAGGGATTCTAAAATGGCTCCTATAATCCTCACTGAAGCACCAGAGGATGTTAACTTTATTTACTTATCATGACTCTGCCCTTAAAGCAGTGATTCTCAATCTTAGATTCACCTGAGGAGATTAACAAAAAACATACACACGGCTTGTTGCACCATGGATAGAAATCCCAGACCTACTGAGTCAAAAATGCTTGGAACAGAACCATGACATTTCTATTTCAAAGTGTTTTATCAAGCAACGAATGTCTGATATCATTGCTGCAAACAACTACAAACAGGACTACTTCATCTTTCTGCAAGCACTTGAAGATAACTATCATTCTAATGGCTTTACATAACATCTATATATCAATTACTTTACCTTGACCTTTCTCTGAACTGCAGACATATTTTTTCTCACTGTCTACTTGGTATTTCTTGACATCTCAAACTTCACCTGCTCCAACATAAACTTTTGATTTGTCCACCAAAGTCATCTTCATCACAGTTAATGGTACCACATATTCAGTTTCTTAAACCCAAATTCTAAAACGTTTCTACGATTCTTTTCCCCCCAGTCTCTTATTGGTAAATCCAAAATAAATCCAGATTCTGTCTACCTCTCTCTGTCCTATCCAACACCACAGTAGGTCAAGACACCATCATCTCTCACCTGGATCACTGTAAGAGAGCCACTTTTCTCCCTGATAGGATTTTTAAACTCCTGTAATTCATAATCTTTTCTCTCCACAGCAGTTATAGTGATATTTCTAAAATTGTGTCAAGCCACTTTCCTGCTTAAAGCCCTCCAATGATGTTCCACTACATTTAAAAAAACAAAGCAAACCTCTTACTGTATCCTGAAAACTGCATATGTTCTGGCTGTTGCCAAAATCCATCTTTATCACTTTTCTCCTCTGTTCTCATGACAGCCTCATGAGTCTTCTTTCTTTTCCTTGAACACTAACCTCATTCATTTCTCAGGGACTTTGTATTTGCTATTCCTTGAGCTTGGACACTTTTTCATGTCTGGCTCCTTCTTATCATGTAGGATTCAGCTCAGAGAAGCCATTCATGACTACCCTATCTAAAGAAGCCACTTTAAAGCAATATATCACTTTTTTTTTTTTTTTTTTTTTTGCAGTACGCGGGCCTCTCACTGTTGTGGCCTCTCCCGCTGCGGAGCACAGGCTCCAGACGCGCAGGCTCAGCGGCCATGGCTCACGGGCCCAGCCGCTCCGCGGCATGTGGGGTCTTCCCGGACCGGGGCACGAACCCATGTCCCCTGCATCGGCAGGCGGACTCTCAACCACTGCGCCACCAGGGAAGCCCAATATATCACTTTTATTGAATAGTCTTATTCTATTTCCCACATAACTCTTATCTATATGAAATTATCATGTTTGTTTGCTTATTATCCATCTTCCTGCCAAAGAATACAAGGTCCACAGGAATACACCAAGTGCCTAGAACAAAGTGTGGTACATAATTGTTGCTTAGTTATTAAACTAACTTTTTTCTCCTTAATACTTTCTTTTTCAGGCTAAATCTTATTATTCTTTCAAATAGTTAGTAAAGTGTACTATGTGACTGCAATGTGAATTCATTAATTATAATCTACTCCGTGATCACAAACAATCTATTCTAGCCACCTTGCTATATACTTGCTCAGAGCAGAATCTGGTCTTCACCTTTCTTTGAAAGTGTCCTATACATTTATACAGTATTGTGTACATAGTGAGTATTGAATAAATGTTGATGAATGGAGTATATAATGGGCTTTTGACTCCATACATCAAGATTTTCTTGAAGGACAGATAATTACTTCTACTTTATATCTGACATTTTAATATAACTGGTTGTGGTCATTGTCATTTGGAATTGCATTCTAGTCAATTCTTACAAAAAAAAAGAAGAAAATAAGGCAAAATTACCTCGTGAGCAATCCACAATTGGATTTGCATTTAAAAATTGCCGAGTGAGCACTCCTGCCTGATGGCCAAATGTAATTAATCTCTTGAAACTCAAGGTCTCATCTATTTGGAGATGGGGAGGGGGGAAGAAAGACTGCAGGATTCCTGGATGGTAAAAGTCATCTCTCTCATTATTTATGTTTATAGGGTACCTGCATTGTTCTCCCACTAAGCTACCCAAGGGGAATATAAAGGTGGTTAAGGTACTGTCCCTCTTCCTAAGGAGCTCTGTTTCTCTAGTTTACATGATCACTTCCCTGTCCAGCCTGCACACTACTTCTTGGAAGCGTCCCACATCCCTGATGATGGGAAGGGTCAGGGGTCCGTGTTAATAATTTATTCCCTTTCCTGGACACAGCTGTTGGTCTATGGGTAGACATGACACAGTAGAGTCAGTTTCTTTTTCTTCAAAGTTTGAATCAAAGGAACTAAGGGAGCTGGCCCCTGAATTGTATGGTAGAATGCAGATGTCCATGAATTCCTTCTGCTCTGGTCCCAGTGAAGACCTCACTCCTGACCCAAGACCTATTTATTCATTTTTGTTTCTGGATTTCAGTGAGGCCTTAAGAGAATTTAAATAGGCTTCTGTTTGTTGCAGCAAAATTTCCAGAAAAAACAGTTATGTAGATGAGGAGAATATAAACCAAAACCTATACTGCAGTGTGATCAGTGCTATGGTAGAGGTTGGGCAGGTTTCTATCTGAGCAAAGGAGTGTCTTCAACCTGGCCTAAGAAGATCAGAGAAATGTTGCAGGATATATCACCCAAACCGAATTATGGAGAGTAATAATTAACTTGGTGATAAATGGTGGAGAGAAATAAGGGAGGTTTTGCAGCATGAAAACATCCAGGGGACTGTAAAACAGCAGATATATTTTGGGAAATACAAAAATACATGTTTAATATAACTGGAGCTCAAAGTATAAGGTGATGAAGTGACAAGGAAAGCATCTGGAAAAGTAGGTAGAAACTAGACAATGGAATGTCTTTGGTAAGATGTGTTGACTGAAAAAATGAACAATGTGAGAGTTTTCAGTTACGTGTTATTTGGGGCAAAATGAAGTCTAGAGCCTGGGAGACAGCATCTCAGCTCTGAGGAAGTGCTCTTAAGAAGTAGGGGGGAAGGTCAATATTATATATGATTTTAGTGAAGAGGGATACATGCAACCAAGCACACATTTTGCAGAAAATTGCTGCTAGTCATGAAGAGCAGATGTCTCCATTAATTATTTTAGTGCTTTTCTAGATATGGGGAGATACAAGAATTTGGGCTCATAAAATCTTCTGAAAATATCTAACTATCTGAAGGCCTGTTCTGTAAGTTTTTCCCAAAGCATAGAGTGCCTCATCCCTGATCTCCACCCTGAACTCCTTTCAGGATGTGTTGAAGGTCAGTGACTGCAGTGGCTAGTGACTTAATCCTTGTAGAGGCAGATGGCAAGTGTCAATTTTTAATTGACAGATGCTAAGTATTTTGGAATTAACGTGTAGATTTATAATCTGATGAATGACTAATTTTGATCCTTTCTCTGGGGAGATCCTGACTAAATCCCCAGGGACCTTCTAACTATTTTACAACTCCCTTTTTAGGAGCGGCCCCAGGCAAACTTATGAAAAGAAACACAGAGCATGTGGAAAGAAGCCAAGATTCAAAAATCAGTAGTCCAGAGTTTGAGCTTCTGCTCGTCTGCTTTCTGGTTGAGTAATATTGAAGAAGGAATTGAATTGAATTCTACTGATCTTCTGTTTCTTTATATATAAAATGGAAGTTAAAAAATATCTACCTCCCAGAGCTGTAGTTCAGATCCAATACATGTGTTCTTAGTGCCCTGCTGTATGTTAGTTTCTGACCTTACTCTTTCATAGGCAGCACCTCAATGAGTTACAACCATACATTGAAGTAAATATTATTGTCTCATTCAAAATGGGGAAGCTGGGGCTCAGGGAAGTAAAGTGTCTGTTCAGTTTCATACAGCCAAATATAGAAGTACTGATATTCAAAATCATATTTTAATGGATCAGGAACCTATGGAGCCTTCCTGGGACAGACCCCTCCCCTGTATCTACTGCTTTAGCTCCTCTTCAAAGTGCTTAGATAATAGTACCTGATGCACATTTCCTAAGTTGTTTTACAGATGCTAAACCCCCCACCCAATGGAAGAAATTAACTATTTTTTAAATTAAAAATTTTTCTTTTATATTGGAGTATAGTTGATTTAAAATATTGTGTTAGTTTCAGGTGTACAGCAAAGTGATACAGTTATACCTACATATATTCATTCTTTTTCAGATTTTTAAAATATAAGTTATTACAGAATATTTAGTACAGCTCCCTGTGCTATACAGTAGGTCCTTGTTGATCATCTATTTTATATATAGAAGTATGTATATGTTAATGCCAAACTCCTAATTTATTTCTCGCCCCCACCTTTCCCCTTTGGTAACCATAAGTTTGTTTTCGAAGTCTGTGAGTCTGTTTCTGTTTTGTAAATGAGCTCATTTGTATCATTTTTTAAAATTCCCCATACAAATATCATATGAGATTTGTCTTTCTCTGTCTGACTTACTTTACTTAATATTGATAGTCTCTAGGTTCATCCATTTTGCTGCAAATGGCATTATTTCATTCTTTTTTATGGTTGAGAAATATTCCATTGTATATATATATATACTAAATCTTCTTTACCCATTCCTCTGTCAATGGACATTTAGGTTGCTTCCATATATTGGCTATTGTAAATAGTGCTGCAATGAAGATGGGGGTGCATTATCTTTTCTAATTACGTTTTTTTCTGGATATATGCCCAGGAGTGGGATTGCTGGATCACATGGTAACTCTATTTTTAATTTTTTAAAGGACTTTCCATACTGTTCTCCATAGTGGCTGTACCAATTTACATTCCCACCAACAGAGTAGGAGGGTTCACTTTTCTCCAGACCCTCTCCGGCACTTATCATTTGTAGATTATTTTTTTTAATTTGCCCACGCTGCGTGGCATGCAGGATCCTAGTTCCCTGACCAGAGATCAAACCTGGGCCCTCAGCAGCGAAAGTGCAGAGTCCTAACCACTGGGTGGCCAGGGAACTCCCTGTTTGTATACTTTTTGATGATGGCCATTCTGACTGGCATGAGGTGATAGATACTTCATTGCAGTTTTGATTTACAATTCACTCATAATTACCAATGTTGAGCATCTTTTCATGTGCTTTTTGTCCATCTGTATGTCTTCTTTGGAGAAATGTCTACTTAGTTCTTCCACCCATTTTTGATTGAGTTGTTTGTTTGATATTGAACTGCATGGGTTGTTTGTATATTTTGGCAATTAATCTCGTCGATCAATTCACTTGCAAATATTTTCTCCCATTGCGTGGGTTGTCTTTTCATTTTATTTATGGTGTTCTTTGCTGTGCAAAAGCTTTTAAGTTTCATTAGGTCCCATTTATTTATTTTTATTTCCATTATTCTAGGAGGTGGGTCAAAAAAGATCTTGCTGTGGTTTATACCAAAGAGTGTTTTTCCTGTGTTTTCATCTAAGAGTTTTATAGTGTCTGGTCTTACATTTAGGTCTTTAATCTATTTGGAGTTTATTTTTGTGTATGGTGTTATGTAGTGTTCTAATTTCATTCTTTTACATGTAGCTGTCCAGTTTTCCCAGCACAACTTATTGAAGAGACTGGCTTCTCTTCATTATATATTCTTGCCTCCTTTGTGATAGATTAATTGACCATGGGTGCATGGGTTTATTTCTGGATTTTCTATCCTGTTCCATTGATCTATATTTCTGTTTTTGTGCCAATACCATACAGTTTTGATAACTGTAGCTTTATAGTATAGTCTGAAGTCAGGGAACCTGATTCCTCCAGTTCTGTTTTTCTTTCTCAGCATGACTTTGGCTATTCAGGGTCTTTTATGTTTCCATACAAATTGTAAAATTTTTTGTTCTAGTTCTGTGAAAATTGCTATTGGTAATTTGATAGGGATTGCACTGAATCTGTAGATTGCCTTGGGTAGATGGTCACTTTGACAATATTGATTCTTCCAATCCTAGAACATGGTATATCTCTCCATTTGTCTGTGTCATCTTTGATTTCTTGCATCAGCATCTGATAGCTTTCAGAGCACAGATTTTGCCTCCTTAGGTAGGTTTATTCCTAGTTATTTTATTCTTTTTGATGGGATGGTAAATGAGACAGTTTCATTAATTTCTGTTTCTGATGTTTTGTTGTTAGAGTATAGAAATGCAGGAGATTTATGTGTATTAATTTTGTATCCTGCAACTTTATCAAATTCACTGATTAGCTCTTGTAGTTTTCTGGTAGCATTTTTAGGATTTTCTATGTATAGTATCATGTCATGTGCAAACAGTGAGTTTTACTTCTTGTTTTTCAATTTGGATTCCTTTCTTTCTTTTTCTTCTCTGAGTGCCATGGCTAGGACTTTCAAAACTATGTTGAAAAAAGTGGTGAGAATGGATATGCTTGTCTTTTCCTGATCTTTCAGGAAATGCTTTCAGCTTTTCATCATTGAGTATGATGTCAGCTATGGATCTGTCATATACGGCCCTTATTATTTTGAGGTACATTCCCTCTATGCCCACTCTCTGGAGAGTTTTTATAATAAATGGGTGTTGAATTTTGTTGAAAGATTTTTCTGCATCTATTTTACATCATATGGTGCTTATTCTTTACTTTGTTGATGTGGTGTATCATACTGATTGATTTGCAGATATTGAAAAATCCTTGCATCCCTGGGATAAATGCCACTTGATTATGGTGTATGATCCTTTTAACATATTGTTGAATTTGATTTGTTACTATTTTGTTGAGAATTTCTGTGTCTATTTTCGTCAGTGATATTGGCCTGTAATTTTCTTCTTTTTGTGATATCTTTGTCTGGTTTTGGGATCGGGGTGATGGTTACCTCATAGAATGAGTTTGAGAATGTTCCTTCCTCTGCAATTTTTTGGAATAGTTTCAGAATGATAGGTATTAACTCTTCTCTAACTGTTTGGTGGAATTTCCCTGTGAAGCTATCTGGTCCTGGACTTTGTTTTTTGGAAGTTTTTAATCACAGTTTCAATTTCAATACTTACGATCGGTCTGTTCATATTTTCTATTTCTTCCTGGTTCCATCTTGGAAGATTGTACCTTTCTAAGAATTTGTCCATTTCTTCCAGGTTGTCCATTTTATTGGCATATAGTTGCTTATGATTCTTTGTATTTCTGTGGTATCTGTAGTAACTTCTCCTTTTTCATTTCTAATTTTATTGATTTGAGCCCTCTCCCTTTTTTTTCTTGATGAGTCTGACTAAAGGTTTATCAATTTTCGTTTATCTTTTCAATGAACCAGCTTTTAGTTTCATTGATCCTTTCTATTGTTTTCTAAGTCTGTAATTGATTTATTGTTGCTCTGATCTTTATGATTTCTTTCCTTCTACTAACTTTGGGGGTTTTTTTGTTCTTTTTTCTCTAGTTGCTTTAGGTGTTAAGTTAGGTTTTTTTATTTGAGGTTTTTCTTATTTATTGAGGTAGGATTGTATTGCTATAAACTTCCCTCTTAGAACAGCTTTTGCTGCGTCCCATAGCTTTTGGATCATCATGTTTTCCTTGTCATTTGTCTCTGGATATTTTTTGATTTCCTCTTTGATTTCTTCAGTGATCCATTGGTTGTTTAGTAACATATGGTTTAGTCTCCACATGTTTATGTTTTTCATAGTTTTTCTCTTGTATTTTTTTAAAATTAATTAATTTTTGTTTATGTTGGGTGTTCATTGTTGTGCATGGGCTTTCTCTAGTTGCAATGAGTGGGTGCTACTCTTTGTTGTGGTGTGTGGACTTTTCATTGCAGTGGCTTCTCTTGTTGTGGAGCATGGGCTCTAGGCATGTAGGCTTCAGTAGCTGTAGCACACAGGCTCCATAGTTGTGGCTCGTAGGCTCTAGAGCTCAGGCTCAGTAGTTATGGTGCACGGGCACAGTTGCTCCGCGGCATGTGGGATCTTCCCAGACCAGGGCTTGAACCCATGTACCCTGCATTGGCTGACAGATTCTTAACTGCTGCACCACCAGGGAAGTCCCTATAGTCAATTTTTAATTTCATAATGTCGTGGTCAGAAAAGATACTTGATATGATTTCAGTTTTTAAAATTTACCAAGGCTTGTTTTGTGGCCCAGCATGTGGTCTATCCCAGAGATTGTTCCACATGCACTTGAAAATAATATGTATTCTGCTGCTTTCATATGGAATGTTCTATAAATACCAATTAAGACCAACTGGTCTAATGTATCATTTAAGGCCTGTTTTTCTTATTAATTTTCTGTCTGGAAAATCTGTCCATTGCTATAAGTGGGGTGTTAAAGTCCCCCACAATTATTGTATTACTGTTGATTTCTCATTTTATGGCTGTTGACATTTGCCTTGTATATTGATGTGCTCCTATTTCGGGTACATATATATTTTCAATTGTTTTATCTTCCTTTAAGATTGATCCTTAGATCATTATGTAGTGTCCTTTGTCTCTTGACAGCCTTTACTTTAAAGTCTATTTTGTTTTATATGAGTATTGCCACTCCAGCTTTCCTTTGACTTCCTTTTGAATGAAATACTTTTATTCCATCCCATCACTTTCAGTCTGTATGTGTCTCTAGATCTGAAGTGGGTCTCTTGTAGGCAGTATATATATTGGGTCTTGTTTTTATATCCACTCAGCCAGTCTTTGTCTTTCACTCAGAACATTTAGTCCATTTATGTTTAAGGTAATTATCAATATGTATGTTCTTATTGTCTTTTTGTTAATTGTTTTTGATTTGTTTTTATAGGTCTTTTTTTCCCTTTCCTCTTTGTTCTCTTTTCTTGTAATTTGATGACTCTCTTTAGTGTTGTGTTTGGATTCCTTTTACTTTTTTGTGTGTAGATATATTATAGATTTTTGCTTTGTGGTTACAATGAGGTTTTGGTATAGCTGTCTATTTATATATATATATATATATATATATATATACATATATATGACCATTTTAAGTTGCTGATCTCTTAATTTCAAATGAAATTTAAATATCCTGCATTTGTACTCTCCTCCTCTCGCAATTACTGATTTTGATACCATATTTTACATCTAATTGTTTTGTGTATCCCTTAACTACTTACTGTGGATACAAATGACTTTATTACATTTTTCTTCTACCCCCACTACAAGTTTGTGTGTGGATGATTTCCTACCTTAACTGTATATTTACCTTTGCTGGTGAGCTTTCCAATTTCATAATTTTCTTGTTTCTACTTGTGGCCTTTTCTGCCCAGAGAAGTTTTGTTTTTTAGCATTTGTTTTAACGCTGGTTTCTTGGTGCTACATTCTTTTAGTTTGTGCTGTTTTTAAAGCTTTTGAATTCTCCATCAAAACTGAATGAGAGCCTTGCTTGGTAGAATATTCATGGTTGCAGGTTTTCCCTTTCATCACTTTATTTATTTAATAGATCTTTATTGGAGCATAATTGCTTCATAATACTATGTTAGTGTCTGTTGTATAACAAAGCGAATCAGTCTTATGCATACATATATCCCCATATCCCCTCCCTGTTCAACCTCCCTCTCACCTTCCTTATCCCACGTCTCTAGGTCATTGCAAAGCACCTAGCTGATCTCCCTGTTCTATGCTGCACCTTCCCACTAGCTAACTATTTTACATTCGGTAGTGTATATATGTCAAGACTGCTGTCACTTCACCCCAGCTTCCCCCTCCCCCCTGCATCCTCAAGTCCATTCTCTATGTTTATCTCTTTATTCCTGCCATACTCCTAGGTTCATCAGTAGCATTTTAATTTTTTTTTTAGGATCCATATATATGTGTTAGCATATGGTATTTGTTTTCCTCTGACTTACTTCACTCTGAATGAAAGACTCTAGGTCCATCCACCTCACTCCAAATAACTCAATTTCTTTTCTTTTTATGGCTGTAAATTCCATTGTATATATGTGCCATATCTTCTTTATCCATTCATCTGTCAATGGAAATTTAGGTTGGTTCCATGTCCTGGCTATTGTAAATAGTGCTGCAATGAACATTGTGGTGCATGTCTCTTTTTGAATTATGGTTTTCTAAGGGTATATGTCCAGTAGTGGGATTGCTGGGTCATATGGTAGTTCTATTTTTAATTTTTTAAGGGACCTCCATACTGTTTTCCATAGTGGTTGTATCAATTTACATTCCCACCAACAGTGTACAAGGGTTCCCTTTTCACCACAACCTTTCCAGCATTTATTGTTTCTAGCATTTTGACAATGACCATTCTGACCAGTTTGAGGTGATACCTCTTGTAGTTTTGATTTTCATTTCTCTAATAATTAGTGATGTTGAGCATCTTTTCTTGTGCCCCTTGGCCATCTGTATGTCTTCCTTGGTGAAATGTCTATTTAGGTATTCTGCCCATTTTAGGATTGGGTTGTCTGTTTTTTTGATATTGAGCTTCATGAGGTGTTTGTATATTTTGGAGATTAACCCTTTCTCTGTTGTTTCATTTGAAAATATTTTCTCCCATTCTGAGGGTTGTCTTTTCATCTTGTTTATTGTTTCCTTTGCTGTGCAAAAGCTTTAAAGTTTTATTAGTACCCATTTGTTTACTATTGTTTTTAATTTCTGCTCCTCTAGGATGTGGGTCAAAATTGATCTTGCTGTGGTTTATGTCAAAGAGTGTTTTTCCTATGTTTTCTTCTAAAAGTTTTATAGTGTCTGGCCTTACATTTAAGTCTTTAATCCATTTACAGTTTATTTTTGTGTATGGTGTTAAGTGGTGGTCTAATTTCATTGTTTTGCATGTAGCTGTCCTGTTTTCCCAGCACCAGTTATTGAAGAGGCTGTCTTTTCTCCATTGTATGTTTTTGCCTCTGTTATCAAAGATAAGGTGACCATATGTGCATGGGTTTATCTATGAGCATTCTATCCTGTACTATTGATCTATATTTCTGTTTTGTGCTAGTACCATACTGTCTTGCAACTGTAGCTTTGTGGTATAGTTTGAAGTTGGGGAGCCTGATTCCTCTAGCTCCGTTTTTCTTTCTCAAGATTGCTTTGGCTATTTGGGGTCTTTTGGATTTCCATACAAATTGTAAAACTTTTATGTTCTAATTCTGTGAAGAATGCCATTGGTAGTTTGATAGGGATTGCATTGAATCTGTAGATTGCTTTGGGTAGTATAGTCATTTTCACAGTATTGATTTTTCCAGTCCAATAACATAGTATATTTCTCCACCTGTTTATGTCATCTTTGATTTCTTTCATTAGTGTTTTATAGTTTTCTGAGTACAAGTGTTTCACTTCCTTAGGTAGGTTTATTCCTAGTTATTTTATTCTTTTTGTTACGATGGTAAATGGGATTGTTTCCTTAATTTCTCTTTCTGATTTTTCATTGTTAGTGTATAGGAATGCCAGAGATTTCTATGCATTTATTTTGTATCCTGCAACCTTACCAAATTCATTGATTAGTTCTAGTAGTTTTCTGGTGGCACCTTTATGATTTTCTATATATAGCATCATGTCATCAGCAAACAGTGACTGTTTTACTTCTTCTTTTCCAATTTGTATTCTTTTTATTTGTTTTTCTTCTCTGTTTGCCATAGCTAGGGCTTCCAAAACTATGTTAAATAAGAGTGGTGAGAGTGGACATCCTTGTCTTGTTCCTGATCTTAGTGGAAATGCCTTCAGTTTTTCACCATTGAGTATGATGTTTGCTGTAGGTTTGTCACATATGGCCTTTATTATGTTGAGCTAGTTTGCCTCTATGACCATTTTCTGGAGAGCTTTTATCATAAATCGTTGTTGAATTTTGTCAAAAGCCTTTTCTGCATCTATTGAGATGATCATATGGTTTTTATTTCTTAATTTGTTGATACGGTGTATCACATTGATTGATTTGCATATATTGAAGAATCCTTGCATCACTGGGAAAATCTCACTTGATCATGCTGTATAATCCTTTTAATATGTTGTTGGATTCTGTTTGCTAGTATTGTGTTCAGGATTTTGCATCTTTGTTCATCAGTGATACTGGTCTACTGTTTTCTTTTTTTGTGTATCTTTTTCGGGTTTTGGTATATGGGTGACGGCGGCTTTGTAGAATGAATTTGGGAGTGTTTCTCCCTCTGCAATTGTTTGGAAGAGTTTGAGAAGGATTGGTATTAGGTCTTCTCTAAATGTTTGATAGAATTTGCCTGTGAAGCCATCTGGTCCTGGACTTTTGTTTGTTGGAAGATTTTTAATTACAGTTTCAATTTCATTACTTGTGATATGTCTGTTTATATTTTCTAATTCTTCCTGGTTCAGTCTTGGAAAATTGTACCTTTCCAAGAATTTGTCCATTTCTCTGTGGTTGTCCACTTCATTGGCATATAGTTGTTTATAGTAGTCTCTTATAATCCTTTGTATTTCTGAGGTGTCAGTTGTGATTTCTCCTTTTTCATTTCTATTTTTTTTTTGATATGCATCCTCTCCCTTTTCTTCTTGATGTGTCTGACTAAAGGTTTATCAATTTTGTTTATCTTCTCAAAGAACCAGCCTTTAGTTTTATTGATCTTTGCTATAGTTTTCTTCATTTCAATTTCATAAATTTCTGCTCTGATCTTTATGATTTCTTTTCTTCTACTGACTTTGAGTTTTCTTTTTTCTTCCTTCTCTAATTGCTTTAGGTGTAGTGTTAGATTGTTTATTTGAGATTTTTCTTGTTTCGTGAGGTGAGATTGAATTGATATAAAATTCCCTCTTAGAACTGCTTTTTGCTGCATCCCATAGGTTTTGGGTTGTTGTGTTTTCATTGTCATTTGTTTCTGTGTGTTATTTATTTCTTCTTCGATTTCTTCAGTGATCTCTTAGTTATTTACTAGTGCACCGTTTAGCTTCCATGTATTTTTGGGTTTTACATTTTTTCCTGTACTTGGTTTCCGATCTCATAGCCTTGTGGTCAGAAAAGATGCTTGATACGATTTCAATTTTCTTATATTTTCTGAGGCTTAATTTGTGATCAAGATGTGATCTATCCTGGAGAATGTTCCATGTGCACTTGAGAAGAAAGTGTATTCTGCCATTTTTGGGTGGAATGTTCTATAAATATCAATTAAATTTATCTGGTTTATAGTGTCATTTAAAGCTTATATTTCCTTATTTATTTTCTGTTTGGATGATCTGTCCATTGGTGTAAGTGTGGTGTTAAATCCCCTACTATTATTGTGTTACTGTCGATTTGCCCTTTCATGTTGTTAGCATTTGCCTTATATATTGAGGTGCTCCTATGTTGGGTGCATAAATATTTATAATTGTTATATCTTTTTCTTGGATTGATCCCTTGATCATTATGTAGTGTCCTTCCTTATCTCTTGTAACAGTCTTTATTTTAAAGTCTACTTTATCTGATTCAAGCATTGCTACTCCAGCTTTCTTTTGATTTCCGTTTACATGGAATATCTTTTTCCATGCCTTCACTTTCAGTCTGTATGTGTCCCCAGGTCTGAAGTGGGTCTCTTGTAGATATATATGGGTCTTATTTTTGTATCCATTCAGTGAGCCTGTGTCTTTTGGTTGGAGAATTTAATCCATTTACATTCAAGGTTATTATCTATATGTATGTTCTTATTACCATTTTCTTAGTTGTTTTTGGTTTCTTTTTGTTAGTCTTTTTCTTCTCTTGTGTTTCCCACCTAGAGAAGTTTCTTTAGCATTTATTGTAAAGCTGGTTTGGTGGTTCTGATTTATCTTAGCTTTTGCTTGTCTGAAAAGCTTTTGGTTTCTCCATCGAATCTGAATGATATCCTTGCCAGGTAGAATAATCTTGGTTATAGGTTTTTCTCTTCCATCACTTTAAGTATATCCTGCCATTCCCTTCTGGCCTGTAGAGTTTCTGCTGAAAAATCAACTGATAACCTTATGGGGATTCCTTTGCATGTTATTTTTTGTTTTTCCCTTGCCAGTTATAATATTTGTTCTTTGAATTTATTTTTTGTTAAATTTGATTAAGTTTGACTAATGTGTGTCTTGGTCTGTTTCTCTTAGAGTTTATCCTGTATGGGACACTCTGTGCTTCCTGGTCTTGAGTGACTATTTCCTTTCCCATGTTAGGGAAATTTTCAACTGTAATCTCTTCAAATATTTTCTTAGACCTTTCTTTTACTCTTCTTCTTCTGGGACCCCTATAATCCGAATGTTGGTGCATTTAGTGTTGTCCCAGAGGTCTCTAAGGTTGTCTTCAATTCTTTTCTTTCTTTTTTCTTTATTTTGCTCTTTGGCAGATATTTCCACCATTTTGTCTCCCAGATCACGTATTCGTTCTTCTGCCTCAGTTATTCTGTTATTGATTCCTTCTAGTGTATTTTTCATTTCAGCTATTGTGTTGTTCATCTCTGTTTGTTTGTTCTTTAGTTCTTCCAGATCTTTGCTAAACATTTCTTGTATTTTCTCAATCCATGTCTCCTCTCTCTTTATGAGATTCTGGATCATCTTTACTATCATTACGCTGAAAATTTTTTCAGGTAGATTGCTTATTTCCTCTTCATTTATGTGTTCTTGTAAGTTTTTACCTTGCTCCTTCATCTGTGACATATTTTTTTGCCATCTTATATATATTTTTCCTTTTCTTATGAGTGAGATTGTGTTCCTGTCTTACTGGTTGTTTGGCCTGAGGCTTCCAGCACTGGAGTTTTTCGGCTGTTGGGTAGAGCTCAGTCTTGGTGCTGAGATGAGGACCTCTGGGAGACCTCACTCTGATGAATATTCCCTGGGGCCTGAGGTTCTCTGTTAGTCCAGTGGTTCGGACTTGGAGCTCCCACAGCAGGAGCTTTGGCCCGGCCTCCGGCTCATGAACTATGATCCTGCAAGCCACATGGGGCAGAAAAAAAAAGAAAGGAGAACAATAACAAATTAAAAAATAAAATTAGACTAGGAAACTAACAGCTATGTTAGAAAAATTGTAAAAATAAAGATGAAACAACAACCAGAAGGTAAAACAGAACCACAATAGTAAAAAAGAGGAGGAGAGAAAAAAAAGGTGGGGGGGGAAAGGCCTTGGCTGTGGAGGGCAGGGACTATGCAGAGGTGAGGTTTGCGTGGTGAGTGGGGCCTATGCTTAGTACCCACAGGGCTGGAAAAGGCAGCAGGTGTTGTGGGGGATGGAGCTTAAGCTCAACAAACAGAAGGGGCCCAGGTGTGCCCCCTGCCTCTGGACTGAGAGAGTGGGCACACTACCTGGGAGCCCAGCAGGCTTCCTGGTCGAGGCAAATGCCCTCCACTCCTCTCCTGCTCCTCCTGTCTCAGAGGGACCCTCCCACCTGCCTCTCCTGCCCTGGCCTCCCTCCTATGCTCCCAGGACACATGTAGCCTGGAGGGGCTTTTGGAGAGCGAGGAATCCCTGTCCTGGAGATCCCCCTCTTGCCTGCCTCTCGTGATCTCTCCCCTCTATGTCCCCAGGACATACCTGGCCTGGAGTGGGCTTTGGAGGGTGGGATATTGGCCTGGGAGCTTAGCAGACTCCCTGGGCCCCAGTGCGTGGAGCAAACGCCCTCTGCTCCTCTGGTCCTGGAGGGACCCCCTGGAAGCCTCTCCTGTTCTCTCCTGGCCTCCCTTCTATGTCCCCAGGACCAACTCAGCCTGGAGGGGACCTCTGGGGTCATAGGACCCAGACCGTGGGCCAGGCCGACTTCCCCAGTTGATTGAGCAGGGGGAAACGCTGGGCCTGCTCCCCCATGATCTGAGCCCCTGAGGGTCCCTCCAGGCATGGGAAACCCACCCCCCCTCAGCCACCTCTCAGGGGCACTGGTCCTGTCCAGCATCCACTTCTCCTATCCCCTCAGTCCCCCCACATCCTACCAGTTCACTTGGGGGTTCTTCCCATCTCCTTGGGCATCAGGGTACCCCACCAGCATCTGGCAGTCACCCTAGTTGTGGAGAGTTGTGAACTCTGCATCTACCCACACTGCCATCTTGACTCCTGCCTCCCTTTCATCACTTTAAATATATTATGCCACTTCTTTCTGGCCTGCAGAGTTTCTGCTGAAAATCAGTGGATAACCTTATTGGAATTCCCTTGTATGTTATTTGTTGCTTTTCCCTTGTTGCTTTTACTATTTTCTCTTTTTCTTTAATTTTTGTCAGTTTGATTACTTGGCATGTTCCTCCTTGGTTCATCCTATATGGGACTCTTTGTTTCCTGGATTTGGGTAACTCTCTTTTCCCATGTGAGGGAAGTTTTCAGCTATTATCATCTCAAATATTTTCTCAGGTTCTTTCTCTCCTTCTGAGACCCCTATAATGTGAATGTTAGTGAATTTAATGTTGTCCCAGAGGTCTCTGGGACTGTACTCATTTCTTTTCATTCTTTTTTCTTTATTCTGTCCCATGGCAGTGATTTTTTACCATTCTGTGTTCCAGCTCACTTATTCGTTCTTTTGCCTCATTCATTCTGCTGCTGATTCCATCTAGTGTAGTTCTCATTTCAGTTATTGTATTGTTCATCTCTGTTCTTTAAATCTTCTAGCTCTTTGTTAAACATTTCCTGTTCTTCTTGATCTTTGCCTCCATTCTTTTCCTGAGATCTGGGGTCATCTTTACTATCATTACTCTACATTCTTTTTCAGGTATATTTCCTATCTCCACTTCACTTAGTTGTTCTTCTGTGGTTTTATCTTGCTCCTTCTTCTGGAACATATTTCTCTGCCATTTTGTTTTGTCTAACTCTGGTGCTTGTCATCTCCATTTTGCAGGCTGCAGGGTTGTAGTTTCTTTTGCTTCTGGTGTCTGCCCGCTGGTAGGTGAGTTTGGTCCTGAGGCTTGCGCAGTCTTCTTGGTGGGAGGGACTGGTGCCTGACCACTGGTGGGTGGAGCTGGGTCTTGTCCCTCTGGTGGGCAGGGCCTTGTCAAGGATTGTGTTTAGATGTGACTGTGGGCTCAGGGTGACTTTAGGCAGACTGTCTGCTAATGGGTAAAGCTGTGTTCTCACCCTGTTGCTTGGCCTGAGATATCAGAGCACTGGGCCTGCAGGTTGTTGGGTGGGGCCAGGTCTTGGTGCCAAAATCACAATCTTCAGGAGAGCTATGCTGATGAATATTCCCTGGAGCCTCCACCACCAGTGTCTTTGTTCCCATAGTGAGCCACAGCCAACCCCTGCCTCCCCAGGAGACCCTCCAAGACCCATAGGTAAGACTGGCCCAAGCTTTCCCCCTGCCCAAGTTTCTATGGAGGCACTGCTTTGCCCTGGGTCCCAGTGCAGGTGAAAACTTGTGTGCACCCTCCAAGAGTAGAGTTTCTATTTCCCCCAGTCCTGTAGAACTCCTGCAATCAAGCCTTTCTGGCCTTGAAATCCATATGCTCTGAGGTCTCCTCCTCCCAGTGCCAGACACTCAGGCTGGGGAGCCTGACTTGTGGCTCAGAACTCTCATGTGGAAGAAACTCTGCGATATTATTTTCCAGTTTTTGTGTCACCCACCTGGTGGGTATGGGGTCTATTTATATCATGAAAGTGCCCCTTCTATCATCTTGTTGTGATTTCTTCTTTGTCTTTGGATGTTGAATATCTTTTTGGTAGGTTCAATCTTTTTTGTCAGTGGCTGTTCAGCAGTTAGTTGTGATTTTGTTGTTTTCATGAGAGCAGGAGAGCTCAAGTCCTTCTACTCCACCATCTTGTCTCCTCCCCTAATACAGAAATTAACTACTTGATGACCATGAGCAGGCAGCTCCCAGATCTACAGTGCCTAAGGACTGATAATGTTATCCCCTGTGACACTACTCTGTTACCTCACCATCAGCCAATCGGAGAATTGTGCACTAGCTGATCACATACCATGGGATGCCCCTCCCTCACCTGGCCTTTAAAAACGTTTTGTTGAAACCCATTGGGGAGTTCAGACTTTTTGAGCACTAGCTGTACCAGACTCCTTGTATGGTGCCCTATAACAACTGCTACACTTTCCTTCACCACAGCTCAGTGTCAGTAGATTGGCTTTACTGTGCACAGGTGAGGGGACCCAAGTTTTGTTCAGTAACAGTAAATGTTAGACTTTAAATCCAGTCCTTTTCCCCAAAACCATAGCTGGTCAATGATAAGAAAATAAGTTAGAATTTTAAAAATTACAGTGTTTTAATGAAAAAATGTTTTTTTGTTTTTTGCGGTATGTGGGCCCCTTACTGTTGTGGCCTCTCCCGTTGCGGAGCACAGGCTCTGGACATGCAGGCTCAGCGGCCATTTCTCACAGGCCCAGCCGCTCCGCGGCATGTGAGATCTTCCCCGACCGGGGCACGAACCCGTGTCTCCTGCATTGGCAGGTGGACTCCCAACCACTGCACCACCACAGAAGCCCTGAAAAAATGTTTTACACATAATAATTGTTGTTTTTCAGTGGGTGAAGTCAGTATCTGCTGAGCTCCCACCTCCTTTTTGGGGAAGGATCCTGTCACTCAAGTGCCTTGTGTCTCCTTGGGCTTGCTTCTTGTTATAGGCAAAATACCTCCACACACCTTAGCCTTCCACCTAGGCTGCCCACCAAGGCATCACCTGGGTGCAAGATCATCGTTGACTACCTGTCCAGACTGACCTTTTTCTGGTATTCTATTACATTACAGTCTTGCAAAGAACCTAAAAATTCACCTGATTGATTTATTCCAAAGTATAGAAAACTTTATTTTATTGTCCCTGCATTGTATATTTCCTTTTCAACAGAGGTTCCTTGGAGACCTAGTTCCTTAATCCAGCATGTTTTAAAACTGTTTTTAGGAATGTTAATGCAAGCGAATTGTCCATTAAAAAAGAATTCTCGAGAATCACTATTTTGATTAACGTCTTAAAGGCTATGATGAGTCCTGTACATTAAAAAAATTAGTTTTTGTAATTTAATGACTCTCCTTTGTTTGACTGCCAATTCTCTTTTTGTGGATCACCTGTTAACATTTCATAAAATTAGCATTATGCAGAACACACTGCAGGAAACAGTGCCTTAATAAAAAACTGTCTTTGTGGAAATTCTGGCATTGTACTGCCTAGAAGGGAATGATTTTGTAAGAGTAGAATCATATGAGTATACTTCTCAAAATGCAACATATTGGCATTATTCTCAGGAGTTTTATGGAACTTGAAAAGTTTACAGTGTGTATTCGACTCTAAGGAAAATAAAATAAAATTATGAATATTAGGTTTTGGAGGTGATGTATAAGTGAAGAACCCTACAGTTTAAGCTTCATCCTTTATCATCAATCCACAAATGACTGGCCTTTTTCAAATTAGTATAAGCCCAGCCTGGTTTGTTTCCATGTAATAACTGAAAGAATAGTGGACCAGGTAACAGAACACTTTTGCTCTTATCCAGAATTGCCCACTTTACCCCCACTTACTAGATTCTATTGGATAAGTCACTTTATTTCTCATCCTCATGAATGTTATTTTTTAAATGGGGCAATAATTGTCCTATTGATGTTGAAGAATCGTGTTGAAGAGATAATTAATGGGAAAGCATTAAAAAAAAAAAACATAGCCATAACCTATAACAAATACAGGTTATGATTCTGGTGAAAGTTGATTAATTAATTAATTCCAGGTACTACACGACATTAACAATCATTAATATTATTACTAACATATCAAATAAAAAGCAAATCTCAAGTAAAGTAAGGAGAGACTTTATTTGAAAAGAATATTGCAGTAAGGAAAGTGAGACTATTGCAGTAGAGAGAATTCTTTGACTATAATATATGCAAGCATCTCAGTCAGAAAAGGGACTTTCTTATACAGGGAGGAATAAACACCACTGAAATCAGCTGATTCTCAGAAATCTTTCAAAAGGGGTTGTTCCAAGTTCCATGCTCCTTGGTGGGCCAAAGTTCAGAGATCTGGGAGAAGGAGAAAACCCTCAGAAATGTTTGATCATGTCAAGTTATGGGCATGTTGACCAAATCGGTCATCAGAAAGACTAAGTTTAACTAATCATAAATGAGACAAAGAATGGAAATTTGGATGTCTGAGTCTGGTCTTGTCGCAAGTAAACAAGGTGTCATCCTTGAGCCATATGTCAGTCACACAGGGAGTGGTGGTTCTTTGCAGTAAGCCATTTTGGGGAACATAAAAGGAGGTGAAAGGAATTTCTTGACCATTGCTGTTTTTCAGAAGCACAAGGCTTATGTAAATTTCATCATTGTTTCTCTTGTACCTGGTTAGTCATTCAAAATATATCTTTACACAAGTTGCCTAATCTTTCATACCTTCAGTTTTCTTATCAGTAAAATGGGAATAATTTTAACAACTAATTCTGTAGGTTTCTGTGAAGCTTACTGACAATACAAGTGCCTTATAGCTATAAATATTGTAGAAATGCTGTTTATTACTTTTCATTACTGTTATTAGTGGCTCCATGGGCTCTGCCTCCTTCTTCTTTTTCTTTTCTTTTTCCCCTTCTTCCTCCTCCTCCTCCCCCACTCCCTCTTCTTCTTCCTCCACTTTAATGAGGATAAATCTCACCTCATGCAGCAAAAAAAAGGGGAAGGCATCAGGCATTTCTAGAATGAATATTACGTGCCTGACAGGGCTACACATTACTCACAGTAAAATCCCAAGATGCGCATTTAGTGTCCTCATATTATAATCAAGGAAACTGAGGCTTAGCAAAGTTTATGTGCCTACATTTACACAGTTCACAGATGATAGAAGGAGATAATACAGACATGAGGTGTCTGACTTGACTCTCACCAGGTACATGGAACACGAGATGGTCATGCACACAAAACAGCCCAATTTTATCTAGGAAAATGGAAAAGAGATGGAGAAAAAGACACCTCAGCTGTATATGCATGTGAATAATTGATTTTCTTTTATGCTGGAAGCAATGAGCTTATTCTCCTATATAATTTTCCTTGAAAAAGGCAAAGAAAAAGATAAAGAGGAGAGAGAGAGAGAGAAAACTCCAACCCATCAAGCCCATGTTGTACTTTGGCTGCCAGCAATGTTTCTTTGAAAAATAAAATGAAAATGTTCAGTTGTAGTTTTTTTCCCTTTTGGAGAGATACAGGAATTGCAAAGAGAGTGCCAGACAGCACTAGCATATGCTTATTTTTCTAACTCAATGTGGGCAGCCTTTCTTAAACAATTTGTATAAATATATTTATTCTCCCACTGAGACCTTGCCTGCCAGGTTCAGGAACAACTGAGTAAGCAGATGAGTTATAAATCGAGGAAAGAAAAGGAAGGATTACCATGAAAATGCTGATGGCCCCTTTATTCCAGCTGAGTACATTGCCCTGGTGTAATAAATTACTGGCTGATGCATTGATGATAAATCTATAGTGGTTTTCATATTCCAAGTAAAAGATATTTCACTCTGTCTTTGCTGGAGATGTAGTCAGAAAGCAAGGAAATGTTGACATCCGGTGGGCAGGATTGAAAAAAAACACACACACAGACCCTTTGGTGTACAACCCGCATTTGCAAGCTGTCTGCATTTCTTGTATTGGCCTCAGCTTTGACAAATGTAAAAAAGTCACTAATATTTTGACACTCTCCCTGCCCAAGTCTGATACCAGCTGGCTGCGAAGCCACATTCTCATTGTTCTGCTGGATTTTAAAGACTGGGTCCCAGCCAAAGGACTGGACTGGATCCATTCATTCATTTTCAAGATTGAAGCTGCAGCTTAACTGTAATGACCATTTCTCAACTCAATCTGGAAACCTCTTCCAAATCCAACAGATGCTTGAGAGGAAAATGTGCATTTGGATTAGAAAGTGTTCTCTCAGATAAAGAAACAAAAGGTGATCTTTGAATCTGAAAAGAATTCCTTGTTTTTGAGAGCAATTAATATACTCTGTATATTGATTATCTTACTTTATAAAATGCTCATGCTTTTAGAACCTTAGTAAAAATACTTATTTTACCATTTTAAATGAAAATGAACATTTAAATTGCAGAGAAAGTATGACAACAATTATGAAAAAATATGCTCAGAAAAAAATCGGAAGAAAACACCCAAAATGTCAAAAACGTTAACGGTGGAGGGAGGAGGAAATCTTTAAGGTTATGGTGAGTTTCTCCTTTCTACTTTTATGTAGTTTTCTTTTATAATAAGTTTTAAATTTATAATTGGAGAAAAAAGAAAATAAACTATTTGTTCCTTTGAAAACATGCTGTTTCTTTCACTATTACTGTATTTTCAACTCCAGTGACCATATTGTTCTAGTAATCATAAGAAACTATTGCTAAAGTAGGCTACAGCCATGGAAAATAAAAATCACTCTATAATCTACAAAAAATACCTTTGTTTTCTACTTCTAAAAAATGCTCCCCTGCCATGTGTTCCTCCTGTCCCATTTTTCCAATCACTTAATAATTGGAGAACATTAACCCTGATCATTTGCAAATTTTCCATTTAAATTTATTTTCAGGTAAGCAGATGCTTGGGAAAACTGCCATCATAGGGCTGTAGGAGAAAGGGAGTTATAACTTGATCCTGAAATTATTTGAGGGGATTCTTCTCAGGGCATGATGAGGTGCCTATATTTTTTAGTGTCAAAGTAATCTTTGAGAAATAATTTGTACTAACATTTTAATATAAATACAATTTACTGTGTCCTATGTGCCAGATACTGTATGAAGGACTTGTAGGTGCTGTTTCACGTAACCCTCAGACAACTTTATGAACTATATACCTTCATCATGTACACTTCGGTTGAGGAAACTGATACTTACATGGTATAAAACTTTGAATCTACATCGGTTTGATTTCAGCTCATGCATTGTTTACCATTAAGCTATTGCGTTTTGTATCAGAAAGACTTGCCTATTTGATCTCAGTGCCTTCACTTAGAAGCTAGTGACTCCAGTCAATCACTGTGCCTCCTTAAGTCCCAGTTTCCCTGTCAGTAAAATGGGGATAATAAGTCAAAAACACAGGGCAATTGCAAAGATTAAAGTAATGTCATCAGCATTGACTGGGGAAAAGCCCTCTCATTCCAGCGCATCCCTTCTAAATAAAATCTGCTGAAAATGGACACAGAGATAAGCTTCTTTGGAAACGTTTCTTTATCCTGCCTGTAAAATGACAGTATTTCTCCACAGCCAGGAGCCATATTCAACTCTCTGGCTTGTGCTGCACTGATTAAAAAATGGATTGCCAGCAGTCATCTGTGATTGTCTACCACGGAAGAGCCGCGCTTCTTTTCCTCCACCCAATTGTTCCATGCACTATTCATGAGTTCTACAATATTCCAAACTTTAATTTCCACAGATTAATTCTCACTAATTATTCACCATATGAACCTTCGCAGGAGAATTCCTGCAAATGCTTTTCCATCCTGAGGCAGGGAAGGCAATGTCGAATCGTTCTCTGATTTCAAGTGGAAAACAAACTAATTATGTGGAAATATGATAATAGATTGTGCTGCAGGGACCAGTCCTCTGCAGGCTTCAAAATGTTTGCTTATGATCGGCTCTTCATGTTATTTCTTCCAGGAGGAGCTGCCCTTTTATAATGCATCAACATTATTGACTGGCCTGTGATTCCTTACTGAGAGTTAAGATAATTTGCATAATTGTATATTACTTCCGTCTGGTGGAAACAAACAAGATGTTCGGGTGCTAATGATCAAGCAGGCAGCAGTGACTGCTGGGAAAATAGCATGAGTGAAGTCCAGAAAACAAGGAAGAGCAGCTTCTTTCTTTGGCATCTTTCACCAGCTTCCTTAGACCTAGCTCTCTATTCCACTTGGCCACAGGTACTGTTCTTTTCTGTCTGTCCAAACTTAGGAGGTTGCTGGGGTTAGTCATATGCTCCAAATCTGTAAAAATATAAAGCATCCTTAGTCTGTGAATTTTCATACTCATTTGTGTTTGTCTAGGTCATTTTTTCTGCTAGGAATGTCTTCCTTCTTCTCTCTGGCAGAAAGTGTCTTATCCTTCAAAATTCAGCTCAAGTGCTGCTCTCCTTTTGATGTCCCCCAACTTTCCCACTTAGTGTGCATTGTTTTCTAAATGAACAAATATCAAATGAACACAATAGGTGCTCCGCAAATTCATTCTCATTTCTTTGCTTAACAAACCGTTTTTGATCTTTATGATTTGCTAGTTCTATTCTAGGCACTTTGGATAGAGTGAATAAATAAGAAATTAATTCTCCTTTCCTTCAATTGTTTAATACTCCTCTTCTCTATAGCAATTCATATTTCTATTTAGCAATTATTTATTCTGCCTTGTAGTGCACCTGATGGACAGTGTCATAGCTTACTTATTTCTATAACTCTTTGCCCAGATATGTAGTAAGTGCTAAATAAATGTCTGTTGCATATACCTGAAGTTTCAGGAGAGTGGATCATGCAAACTGTTTGATGAATTATATCAGGGATGCAAATGCTTGCCAGCTCCAGGTCATTTGTAGTGGCTGCGTGAAGTGCTGAGGAAAGAATTTTGAGTCGGCTTATGCTTAGTGGAAAAGTTTTCTGTGATTGATTAGTCACGTCTGTACTGGGAGAATAGCAAACCATATATTATGTATTTGCATTCTCATTATAGAGGTTTAACCTAGGACAACTGCAAGACACTCAATAAGTATAAGTATGTACATTTCGTGGGTAAAGTTGTTGAGTTTATCAGATTGCTTACAGTTTAAGTGTTAAACAGGTTATGATCTACCAAGAAGATTGCAGCATTGTGGTTTTGAACATTAAACCCTTGAAATGAAACATTTTGATTTACATTTTATGGAAGTCATAAGATCTGCCATTATTGGACTAGGCACTTTCCATTTACTATTCTGTTTAATTTGTCACAGCAACACTACATATTAGGTCACTTTAATCCCATTTTACAGATGTAGAAACTGAAGCTCAGAAACTTGACCAGGGTAAAAAGGTTGTGAATGGAAAATCTAAAATTCAAGTTCAGTTTGTCCCTATTCCAAAGTTCATGCTGTTTTCCACTATCCTCGATACAAATTGCCATTTAGTTCTAGTCTAAAGTATATTGCTTTACTCTTCTGAGAAAGATGCCACTTTTATCTTGTGGTAAATGTATGTGAGGCATTCCAACTATTGTGGTCTTTGTGGGTACTAGAGGAGCAGGACCTCACGTAAGGGTGTGTGTACAGACAGACTGAAGAGCAAAGGTGGTTTAAATGGTAAGAGGTTGAAAATGAAAGACAACTCCTTTTCTTGAGTGTGTCTTGCTTGCCAGGCATTGTGTTTCATGATAAAAGATTTTCTTGAGCACCATTTAAGATGAGCATTACTAGCTCCATTTCTCAGAATAAGAAAATATAGGCTCAGATAAATTGATTAACTATATTAATGACAAGGAGATATTGTTTATTCTACTTATCAAGTATTGTATCCCTAATTCAATGTCTTCTGTCTAGCACAAATTAGACACTAAACAAACAAATAAATAGCTAGAAATATATTTTTGTGTTGGTTAGTAAGAAGTAAACCAGATTTTAAATCGGAGTCTGTTCAACTCTAAAGCCTGTGCTATTTCTATTATGCTAGGCTGCCCTTGAGAAGTTTAAAATGTACTTGGGACTTTGAAACCAGTTCCATTTTTCAAGGATAACTTCTTATACAGCTGCCTCAATGCAGCTGGTCCTTTGGAAAAAACGTTTATAAGAAGGCTTGGCAGGTTTCTCGGACATTAAATATCTCTTACAAAATAATATTTTGATGGATTACATGTAAATGAATCAGAAACATATGGCTTCCATTTCCTTTAGAATGCACACACAGAATGATTTTATGTGTTTGGTAAAATGGATTTTCCTGAATGCCACCTTCACATACCTCTCCCCTTTCATCCCCCAGTGCATTATGTCCAAGAACACTGAAAGATCTTCTAAGAATCCCACAAAAACCTGGATCCTTCCGTTTTTGCTTCTGACTCCACACTCATATATAGGTTATTTTCCCCTTTTATTTCTGAGAGACATGAGACTCTCATCACAATAGATACCCGTTTACCTATCTTTGGAATGCTGGGCACTGAGTCATTGCAAACAAAGAGACTTCCTCTTCATGTACACAATGTTAAGTCATGTAAACTTTATAATATAAATGTGTACATATTTTGAGCTTTTTTAAGACAGAGACTTGGTGCTTTGGGGTATTTCATCTGAAAAATTCACTGGATTGGGCACAATCAGATACTTATTTTGAACAGATTAAAGCTATTATGCAGTCTGTGGAGTATAAAATGTACCCATCATGACTTCATAGCAAGGTTCGTAACCACAACATACACACTAGTGAAGCTGCAGAACAGACTGATGACCAAGTGGACCACAAAGAAAGTCAGGAAGGCCCATTAGGCTTTTGAAGAGCTTTTTATACCCATTCTCGAAAGCCAATATGTAAATTATAATAGTTGACCTTAATATTTGACTTAGATCAATTGAAAAAGTGAAGTATCTATAGTAGGTTATGTATTATAAAAGGGTTATTGTAACATTCTAATGTTTACGAGTTGGAGAGAACAGGGCCAGGGCAGAAAATATGATCCTATTCAAATTGCAAAAGTGGTAACTTCAAAAGAAAGTAAAGTGTACAGATTTCACCAAAGTTTATAGATGTCACAGACCCACATGCCTCAGGGATCCAGGTCAATGAGTGAACACAGTTAGGATAAGAGTCAGTCTGGTTTTCCGGAGGCTGTGAGAAACAGGATTGAGCACAATTCCCTGTAACATATTCAAATTAATAACTTAAAAATCACTACTTGCAGATATATCTTTGAATCACAGAAATAGATATACCCTTACCTGGTTTTTAACCTCTGTGACCAGTCACTTCTGGGCAAATCTATTTCTCTTACACCTGCAAACATGCCTTCTCCTTACCACCCTCATTTACTTCCTCCAACCTGTTTTGATCTATAAGTGGGATGACTGGGTCAGCAGTCAGGAGTTGGCTTGCAGAACTTTTACTCTTGAGAAAATTTGCCAGTGGTGAAGTTCTGCTAGATTTATTTTCTACCCCTTTCTTTCTTTTCTTTCTCTCCTCTCACATAATTTCTGCTTTTAGGAAAAGAACCTGATTCTGTTCAAAGCAAAAAGGGAGTTTAGGTTGAAACCAAGATAGTACCAGAGTTGTGTTTTCAGATTGGATGGGCAAGGCTAGAATGTAAAAGAGAACAAGAGGAAAGGTCAATAATAACAGAAGTGGAAAAAAGAGGAGGGTACTATTGAATGAAGTAAATTTAATATAAAAATATATTTTTAACTGTTTGCTTAAGTTGTTTTCAATTTATTATGGTCCCACATCAGGTCAATTGCTACATGTTCCCTGTAGCATGCATCTGGAAAAGTACCACATCTTGTCTCATAGGATTTTTTCAATAAGAAGTAGTATGGGGGCTTCCCTGGTGGGGAAGTGGTTAAGAATCCACCTGCCAATACAGGGGACATGGGTTCGAGCCCTGGTCTGGGAAGATCCCACATGCCACGGAGCAACTAAGCCCGTGTGCCACAACTACTGAGCCTGTGCTCTAGAGCCTATGTGTCACAACTACTGAAGCCCACGTGCCTAGAGCCCATGCTCCACAACCAGAGAAGCCACCACAATGAGAAGCCCGTGTACCACAACGAAGAGTAGCCTCCGCTCGCTGCAACTAGTGAAAGCCCGCATGCAGCAAAGACCCAAGGCAGCCAAAAACAAATAAATTTTTTAAAAAGTAGTATGATGTAATGGCTGAGATCATTAGCTTTGGTGCCAGATATCTATGTTTGAATCCTGGATCCCCAAATTTTCCTACGGTCACATAGCTTGTTATATCAGACCGTGTTACTTCGTATTAATTAAAATATTTATGGAATATTTATTTAGAGTATTTTAGATTTTACAATGCAATTTTACATCCTTTGTATCCTAAAATGCTCTTATAGGGTAGGAAGGGAAATTTGACTTGCTTAGGGCCAAAAGCTAGTAAGTAGTGGAGTTGAGACTAATAATTCCTATCTACTAATTCTTAGACTACATTTTTCCCCCAGGCTGGATCTAAAATGTGCATGGGTCTGCTTAAATCCAGTAAAATAAGGGTAAATCAAAGGATTTGAGGACATGAGATAGTGAAAATCATTTTTATATGCAAAATGGTTAATCATTTTTGCTATAAGAAAAAAAGTGTACTATGACAACACTTTCCAGAGAACTTCACTGGAGAATTAGCAATGAGAAAGCAAGATTAGTTAGGAGTATTCTGATTTACTCCCACTTGGAATGAATTAAGCACATAGCAGTAAAACAACCCTCTGGCTAAGCAGTAAAACAATTTAGGATTACATGTTAAGGGCTTTGCTAGGGACTGAAGGTTTTTGTCCCCAAGAATTCATGTATTGAAGCTCTAACCCCTAATGTGATAATATTTGGAGGTAGAGCCTTTGGGAGGTAATTAGATTTAGATAAAGTCATGAGGGTGGTACTCTCATGATGAGGTTAGTGCCTTTATAAGGAGAGGAGGAGACACCAGAGCTTCCTCTCTGCACCATGTGAGGAAAAAGGGAGAAAGCAGCCATCTGCCAGTCAGAAAGAGGGTCTTCATCAAGAACTGAATCTGTCAGTACCTTGATCTTGGACTTCTCAGCCTCCATAACTATGAGAAACAGATTTCTGTTGTTTAAGCCACCTGGTCTATGGTATTTTGTTATAGCATCTCGATCTAAGACAGGCATGTTGTAGAATACAAAATCCCTCTAGACTTCGAATACAGAAAATTTCATCAGAGAAGACATCTAGAAAATAGTTTAAAAAGAAGTTTACAGTGAAAAATATAATTATTGAAATTCAGAAATTAATAGTTTTAACAGCAGGTTGGACACAGAAAGAGTAAATAATGGGAAGAAAAATTAGTAGAAAAGATCAGAAATAGAGAGAAAAAAGTGGAAAATGTAGAGAAAAGTACAAAGGAATATGAAACATGGAGAAAGGGTCTCACATATGCATATTTAGAAACCCAGTTGGATATGAAGAGAAGATAGAGGAAAAGGAATATTTGAAGAACTATGGGCTAAGAATTGTCCAAAACTTATAAAAGACATTAAGCCACAAAACTGAAGAAATCTATAAACTTCAAGAAGTATCAATACAAGCAATTTTGGTGTATGTTTCATGAACACTTCATAGCAAACTGCTGAAACTCCAAAGAAAAAGAGCAAATCTTGAAAGCAGTCAGATGAAAAAAATTCGTATTATTTTTAAAGGAACAATAAGGCTGATGGCTGATTAAAAAAAACTATTGAAGCTTAATTAAAGTACACTACATCGCACATATTTAAAGTGTACAATTAGATCAGTTTTGACATATGTATATACTAGTGAAACCATCACCACAATAAAGATTCTAAACATTTCTGTTACTCTGAAAAGTTCCTTGCGTCCCTTTGTAATCCAGTCCTCCCTCTACCCCATCCCCAGGCAACAGCTGATTTGTTTTCTGTCACTATAAATTAGTTTAGATAGTCTATAACTTTTTATATGGATGGAACAATATAGTGTGTACTCTTTTGCGTGGCTTGTTTTACTCAGCATAGAAAATTTGAGATTCATTCATGTTGTATGTATGAAATGTATAAATAGTTAATCCCTTTTCATTGCAGAGAATGTTTCATTGCTTGATTATTCCAGTTTGTTTACCCATTCACCTGTTGATGGATATTTGGGCTATTTTCAGCTTTTGCCTATTACAAGGAAAACTGCTATGAAGATTTGTGAAAAAGTCTTTGTGGACATATGTTTTTGATTTTCTTGAGTAAATACCTAGTAGTAGAGTGGTTGGATTTTATGATACATACATATATATAATATATATGATATATATATATGATATACACATATATATATTTTTAAAGAAACTGCCAAACTGTTTTCTAAAGTGGCTGTACCATTTTGTATTTCCAACAGCAGGGAAACAGAGTTCCAGCTCTTCTAAATTCTCACCAACACTTGGTAAGTTTTTTTTTTTCACATCTGTATTGGAGTATAAATGCTTTACAATATTGTGTTAGTTTCTGCTGTACAACAAAGTGAATCAGCTATATGAATACATATGTCCCCATATCCCCTCCCTCTTGAGCCTCCCTCTCACCCTCCCGAACCAAACCTCCCTATCCCATCCCTCTAGGTGGTCACAAAGCACCAAGCTGATCTCCCTGTGCTATGCAGTGGTTTCTCACTAGCCATCCATTTTACATTTGGTAGTGTATATACATCAGGGCTATTCTCTCACTTCATCCAAGCTTCCCCTGTCCCCGCCCCACCCCACCTCACCACCATGCCCTCAAGTCTGTTCTCTACGTCTGCGTCTTTGTTCCTGCCCTGCCACTATTCAGTTTTCCTAATGGATTTGGTTTTAATTTTAATATCCTGGATGCCTAAGGATGTTGATAATAATTTCAAATGTTTATTGGCAGTGAATATGTCTTAATTCATGAAGTACCTGTTTAAATCTCTGCCTATTTTCCTTTTTTTTTGAATTTTACTTAATTTATATTTTTATACAGCAGGTTCTTATTAGTTATCTATTTTATTCTGCCCATTTTCTTTTTCTTTCTTTAACATCTTTATTGGGGTATAATTGCTATACAATGGTGTGTTAGTTTCTGCTTTATAACAAAGTGAATCAGTTATACATATACATATGTTCCCATATCTCTTCCCTCTTGCGTCTCCCTCCCTCCCACTCTCCCTATCCCACCTCTACAGGCGGTTACAAAGCAACGAGCTGATCTCCCTGTGCTATGTGGCTGCTTCCCACTAGCTATCTACCTTACGTTTGGTAGTGTATATAAGTCCATGCCTCTCTCTCGCTTTGTCACAGCTCACCCTTCCCCCTGCCCATATCCTCAAGTCTGTTCTCTAGTAGGTCTGAGTCTTTATTCCTGTCTTACCCCTAGTCTTTTGTGTTTCCAAACAAATTGTGAAATTTTTTGTTCTAGTTCGGTGAACAAGGCCAGTGGTAGTTTGATAGGGATTGCATTGAATCTGTAGATTGCTTTGGGTAGTAGAGTCATTTTCACAATGTTGATTCTTCCCATCCAAGAACATGGTATATCTCTCCATCTATTTGTATCATCTTTAATTTCTTTCATCAGTGTCTTATAATTTTCTGCATACAGGTCTTTCGTATCCTTAGGTAGGTTTATTCCTAGATATTTTATTCTTTTTGTTGCAATGGTAAATGGGAGTGTTTTCTTGATTTCACTTTCAGATTTTTCATCATTAGTATATAGGAATGCCAGAGATTTCTGTGCATTAATTTTGTATCCTGCTACTTTACCAAATTCATTGATTAGCTCTAGTAGTTTTCTGGTGGCATCTTTAGGATTCTCTATGTATAGTATCATGTCATCTGCAAACAGTGACAGCTTTACTTCTTTTTTTCTGATTTGGATTCCATTTATTTCCTTTTCTTCTCTGATTGCTGCGGCTAAAACTTCCAAAACTATGCTGAATAAGAGTGGTTAGAGTGGGCAACATTGTCTTGTTCCTTATCTTAGTGGAAATGCTTTCAGTTTTTCACCATTTAGGATGCTGCTGCTGTGGGTTTGTCATATATGGCCTTTATTATGTTGAGGAAAGTTCCCTCTATGCCTACTTTCTGCAGGGTTTTTATCATAAATGGGTGTTGAATTTTGTCAAAAGCTTTCTCTGCATCTATTGAGATGATCATATGGTTTTTCTCCTTCAACTTGTTAATATGGCTTATCACACTGATAGATTTGCGTATAATGAAGAATCCTTGCATTCCTGGAAGAAATCCCACTTGATCACGGTTTATGTTGCTTTTAATGTGCTGTTGGATTCTGTTTGCTAGTGTTTTGTTGAGGATTTTTGCATCTATGTTCATCAGTGATATTGGCCTGTAGTTTTCTTTCTTTGTGACATCCTTGTCTGGTTTTGGTATCAAGGTGATGAGGGCCTTGTAGAATGAACTTGGGAGTGTTCCTCCCTCTGCTATATTTTGGAAGAGTTCGAGAAGGATATGTGTTAGCTCTTCTCTAAATGTTTGATAGAATTCGCCTGTGAAGCCATCTGGTCCTGGGCTTTTGTTTGTTGGAAGATTTTAAATCACAGTTTCAATTTCAGTGCTTGTGATTGGTCTGTTCATATTTTATATTTCTTCCTGGTTCAGTCTCGGCACCTTGTGCGTTTCTAAGAATTTGTCCATGTCTTCCAGGTTGTCCATTTTATTGGCATAGAGATGCTTGTAGTAATCTCTCATGAT
>NW_020172732.1:486453-578044 GCF_003031525.2 Neophocaena asiaeorientalis asiaeorientalis | reverse complement strand
TTCATCTGTTAGGTCTGGTGGGTTTTTATCTTGCTCCTTCATCTGTGGTGTGTTTTTCTGTCTTCTCATTTTGCTTATCTTACTGTGTTTGGAGTCTCCTTTTTGCAGGCTGCAGGTTCATAGTTCCTGTTGTTTTTGTTGTCTGTCCCCAGTTGCTAAGGTTGGTTCAGGAGGTTGTGTAGGATTCCTGGTGGAGGGGACTATTGCCTGTGTTCTGGTGGATGAGGCTGGATATTGTCTTTCTGGTGGGCAGTCCATGTCTGGTGGTGTGTTTTGGGGTGTCTTTGGACTTATTGTGATTTTAGGCAGCCTCTCTGCTAATGGGTGGGGTTGTGTTCCTGTCTTGCTAGTTATTTGGCATAGGGTGTCCAGCTCTGTAGCCTGCTGGTCATTGAGTGAAGCTGGGTGTTGCTAGAAAGGAGAGAAGGAAGGAAGGAAGGAAGGAAGAAGGAAGGAAGAAAGAAGAAAAGAAGGAAAGAAAGAAAGAAAGGAGGGAGGGAGGGAGGGATGGTGGTAGGAAGGAAGGAAGGAGGGAAGGAAGTAAAAAAGAAAAGATAAAGTAAAATAAAATAAAGTTATTAAAATTAATTATTAAGATAAAAATTTAAAAAAAGAAAAAAGAAAAAAAGGACCAATAGAACCCTAGGACAAATGGTGGAAGCAAAGTTATACAGACAAAATCTCACACAGAAGCATACATATATACACTCACAAAAAGAGGAAAAGGGGAAAAAATCATAAATCTTGCTCTCATAGTCCACCTCCTCAATTGGGATGATTCGTTGTCTATTCATGTATTCCACAGATGCAGGGTACATCAAATTGATTGTGGAGCTTTAATCCACTGCTTCTGAGGCTGCTGGGAGATATTTCCTTTTCTTTTCTTTGTTCTCACAGCTCCCAGGGGCTCAGCTTTGGATTTGGCCCTGCTTCTGCGTGTAGGTCCCTGGAGGGCGTCTGTTCTTCGCTCAGACGGGACGGGGTTAAAGGAGCCACTGTTTCGCAGGTTCTGGCTCACTCAGGTCGGGGGGATGGGGAGAGAGGGGCATGGAGTGCGGGGCGGGCCTGCGGCGGCAGAGGCCGGCATGACGTTGCACCAGCCTGAGGCGTGCCATGCGTTCTCCCGGGGAAGTTGTCCCTGGATCCTGGGAACCTGGCAGTGGCCGGCTGCACAGGTTCCCCATAAGAGGGGTGTGGATAGTGACCTGTGCTCGCACACAGGCTTCTTGCTGGTGGCAGCAGCAGCCTTAGCATCTCATGCCCGTCTCTGGGGTGCGCGCTTTTAGCTGCAGCTCGTGCCTGTCTCTGGAGCTCCTTTAAGCAGCGCTCTTAATCCCCTTTCCTCACAGGAAACAAAGAGGGAAGAAAAAGTCTCTTGCCTCTTCGGCAGCCTCAGACCTTTTCCCGGACTCCCTCCTGGCTAGCCGTGGTGCACTAACCCCTTCAGGCTGTGTTTACGCTGCTAACCCCAGTCCTCTCCCTGGGCTCCAACTGAAGCCCAAGCCTCAACTCGCAGCCCCGCCCACCTCAGCGGGTGAGAAGACAATCCTCTCGGGCGGGAATCTCTCCGCTTTGCCCTCTGCACCCCTGTGGCTCTTCTCTCCTCCGCAGCTCTGAATCTCCCCCCTCTGCCACCCGCAGTCTCTGCCCGTGAAGGGGCTTCTAATGTATGGAAACCTTTCCTCCTTCACAGCTCCCTCTCACTGGTTCAGGGCCCATCCCTATCCTTTTGTCTCTGTTTATTCTTTTTTCTTTTGCCCTACCCAGGTACTTGGGGGGTTTCTTGCCTTTTGGGAGGTCTGAGGTCTTCTGCCAGTGTTCAGTAGGTGTTCTGTACGAGTTGTTCCACGTGTAGATGTATTTCTGGTGTATCTGTGGGGAGGAAGGTGATCTCTGCGTCTTACTCTTCCGCCATCTTCCCCTCGTCCTGCCCAGTTTCTTAATGAATTGTTTGTCTTCTTGTTATTGATTTGTAAAAATTTACTACATATTTTTGAAAAAAATCCCTTGGTATATGTGTTGCGAATATTTTATCATGGTGTGTGACTTGCCTTTTGATTTTCTTAATGAGATATCTTGAAGAGCAAAACTTTTAAATTTTGATGAAATGTGATTTATCATTTCTCTCCTTTATGGTTCATGTTGCTTATGTTCTATCTAAGAAAACTTTGCCTTCCCCCAAGGCTGCAAACATTTTCTCCTATGCTTCCTTTTAGAAGTTTTATAGTTTTAGGTTTTACATTTAGTTCTACATCCTGTTTTGAGTACATTTTGTATATGGAGGAAGAGTTGATGTTTGCTTCTTTATGGGTATCTAGTTGATTCAGCACCATTTGTTGAAATGACTTTCCTCATTGAATTGCCTTGACATCTTGTCAGAAATCCATTGACCACACATGTGTAGATCTATATCTGTATTCACTCTTCTCTTACCTTGATCTGTATGTCAGTCTTTTAGCCAATACTAAACTGTTTTGAATACTGAAGCTTTGCAGTAAGTCTTGAAATCAGGTAGTTTAACTCTCTCAATTTTGTTCTTCATTTTCAAAGTTATTTTGGCGATTTTACATCTTTTACTATTTTATTTCCACATAAATATTAGAATCACCTCACTGATTTCTACAAAAGAAGCCTGCTGGAATTTTGATTAGAATTGTATTGAGTATACTAATAAATTTGGTGAGAAATAACTGACAGAAGCGAGAAGATAATGGGATGAACTTTTTATAATGTTAAGAGAAAATAATTGCCAGTGTACAATTATAATCACAATGGAAATATTCTTCTAAAATAAAGGGGAAATTAAGATATTTTCAAAGAAACTTATTGAGATTATTCATTGCCAGTAAATCTACCAAAAGGAAATACTGAAGTGAGTTATTCCTACAAAAGGAAAATGGTCTCAAATAGAAGTATGGAAATACAAAATGGATTAAAAAGTAATGGAAAGGGTAAATGTGCATGGTGAATCTAAATTAATATAGACTGTATAAAACGATAGTAACTATTTATTATATTTAACATATATATAGGATTAAAGTTCATAACAACAGTAGCACAAAAAGGAAAATGAAGGCAAATTTAGTTCAAGTGTTCTAAAGTTCTTGAATTCTCTAAGTGATAAAAGTACTAATTTATAGAAGAATGATAAGTGAGGATATATGTTGTAATCTGTAAAATAACTGTAAGGAAAAGAAAATTTTAATGCATGCTTTACACACTAATAGAAAGGAAAAATGATATAATAAAAGGATACAGCATAAATCCAAAGAAGACAATATAAAAATACAAAAAATACAAAGGATAAAGAGAAAACAAATTGGAGGATAGTAGATTTTAACCCAAATATATCAATAAGCACATTATCACTTTAAATGTAATCAGAATAAATATTCTAATAAAAAGTGAAAACATCTCAAGCTGGATATTCAGCTATAGGTGCTTTATAAAAGATGCATCTTAAATATAAGGACTTAAAAATTTTTGAGTAAAAAGTATGGAAGAAGATATACCAAGTAAATATTTATTATAAGAATGCTAGTATTGCTGTAGTAATATCAGGCAAAGTAGGTTGCCAATAAAGAGTATTGATAAACAAAGATTTTTGTAACTATACCAAAGGGTGGGGTAAATCCACCAATAAGATATCACAATTTTAATTTGTATATACCTAATAACATAGCTTCAGAAACATATGAACAAGAAACTGACAGAAATAAAAGGAGAAATAGTCAGATCCATAATTATGTTATATGGATAACATATAACATTTTATATGGATAACATATAACATATGTTATATAACATGGATAACATATGAGTCCAAGCTCATACTGCTCACCACATGACAGGCCAACAAATCGAGAGAAAAATTGTTGGGGCAAGGAATAGTGACTTTCTTCAGGAAGCAATGGATAGAGAAGATGGTCTACTAGCATCCCAAAGAAACATCTTGCCCCGGTTTAGATGCTAGTTTTTTAAATAGAACAAAGAGGGGGAGGTGAGGAGGTAAAATAAAAAGGCAATAGGTTGTTGCAAATATTTCCTGGTTCTGGCCAGACTCCAGAGGGGATGTGTTAATTTCTTCTGTCCTGTAGCCTTTCACAAGTGAGTCTGGTCAGGATGTTTCCTGTGAGTTAACCAAAGGTATTTTAGCTTATCAGTGTTCCTGGAGATGGGCCATTATGTATGCTTTAAGCTATAGGCAACATCCCTTTAGTGATTAACTTGTAGCAAAAGCAATAGAATACAAAGGTTAAAGTAAAAGAAACAGATGCAATATGGAATCAGATTTGTTCTTCCCTGTTACAATTACAGTGGAAGATTTTTAAATAAACACTTCTTTCAGCTTGAGCTAATCACTTATTCTTTCTGGGCCTGTTTCCTCATCTCTAAAATAGGGAAAATAATAGATAATAATAGTGCCTACCTCATAGATAGTAGTGAATACTAAATGAATGAATACATGCACTGTGCTTAGGATAGTGCCTGAGACTTTTTGATTTCTCATACATATATATATATATTTATATTTCATATATATATTTATGTGTAGATTTTATATATATATATTTTAAATATTTTTAACACACTATTCTTGGAATCTAGCTTAGTTCCTGGCACATGGTATGTGCTTATATGCTTTTAATAAATACATATCATTTGCTCTTCCTAACAATCCTATGAATTTAGTGTTGTAATTCCCATTTTACAGATGAAGAAAAGAGAGGCATAAAGAGGTTATGTAACTTGTTCAAGGTCATATGACTACTGATTATTTAAACCAGGATTGATCTTAGATCTGTTTGACTGTAGAATCTGGGCTCATAAACACTTTAATAATTAGCTTCAAGGACTAAGTTTTGCTGTGGCCTCTTCTGGAAGAATTTCCTTAATGTTGGCACCTGCCATGGGAAGAGAGGTTCCCTCCTCTGAACTTCCTCGATTTGCCTGTCTGTATACCTGAGGGCAAGGTTTGTGTCTTGCTCATCTTTGAGTCTCTAGTTTCTACCACATTGTTAGTTAATTAATTGTTAGTTAAATAAATGAATGTTAAACACTGATATGGAAGGATTCTGGGAGTTTGAAGAATAAACTAAACCCTCCTCTTTTCTAAGGTAGAGGGTCAGTGGGAGATGTTTCCTTTGGGGAAGATAATTATGAAGGGAGTAGTATCTCACACACACTTGCTCACAACAGAGGAGGTTGTGCAGATCGCCATGTAGTGGGACTGGCAGAGGGATCAGCTGATCTTAGATCTTAGAGATTCTAAAACCCAATTCTTCACTTTACAGACAAGGATGCTGAAGCTCAGAGAGTGGAAGGGACTTGGCCACAGTCACACAAGTCTGGGGAGGGCCAAAGTGAGAACCCAGTCTTCTGAGCCCCCATTACAGATTCTTTCCACTATCTCATATGATGAACAATTTGGGGAAATAAAACAGCCCAGGGGAAATAAGGAAAGAAACACTAGCCACTAGCCTTATGGAAAGGGTTTGAAAATGAAAATACATTAAACATTTAGTGAATGAAGAAAAATGCACTAACAACTACAGCAGGAAAAGAGACAGGGAAACATTTATTAGCTTAATATATATGAGGCTGAGGCTAACCTGGGGCTGGGTCTGTCTTTGGAGCAGGAAAGAAATTCTCTTTGCTTTACTCTGAAATGAGTACAGGCAGATAACAAATCACTGTGAACTGCCCAAGAATACTACAGATCCCAAGACTCCTTTACACTTTCCCTTGGATGAGAGGCTAGATGCTTGCTAACTGCAGACCCACACTGGCTCTGCCTGGTGTCATGCAAAGAACATAGGTGCTATGTCTCACTTGACTTTCCCATTCTTTAGGTCCATGGCACTGGGCAACCTTCTTACTTATTCACTCTAAGCCTGAGTGTCCTCACCTATAAATAGTGGCTGTTAATTTTTAAATAAGAGGCTGATAAGGCTTAAAAGAGATAGACTACATAAAATTCCTGGGACAGAGTAGGCATTCAGCAAATGGCAATTATGGTTATTGCTTCAAAGATGATGGTGCCTGTACACAGAAGGTGAACCCATTTAGCACAGAAGCAAACCAGCCAATGAGACAAAGGAAAATTGGCCTCATTCAACATTTTCTATAATTCCTTTTCGTTTTCTACTCTAGGTTCTATTTCATAGGAAGAGGAGGAGGCATAGTGTTATGGTGGCCCTATTTAGGACAATTTTTTTCTGTGTCTGATTCAAGGAGGGCTCCCTTGAGGTCAGAGTGACATTAAGAGTTTGCAGAGGGAATTGATATCATTTTTTGGATAAGCTAAAAAATGAAGTGTTAATTAGTCTATGCTAATTTATGTCTCCTTTGATTTTCTAAAATGATGAAAATGGCATGTTAGAAGCAGTAAGTATACTTAAAGCTACAGACAAGGAAAAAAGAAAGACCGTGAATAGCAGAAGCAGAATAATAAAAGCACAGCATTCTGGGCCACTTCGTATGTGGTAAAATAGCCAAATGCACTTAATTAGCTCCTGAAAGCACAGTATAATTGTTGACATTCATACAGATTTTCTTAAATCGTCAATTAAAGCATCTACCTGTCTTCATACTGAAAGGACAAGAGATATTGATACATGTTTTATGAAAAAGCAATGCAAGAGAGAACAAGTTCCACATCTAAGAGAGGTAACCTGGTCCACCCCATAGGTATTGGCACATGGAGACCTGAGTTTCCACTTTCATAGGTGCTGTAGCTTCATGGAAATCACAGTCTTGTCTTGTTATAGGCTGAATTTTGTTTCTCCCAAATTCATATGTTGAAGCCCTAATCCCTGAATGTAACTGTAGTTGGAGATAGGCTTTTAAGGAGGTAATTAAGGTTAATGAGATTATATGTGTGGGCCCCAATCTGATAGGATTTGTGTCTTTATAAGAAAAGGAAGAGACACTGGAGACCTCTCTGTCTCTCTCTCTGCAAGTGCACAGAGGAAAGGCCATTGTAGGACACAGTGATAGGCAGTCTACAAGCCAGGAAGGGTGCTCCCCAGAAACCAACCCTGCCGGCACCTTGATCTTGGACTTCAGTCTTCAGAACTGTGAGAAATACAGTTCTGTTCTCTGTGCTACCCAGTCTGTGGTATTTTGTTATGGCAGCCCAAGCAGACTAATACAAGTCCATCAGTGAAAATTAGCAAGCAATGCATATTATAATTATTGTGTTTTACTACTATTAATACTAACAGCTAATTCTTCCCACCAATGTGCTCTCTGTGGACTGAAAAAGATGCTCTAAGGCACAAAATTTCCTTGTTTTACACTCTAAGAAGTTTGTGCAAACACACAGTGGAATTCAGAAAATTCGACAGATCTAAATGGAGTGCTCGCTTGAGGGATGCAAGCAACAAAGAGATTAGAATAAAACAAAATGCTTTCTACTCAGGGAGGTTTTTTGCCTTTGTAAAATGTGTTTATTCCAACTGCCCTCTTCTGAATATTTTTACCTTCATTTTGAAGTCTTTTAAAATTAAAAAACAATTTTCCTCTAACATGGATGAAAATGAGTCTAAGGTAGAACATTATTCCCTCACTGGAAGAGTAAATTATTTTTCTTCCACATATTAGATGAAGGCCGTTCTTGAAATGTTCCTGCCAGTAAAATCCCTGCTCATCTTTTAGGTACACTTAAATGTCACCTCTTCCATGAAGCCTCCTCTGACACCACTTCTCTCAAATTAGAATTAATTAATCCCTCCTCCCTCTGCGTCTGCCAAGTGTCACAGTCTGGCTTGGGACAGACACTGCTTGCTAGATTATGAGATCTTCAAAGTCAAGGGCAGTTACCTTTAGTCCTGAGTGCATCCTTCCTCCATAGCCAACGAGGGGTACATATTTAGAAGAACTTCAATATTTAAGTTTAAAGGAGTCTCCCCTCATCCTATTAAAATACACACAAACTCACACAGAGACTGAATATTTCAGTTTGGCATTCTTATCTTTTGATCTAATCTGAGTTTACCATATGACTAAGGAACAGTAAAAGTGAAACATTTAAAAGTCAAAAACTGGTACCTTATCCTGGACACTCTCACCATGGACATTGAAACACCGATGGACCCATCCCCCCAATCCCATCTCTGTCAGCCATTTTAACCCAGTGGTGGGGAGCCTGGATGTGCCTGTGGCAGTCACCTCAAGTCCTTTGACTTAGCCCCTCACTCCTAGCACCATGCTGGCTTCATTGGCATGGTATCCAATTTTCTGCCCTATCCCTGACTCTTGAGCATAATGGCTGGTTTGACTTTCCTGGTTTTGACTCATAGCACTGATGTTTCCTACTTTAGCCTATCAGGGTTTTAGACCTCAGCACTGTGCATTGCATGATGGAAAAGTGGTTTTCAAAGTGTGGTTCCTGGATCAGCAGCAGTAGCATCACCTGGGCATATGTTAGAAGTACAAATTATACAGCCCCACCCTAGAGCTGCTGACTCAGAAACTGAGGGTGGGGAGGTCATGCCCAGCAATCTGTGTTTCAACAGCCTTCCAGGCGATTCTCATGATGCTAAAATTTGGAAAGAGCCACTAAAGAAAGTTCACCTAATTTCTTCACGTCCTCAGTTCTTAAGTCTGTGGGTATAATTTTCATTCTGCAAGGTGATTTTTGTGACTTAATAAGTCCTAAAGTCCACCAAGTGCACATGGAAGGTGCTAAGTAAACAGAGTCGCATCTGAACCTAACAGTCCCGTGTTAGAGCTGTGGGTCTGAGTAACCGCAACTTCACTTCACAGGGCCTTCTATTCACATGGGCTTTCATGTGCCTGTTTCACAAGATGGCAATGCTCCCACCCACACTGTGGAAAGCTCTCCATCACCTGGCGCATATGCTGCTCTGAGTCTCATCACACCTTGGTGAAGAAACACATGGGCCCATATGTCAGCGGATGTGTTTGTATACTTTTGTACAGAAAGGGGAAATATGTTTCACAATAAGTGTTTGCATACTTTGAAGCAGATTTTTTTTAAGAAAGAAAAAAAAAGAGAGACAGAAACTTTGGCTGGAGCTAGTTGAAGACTTTGTTCCTTTGTTTCTATCACCCAGCCTTGAAAAGAGTCTACGTGCTTGCTGGGGAGAGTCTGTGCTGAGGTGTGGGTCCCTGGGGGCAGAACAAGGATGGAGTGTGCTAGTTGAGACAGTCAGGAGGAGAAGAGTCAATGGGTTAGAGGTAAGAACTCTCAGAATCCAGGCAGGGAATCCAAAACTAAGAGATACAAAAGCCCACAGGCTAAAGGGCAGGAGCTGGGAGCTGGAAGGATACAGGAGATATGGCATCAATAATTTAGGAGATTGCTAGAGGATTGCTGGAGTGTCCACAGCATGCTTCACTTGGTTTTTATGTATACAATGGAGATGGATTGTTTTAGGAACAATAGAAGTGTTTGTTTAGTAAACTAATTGTGATTCAATAATAATGGTAATCATAACAGTGATGTAGTAATAGTATGTGATATCATAAACTGATGTGATTTTTATTTCTTCCTATTCTTGTATGCATATGTTTAATCCTGTGACATTTTTCCCATTCAGGATCAGAAACAAGAAGCAAATATTGCTGCAAAGGTGGGATGTCACTGGAGAAAATAAAGAGCAAATAATAATAATTATTATTATTATTATTATGTTAAAGAAACAGTTTAGGTATAACAGAGAGATATTTGGGAGAAGATGAGGCCAAGAAGAATTTGCCCCAGCCCTCCTTCCTCCTAGACCCCAGAAACAAATTTACTAGATACATACAATTCTCCAACTATGGAAGAGAGAGCAATTGAAGGATGTAGAATACAAAAGTTAGTCACCATAGAAGGCCTGTCTTGCTCCCTGCTTTCCTCCAGCTACAATAAGGAACAGAAACCACAGAACTCTCAGACAAATATGGGCATCTAAGAGTAGAAGGGGCCCATACTCACCTCCTGCCCATAACTCTGAGAGGAGATTCATAGATGGTCCCCACAGCCCTAAAGCATAGGAACTCTATAGTACAGAATTATGCCAAGTTTGGTGCCAGGTTCTCTAAATATATTTTCTGAACTCAATTCTGTATTATTAGACTTTTTTAAGAGAAAAAATGACATTTAGGTAATAGGCCCAAGATGGAAAAGCAGGGACTTAGGAGAGGTGGCCAACAAATTCAACTGAGCAGCAGATGGAGAAAACAAGTCCTTGGTAAATGTCAGAGTTCTGCCTCCATGACAACTTATGTGAATATGGACAAAATACTCAATCTTTCCTTATCTAGAGAAGTCTGGACATTTACATTGGCTATTTCATAGGGTCCTGGAGAGGATCAGTAAAATGGGATATCTAGTATTTATGCTGCTTGGGGCTCTCTGAAATTCTTGGATCTGTGGTCTGATGTCATTTGCTACTTTGTTTTTCCAAAATTCTTGCCCTTTATTCTTTCAAATACTTTTTCAGCATCATTATCTCTGTCTTTCTTTTCATTCTAGAACTCCAATTACACATATGCTGTACTGTTTGATATTGTCACACAGCTTTTGAATGCTCTGTTCTGTTTTTCTGCTTGTTTGTGTATTTTATTTGCTGATTTTAACTTTTTTCTCTTTGTGTTTTAATTAGAGTAATTTCTGATTGATCTGTCTTCAAATTCACTGATTCTTTCCTTGGCTGTGTCAAATTTGGTGATGAGCCTGACAAAGAAACTCTTCATCTCTGATACAGTCATTTTTTATTTCTTCTATTGCCATTTAACTCTTAGGATTTCCATCTGACTGCTGAAATTTCATGCTAATGTTCATATTTTCCAATTTTTTCAATAAATTCTTTACATATTAACCATAGTTATTTTAAAGTTCAGCACTTTGGTCCTTTCTGATTTTGATACTGTTAAATTGTTTTTTCTCTTGACAATGGGTTGTTTTCTCTGTGTGTTTATAATTTCTTTTATTGAATGTCAGACATCTCATGCAGAATAAGAGAAACTTGAGTAAATGCTATTTACTCCTAAAAATGGGCACACCTCTTGTCAGGCCAATAATTTTGGGGTTTGAGAAAATCTAGTTAGCAGTTAAGTAGAGCTTGGGTTTTGTTTTTGCTATGGTTACCTTCAAAGTACTACAAGCTTTCCTCTAAAAATGCCTTGTGCTTAGGATGGGAGTTGTGGTGATGGACGGTTTTTCTCAATGTACCTACTTCATCCTCATTGCTCAGCTTTCCTTGTGACATGTGCCACAGAGTGGGGACCTTTGTTCATGCCTTTAAACCTTCCTCAGTGGTATAATTTTGTTGCTTGTTATTTGGTATGTGTAAGGCTGAGGGAGGAGGGGCAGAGGGGTTTCTGATCTAGCCTTTGTCTTAGGAAGATACTATGTGCCTGGGCCTCCCTTTCCTTTCTGCATTTGCCAGAAAGGGACTACTCTACTCCTCAGTCTGGGTAATAGCATGAAGATAAAGTGGATCAGAGCCAGAGTTGATCCATGATGGACAGGTAATGTGAGTGAGGAATACAGCTTTGTCATTGTAAGCCAATAAGGTTTCATGGCCTTCTATTCCTAAATAATAATTTAGCCTGAGGTGACTGATATAACTCTAAAGCACTATTTTTCCTTTTAGGTGATTACAAATATTTATATCCAATCAAAGACATTTAAAGTTCAGGGAAATCATATGTTTTTTTACCCAAGTATTTTAATTACTTGAAAACTCACCTCTTTAGGGTCTCTACTATTTAAATGGTATAGGCGGGAAGTGGAGTAGGATCACATAATACAGTTGGGCTAAATTTTAAGTCAAAAGATATGAATTTGATTTTTTACTTCATTTCCTCCTTTTATAAAATAAGGGAGTTGGGCTAAAATCTGCTTCAGAGTATGCAAACTTTGGAGTGAATTTAGTAATTTTCAACTTGTGGGACATGGAATGCTGAGTGGCCTTGTAAGGGGTTTATATGCCCAAATAAGCCTGGACCTTATTTGTAGCATGAATAACTAATGTCTTTCCCATACTGTTAAGGGCTGAATTATTTTCCCCCAAAATGTATGTTGAAGTCTTAACCCCTAGTACTTCAGTATGTGGTCTTATTTGGAAATAAGGCATTTACAGAAATAATCAAGTTAAAATGAGAGAGGGTCCTAATCCAGTGTAACTGGTGTCCTTACAGAAAAAGGATATTTGGACACAGATACAGGCACAGAGGGAAGATGATGTAAAGACACACAGGGAGAAGAGAAGCATGTGACTGGAGTGATGCATCTACAAGCCAAGGAACCACCAAGGACAGCCAGAAAACACCAGAAGCAAGAAGGGTCAAGGAATAATTCTCCTCTAGAGCCACCAGAGAGAGTATGGTCCTGTTGATGGCTTCATTTCAGATTTCCAACCTCCAGAACTCTGAGACAACACATTTCTGTTGTTTTAACCCACCTCTATCTTGACACTTTGTTATCACAGCCCTAGGAAATTAATATAGATTTTGGTACCATGAAGTGGTGTACTGCTGTAAAAAATTACCTAAAAATGTGGAAGGGACTTTGGAATTGGTAATGGGTAGAGGATGGGAGACGTTTGAGGCAATTGATAGAAAAGGCTTTGATTGGTTGAAGAGATTGTTGGTGGAAATATGAATGTTAAAGTTGCTTCTAGTAAGGTCTCAGATGGAAATGAGGGAAATGTTATTAGAAATTGGAGGAAAGGTGATTCTTGTTATAAGGTGGCAGAGGACTTGATGAACTTTGTACTACTGGGTGGAAAGTAGAACTTATAAGTGACAGACTCAGATATTTAGCCAAAGAGATTTCTAGGCAAAGTGTTGAAGGTACTGCTGCCTGGTTTCTCCTTCTTGCTTATAGTAAAATGTAAGGGGAGAGAGAAAACTTGAAGAAGGAATTCTTTTCAAGACGATAACACAGAAGTCTTGACAGAGTTTCCAGCTGCTTGGCCTGCCCTGTGGATTTCAGACTCACGGCATCAACTCTTACCTGAACTTCCAGGCTGCTGATACACAGAGGTACGTGACTCCTTTCAAATCTATGTAAATGCTGTGGTAATTAATATAAAAAAATTCACTTAAAAGTGTTATAGTTTCTTTTTGTCCCAATGCAAGCACTGAATCCCATGGTCATGGGCTCACTCCTGTGAAGTGGGACCCCTTTCACTGTGAAGTGGGTCCCTGCTCAGATGGTATGTTGTCTGGTATTCCATACTTGAGAATCAGAATTTCCATAAGTCCCTTAATTGCAGTGCTGACTGGAGCTTTGTGAACAAGAAAGTCAACCCATAGAATAGATATCTATCCCTGTGAGGATGACTGCTGGTTCACCTAGGATGGAAGGAGCCCAGTATTGTGAATTTGCTATGACATGGCTGTTTGGGTGGGACATTCAGAATCAACAGAATCTAGATCAGCCTTGGTAAAGGGGAATTAATGCTATTTGGCTTATGTGTGGTCTTTATTTCTGCCTCTGTGGCTGCTCCACTCATGGGTCCATCATACCAGTTCTGGGGTGGCTGATTATAACGGATGGATTATGTCAACTGGTTGAGTGATTTTGTCTTCTTTGTTCTTCAATGCCTCTTCCATGGTGTGTTTTTTCTGGTTTGAATTACTGGGTGATACAAAACTTTTCATACTTTGTGGTCTCTCACGTTTGTCCATTCACATGCCTCTATCCCAGACCTCCCTATCTCTAATTTTCTAGGCTTTTCCACTAAAGTCCTTATAATCTGGTCAGATGATTAGCTATTGCCCAGGAAGCTATATATAATCTCACTTTGGACCACTTTTACTTCTGCATAATGTCCACGAATAAGTTCACTGTTCATAGCTCAGAGTGAAGATTTTCTCTTTCTGCTATCTTTCAAGGCTACCCCTGAATTTGGCTATAATGTAGTTGCATATTTCCCCCAATAAGCCCCTTATTCTTCAAATTCCATTTTGGTATCTCCTTTTCAGAGGACCTAAACTGAAAACAAGATTGTACCAAGAGTGGCTTGAGACGTTCCCTTGAGACGTGTACGAGGGTTCCCTTTTCACCATACCCTTTCCAGCATTTATTGTTTCTAGCTTTTTTGATAATGGCCATTCTTACCAGCATGAGGTGATACCTCATTGTAGTTTTGATTTACATTTCTCTAATAATTAGTGATGTTGAGCATCTTTTCTTGTGCCTCTTGGCCATCTGTGAGTCTTCCTTGGTAAAATGTCTGTTTAGATCTTCTGCGCATTTTTGGATCGGGTTGTTTGTTTTTTGTATATTGAGCTGCACGAGCTGCTTGTAAATTTTGGAGATTAATCATTTGTCAGTTGCTTCGTTTGCAAATATTTTCTCCCATTCTGAGGGTTGGCTTTTCGTGTTGTTTATGATTTCCTTTGCTTTGCAAAAGCTTTGAAGTTTCATTAGTATCCATTTGTTTACTTTTGTTTTTATTTCTGTTCCTCTATGAGGTGGGTCAAAAAAGATCTTGCTGTGGTCTATGTCAAAGAGTGTCTTCCCTGTGTTTTCCTCTAAAAGTTTTAAAGGGTCTGGTCTTACATTTAACTCTTTAATCCATTTGCAGTTTATTTTTGTGTATGGTGTTAGGTAGTGTTCTAATTTCATTCTTTTATATGTAGCTGTCCAGTTTTCCCAGCACCACTTATTGAAAGGCTGTCTTTTCTCCATTGTATATTCTTGCCTCCTTTACCAAAGATCAGGTGACCATATGGGTGTGGGATTATCTCTGGGCATTCAATCCTGTACCATTGATCTATATTTCTGTTTTGTGCCAGTACCATACTGTCTTGCAAATGACGCTTTGTGGTATAGTTTGAAGTTGGGAAGTCTGATTCCTCCAACTCCATTTTTCTTTATCAAGGTTGCTTTGGCTATTCAGAGTCTTTTTTGTTTCTATATGAATTGTAAGATTTTTTATTCTAATTCTGTGAAGAATGCCATTGCTAGTTTAATATGGATTGCATTGAATTTGTAGATTGCTTTGGGTAGTATAGTCATTTTCACAGTATCGATTCTTCCAATCCAAGAACATGGTATGTCTCTCCATCTGTTTAGATCATCTTTGATTTCCTTCACCAGTGTCTTATAGTTTTCTGAGTACAAGTCTTTTACCTCCTTAGGCAGGTTTACTCCTAGGTATTTTATTCTTTTTGATACAATGGTGAGTGGGATTGTTTCTTTAATCTATTTTTCTGATCTTTCATTGTTAGTGTATAGGAATGCAAGAGACTTCTGTGTATTAATTTTGTATCCTGCAACTTTACCAAATTCATTGAAGAGGTCTACTAGTTTTCTAGTGGCATCTTTAGGATTTTCTATGTATAGTATCATGTCATCGGAAAATAGTGACAGTTTTACTTCTTCTTTTCCAATTTGTATTCCATTTATTTCTTTTTTCTCTGACTGCTGTGGTTAGGACGTCCAAAACTATGCTGAATAAGACAGTGCCATAGCTTCTTTATCCATTCATCTGTCGATGGACACTTAGGTTGCTTCCATGTCCTGGCTATTGTAAACAGTGCTGCAATGAACATTGTGGTATGTGCCTCTTTTTGAATTATGGTTTTCTCTGGGTAAATGCCCAGTGGTGGAATTGCTGGGTCATATGGTAGTTCTATTTTTAGATTTTTAGGGAACCTCCATACTGTTCTCCATAGTGGTTGTATCAATTTACATTCCCATCAACAGTGCAAGAGGGTTCCCTTTTCTCCACACACTCTCCAGCATTTATTGTTTGCAGACTTATTGACGATGGCCATTCTGACCAGTGTGAGGTGATACCTCATTGTACTTTTGATTTACATTTCTCTAATGATTAGTGATTTTGAGCATCCTATCATGTGTTTGTTGGCAATCTGTATATCTTCTTTGGAGAAATGTCTGTTTAGGTCTTCTTCCCACTTTTGGACTGGGTTTTTGTTTTTCTGATATTGAGCTGCATGAGGTGCTTGTATATTTTGGAGATTAATCCTTTGTCAGTTGCTTTGTTTCCAAACCTTTTCTCCCATTCTGAGGGTTGTCTTTTCGTCTTGTTTATGGTTTACTTTGCTGTGCAAAAGCTTTTAACTTTCACTAGGTCCCATTTGTTTATTTTTATTTCCATTTCTCTAGGAGGTGGATCAAAAAGGATCTTGCTGTGATTTATGTCATGGAGTGTTCTGCCTATGTTTTCCTCTAAGAGTTTTATAGTGTCTCACCTTACATTTAGGTCTTTAAACCATTTTGAGTTTATTTTTGTGTATCGTGTTAGGAAGTGTCCTAATTTCATTCTTTTACATGTAGCTGTCCAGTTTTCCCAGCGCCACTTATTGAAGAGGCTGTCTTTTCTCCATTGTATATTTTTGCCTCTGTTGTCAAAGATAATGTGACCATATATGCGTGGGTTTATCTCTGGGACTTCTATCCTGTTCCATTGATCTATATTTCTGTTTTTGTGCCAGTACCATACTGTCTTGATTACTGTAGCTTTGTAGTATAGTCTGAAGTCCAGGAGCCTGATTCCTCCAGCTCTGTTTTTCTATCTCAAGATTACTTTTGCTATTTGGGGTCGTTTGTGTTTCCATACAAATTGTGAAATTTTTTGCTCTAGTTCTGTGAAAAATGGCACTGGTAGTTTGACAGAGATTGCATTGAATCTGTATATTGCTTTGAGGAGTACAGTCATTTTCACAATGTTGATTCTTCCAATCCAATAACATGGTATATCTCTCCATCTATTTGTATCATCTTTAATTTATTTCATCAGTGGCTTATAGTTTTCTGCTTACAGGTCTTTTGTCTCCTTAGGTAGGTTTATTCCTAGGTATTTAATTCTTTTTGTTACAATGGTAATGGGAGAGTTTCCATAATTTGTCTTTCAGATTTTTCCTCATTAGTGTATAAGAATGCCAGAGATTTCTGTGCATTAATTTTGTATTGTGCTACTTTACCAAATTCATTGATTAGCTCTAGTAGTTTTCTAGTAGCATCTTTAGAATTCTCTCTGTATAGTATCATGTCATCTGCAAAGGTGACAGGTTTACTTCTTCTTTTCTGATTTGGATTCCTTTTATTTCTTTTTCAGCTCTGATTTCTATGGCTAAAACTTCCAAAATTATGTTGAATAAGAATGGTGAGAATGGGCAACCTTGTCTTCTTCCTGATCTTAGTGGGAATGATTTCAGCTTTTCGCCATTGATAATGATGTTGGCTGTAGGTTTGTCATATATGACCTTTATTATGTTGAGGTAAATTCCCTCTATGCCTACTTTTGAAGGTTTTTTTTTTTTTTTTTTTTACCATAAATGGGTGTTGAATTTCTTTTTAACATCTTTATTGTTGTATAATTGTTTACAATATTGTGTTAGTTTCTGCTTTGTAACAAAGTGAATCAGCTATACACATATATATATATATCCTCATGTCTCCTTCCTCTTGCATCTCCCTCCCATCATCCCTATCCCACTCCTCTAGGTGGTCACAAAAAACTGAGTTGCTCTCCCTGTGCTACGCAGCTAATTTCCACTAGCTATGTATTTTACATTTGGTAGTGTATATATATCCATGCCACTCTCTCACTTTGTCCCAGCTTACCCTTCCCCCTCCCCATGTCGTCAAGTCCACTGTCTACATCCGTGTATTTATTCCTGTCCTGCCCTGCCACTAGGTTCTTGAAATTTTTTTTTTTTAGAGTCCATATATATGTGTTAGCATACGGTATATGTTTTTCTCTTTCTGACTTACTTCACTCTGTATGACAGTCTCTAGTTCCATCCATCTCACTACAAATAACTCAATCGTGTTTCTTTTTATGGCTGAGTAATATTCCATTGTATATATGTGTCACATCTTCTTTATCCATTCATCTGTCAATGGACACTTAAGTTGCTGCCATGTCTTGGCTATTGCAAATAGAGCGGCAATGAACACTGTGGTATGTGACTATTTTTAAATTATGTTTTTCTCAGGGTATATTCCCAGTAGTGGGATTGGTGGGTCATATGGTAGTTCTATTTTTAGTTTTTTAAGGAACCTCAATACTGTTCTCCATAGTGGTTGTATCAATTTACATTCCCACCAACAGTGCAAGAGGGTTCCCTTTTCTCCATACCCTCTCCAGCATTTATTGTTTGTAGATTTTTTGATGATGGCCATTCTGACCAGTATGAGGTGATACATTATTGTACTTTTGATTTACATTTCTCTAATGATTAGTGATTTTGAGCATCCTATCATGTGTTTGTTGGCAATCTGTATATCTTCTTTGGAGAAATGTCTATTTAGGTGTTCTGCCCATTTTGAGATTGGGTTGTTTTTTTGATATTGAGCTGCTTGTAAATTTTGGAAATTAATCCTTTGTCAGTTGCTTCATTTACAAATATTTACTCCCATTCTGAGGGTTGTCTTTTGGTCTTGTTTATGGTTTCATTTGCTTTGCCAAAGTTTCTAAGTTTCATTAGGTCCCATTTGTTTATTTTTGCTTTTATTTCCTTTCTGTAGGAGGTGGGTCAAACAGGATATGGTGGTGGTTTATACCAAAGAGTGTTTTACCTATGTTTGGTCTGTTTATATTTTCTATTATTTCCTGGTTCAGTCTTGGAAGGTTGTGCTTATCTAAGAATTTGTCCACTTCTTCCAGATTGTCCTATTTGTTGGCATATATTTGCTTGTAGTAATCTCTCATGATCATTTGTATTTCTGTAGTGTCAGTTGTTACTTCTCCTTTTTCATTTCTAATTCTATTAATTTGAGTCTTCTCCCTTTTTTTCTTGATGTGTCTGGCTAATGGTTTATCAATTTTGTTTATCTTTTCAAAGAACAAGCTTTTAGTTTTATTAATCTTTGCTATCATTTCTTTCATTTCCTTTCCATTTATTTCTGATCTGATCTTTATGATTTCTTTCCTTCTACTAACTTTGGGTTTCTTTCTCTAATTGCTTTAGCTGTAAGGTTAGGTTGTTTACATGAGATTTTTCTTGTTTCTTGAGGTAGGATTGTATTGCTATAAACTTCCCTCTTAGAACTGCTTTTTCTGCATCCCATTAGTCTTGGGTCATCATGTTTTCATTGTCATTTGTTTCTAGGTATTTTTTGATTTCCTCTGATTTCTTCAGTGATCTCTTGTATATTTAGTACTGTATGGTTTAGCCTCCATGTGTTTGTAATTTTTACAGATTTGTTCCTGTAATTGATATCTAGTCTCATACTGTTGTGGTCAGAAAAGATACTTGATACAATTTCAATTTTCTTAAATTTACCAAAGCTTGATTTGTTATTCAAGATATGAGCTATCCTGGAGAATGTTCCATGAGCACTTGAGAAGAAAGTGTATTCTGTTGTTTTTGGATGGAATGTCCTATAAATATCAATTATGTCCATCTTGTGTAACATTTCATTTAAAGCTTGTGTTTCCTCATTTGTTTTCATTTTGGATGATCTGTACATTGGTGAAAGTGGAGTGTTAATGTCCCCTACTATGATTGTGTTACTGTCAGTTTCCCGTTTTATGGCTGATAGCATTTGCCTTATGTATTGAGGTGCTCCTATGTTGGGTGCATAAATATTTACAATTTTATATCTTCTTCTTGGATTGATCTGTTGATCATTATGTAGTGTCCTTCTTTGCCTCTTATAATAGTCTTTATTTTAAAGTCTATTTTGTCTGACATGAGAATTATTATTCCAGCTTCCTTTTCATTTCCATTTGCATGGAATTTCTTTTTCCATCCCCTCACTTTCAGTCTGTATGTGTCCCTAGGTCTGAAGTGGGTCTCTTGTAGACAGCATATATACAGGTCTTGTTTTTGTATCCATTCAGGCAGTCTATGTCTTTTGGTTGGAGCATTTAATCCATTTACATTTAAGGCAATTATCAGCATGTATGTTCCTATTGCCATTTTCTTAATTGTTTTCGGTTTGTTATTGTAGGTCTTTTCCTTCCCTTGTGTTTCCTGCTTAGAGAATTTCCTTTAGCACTTGTTGTAAAGCTGGTTTGGTGGTGCTGAATTCTCTTAGCTTTTGCTTATCAGTAAACGTTTTAATTTCTCCGTTGAATCTGAATCAGATCCTTGCTTATTAGAGTAATCTTGGTTGTAGGTTTTTCCCTTTCATCACTTTAAATATGTCCCACCTCTCCCTTCTGGCTTGCAGAGTTTCTGCTGAAATATCAGTTGTTAACCTTATGGGGGTTCACTTGTATATTATTTGTTGCTTTTCCCTTGCTGCTTTTAATATTTTTTCTTGGTACTTAATTTTAGATAGTTTGATTAATATGTGTCTTGGTGTGTTTCTCCTTGGATTTATCCTGTATGGGACTCTCTGCACTTCCTGGACTTGATTGACTCTTTCCTTTCCCATATTAAGGAAGTCTTCAACTGTAATTTCTTCAAATATTTTCTCAGTCCCTTTCTTTTTCTCTTCTTCTTCTGAGACCCCTATAATTCAAATGTTGTTGTGTTTAATGTTGTCCCAGAAGTCTCTGAGACTGTCCTCAATCTTTCCATTCTTTTTTCTTTATTCTGCTCTGCAGTAGTTATTTCCACTATTTTATCTTCCAGGTCAATTATCCTTTCTTCTGCCTCAGTTATTCTGCTGTTGATTCCTTCTAGAGAATTTTAAATTTTATTTATTGTGTTGTTCATCATTGTTTGTTTCATCTTTAGTTCTTCTAGGTCCTTGTGAAACGTTTCTTGTATTTTCTCCATCCTCTTTCCAACATTTTGGATCATTTTTTCTGTCATTATTCTGAAGTATATTTCAGGTAAACAGACTATTTCCTCTTCATTTATTTGGTGTGGTGTGTTTTTACCTTGCTCCTTCATCTGCTGTGTATATTTCTGTCTTCTCATTTTTCTTAACTTACTGTGTTTGTGGTCTCCTTTTGTAGACTGCATGTTTATAGCTCCCATTGTTTTCGGTGTCTGCCCCCAATGGGTAAGGTTAGTTCAGTGTGTTGTTTAGGCTTCTTGGTGGAGGGGATTGGTGCCTGTGTTTTGATAGATAAGGCTGGATCTTGTCTTTCTGGTGGGAAGGACTGTGCCCGGTGGTGTGTTTTGGGGTGTCTGTTACCTTATTATGATTTTAGGCAGCCTGTCTGCTAATGGGTGGGGTTGTTTTCCTGTCTTGCTAGTTTTTTGGCATGGGGTGTCCAGCACTGGATCATGCTTGTCTTTGAGTGGAGCTGGGTCTTAGCATTGAGATGGAGATCTCTGGGAGAACTCTTGCCAACTGATATTACTAGTGGCCAGTAGGTCTCTGGTGGACCAGTGTCCTGAACTTGGCTCTCACACCTCAGAAGCTCAAGCCTGACACCCAGCCAGAGCACCAAGACCCTGTCAACCCCACAGCAAGGTATGTGGGGATTTTCTTGTCTTTTGGGAAGTCTGAGGTCTTCTGCCAGCTTTCAATGGGTGTTCTGTAGGAGTTGTTCCACATGTAGCTGTATTTTTGATGTATTTGTGGGGAAGAAGGTGATCTCCATGACTTATTCCTCCACCATCTTGAAGGTTCTCCCCAACCTTACCTAATCTGATCCTTGATTCAAATCATGTTTGAGCCTCTGATTCTCTTCAGCAGGTCAAAATCTCCCTTATGAGTACTAGACACTCTCTCCCCCTGCCTCTCACCCATTTCTCCATCTGGATATCTTTCTTGTTTACTCCTTAATCACTATGTCCAACACCAAACAGTGTTTAAATTCCATATCACTCCTTTTCCTTGGTTCTCTTTTTCAGTGGTGTTGATTTTATAGTGATGATCATAGATGCCTTCTTTGGTTCCCCTTTTTAATGAATGCTATCACCATATTCCCAGGCATCCACTTTTGAAATCTCAAACCTACTTATTCCTTTCCCAAACATTACTTAATGTAAGCTTCTTGAGGATAGAAATATTGTTCTATTATCTCTCTCTGCGTATCCTACACAACAACTGGCATGGAATAAGTGCTCACGAAGTAATTGTAGAATATCTCCTTCTTCCCAGCCTCAGGCATCCATTGCAGATTAAATAGGGTTAAATGCAACATAGTTTCCCAGTAAAGACTATTAACTGCAGTGCTTTTTACTTGGGTCAATGGATGTGTCAGTCAATCATTTGAAAATATTATGAAAAAATTTTTTGCCTGGGTGTATATGATCACTATTTTTTTAGAAAACAGCACATGCTGCAAAGAGTTAAAGAATCACTCCTCCTTGGAATTTTGCAACATGGACATCATCATCTTCAAGAACAATTTCAGTGAGTCATAGAGTCAAAATCAGATTTCACAATGTTAAATGAGTGGGAACTAAGAACAGAGAGAAGTAGGCTCAAAAGAGAATTAAAAAATTAAGATAGATATAAATTAAAAGGATGTTATTTTTCAGGATGGGAGAGACCTGAATTAGAGGGGGACTATAAGAGTTACACTCATTGGACATTTACTATATTCTGATCACTGAATTTTGTACCTTACATTAATTATTAGTTTATTGATCAAGTCAGATCTTGAGATGATGGAATTGGGGGAGGGGACTAAGGAAACAAATGGAACAGAGGAGTGGGCCTTAGGTAGCATGAGGAACTCCTCATTCTCTGAGACTTGAAAGAGAGTGGGAAATAAGGGTACGAATGTAGATGAGGGGAAACAGATGCTAATTTGATTCATATGGATAGTCTCAATTTTTGCTATAAAATATAAGATATAAGACCTTGAACAAAAGTGAGTGGTAAATTTGGGTGTGGGACTTAAGGTAATTGGGAAGATTTTGAAAAATTACTGAGAAACTTTTATTCTTTATTTAATAACTACTTGTTAAACATCTAACATTAGGTACTGAGAATACAAGGTTCTTGTTCTGTAGGAAGTTGCCACATTTAATAAATTATAATTTCTGAAGGGTATGGAGCATGTTATAATCATTTACATATTTCTCAATAGTGCATAGTCTAATACTTTGAGCACAGTAGGTAAACATTAAGGTTTTAAGTCAATTGAATTAAATCCAAAAGAACTTTTTATTTTAAACAAAGCCTGAGGCTCTTGGGCCATGGACTGTTTTGGTGGGAGTCCTTTACAACCAAAGAGCAGAGATCTGCCAGTTGGGAATATAGCTTGCAATGTTTAGCAACTGAAAATACATTTAGAGTAGGTTTTTCCCAGCCTCAGTGCTATTGACATTTCTATAACTCCTTGGGGAGCTGTCATGTACATTGTAGGACATTTAGCAGTATTTCTAGCTTCTGCTGACTAGATTCTGGTAACACCCCCCACCCAACTCCCACCCAATCCTGACAAAATATCTCCAGACATTATCAAATGTCCTCTGGGAAGAAATATAGCCCCAGACTGAGAACCCCTGATTTAGAGTATTGATGATTAATTCATATAAAAATAACGCTTCATAACAAACATCTAAATTCATAAAGTCCAATTAACAGGTAGTAATTACCAAGGCTTGGCTGCTCCATTTTTGTCTACTGACTGGTGTTTGAACAATTTCCACTTCTCCAGCATGGAGAAGTGAGGAGACCCTCACATGATGCTTGTTCTTTCCACTTAGCAGCTCTAAATGGGAGGTTGCCCATATTTCTTTGATCTTTCACTTCCTTTCTTCGGGATTAGAGAGAGTGTGTTGTCCTGACTGCTGATACTTTCCAGTGATCAAATCTATGTTCATATAGCATACACAATGCATTGTGTCAAGTAAATGTTAGACTTAGACCCAAAGGTCTGGGGTTGCAAACCAACTTAGTTATATAACCTTGGCAAATCACTTACTTATTTTGTTCTTCCATTGTTATAGAGTTATTCTGATAATGATATATGAAGGATAGAACTTTGTAAACTCTGACACACTGAAAAATTGAGAATTAACCCTTCTTGTCCTAGTGCTTATATTAAAAATCATTGCTCATTTGAAAATAATGGATCAGGGAGATGATTTAAAGAGAAACTTAAAAATATTTGACTTTTTTTATGTGTTGAGAATGACAGAAAGTGAAAGATGTTGCCGAATTTTCTAGGGTTAGTGAATGTGATAGTGATGGAGTGATGGTGTCATACATTAAAGTAAGGATCATCAAAAAGGAGATCTAAAAAAATTGAGATATAATTCATATAACAAAAAATTTACCCTCTTAAGCTGTACAATTCAGTGGTTTTTACTATATTCACAGAGTTGTTCAGCCATAACCACTATCTATTTTAGAACATTTTCATCACCCCAAAGGAAACCTTATACCCAATAGAAATCACTTCCCATCCCCTCCTACCCCACTGCTTGGCAACCATTAATCTATTTCTGTCTTTATGGACTTGAATATTCTGGAAATTTCGTATAAATTATATCATACAATTTGTGTCTGTCTTCTTTTACTTATCACAGTGTTTTAAAAGATCATCTATGTTGTACCATGTATTAGTACTTCATTCATTTTTATAGCTGAATAATATTCTATTGTATAGATATACCACATTTTTTTTATCCACTCATCAATTGATGGATATTAGGATTGTTTCCACTTTCTGGCTATTCTGAATGGTGCTCCTATGAATATTTGTGTACAAATTTTTGTGCAGACATTTGTTTTCATTTCTTTTGAGTGAATACCTAGGAGTATAATTGCAAGTTCACATGGTACCTCTATGTTTGATATTTTTAGGAACTGTCAAACTATTTTTGAAGGTGGCATAAAAGAAACAATTGAGAGTTAACTTGGTTTTGTACATGTTGAATTTGGAATGTTTTCAAGACTTACAGAAGGCTGTTTTGGGGAGATTGATAGCTATATGTGTCTTAGACTTAGTAGAATAGTATGAGTTTGAGATGTAGATTTTGGCACCATCACCATGTAGAACTAAGATAAGTGAAAGCAAGGGCTCACCCAAGGAAAGTATTTAGAGAGAAAATATCAGGGAAATAAAGAGATGGGCATAAGGAAGAACACATCTCTAAGGTCAATTCAGATAAGAGGTATGGTCTGTGTGAGGGAGGACAGGAAAAGGGGAGATGAATTAGGACTTGGCATGTCATTGTTCAGGATTTTCTTCTGATAGTGAGAAGATTTGCATATGGGAAGAATTTCACTGGCAAAGATGGACATACAGAGATCAGAGATTGGCATTCTGATACAGGATCTTAAATCTTGATGGATGAGGAGGAGTCTACTAAGCAGGGGTGTGTGGGAAATGCTTCCCACGCATAGGAAACAGCATGTATATAGGCACAGTTGTTCAAAGTGTCTAATGAATGCTGGATAATTAAACACATTCATTTGGTAGTTATTTTGTGCCAGCACTGTACTGTTTCATCCGATGATCTCACTTAAACCTTATGATAGCTTTCATTGTAAAGACGAGGAAGTAAACTCAAGGATATTGTATAACGAGCCAGGGTTACACAGCTGGTAAATGGTAGAGTCCAGCTATGAACCCAGTAATTTGATTCCAGAGCCTTACTCTTACTTGGTGAAATAATTCACCTACATACTTGCAGGTATCAGGTATTAAGTTACCAGTTTCAGCATCAGTGGTGCACTCCTGGTAGCTGATTATGTGTTTCCAGTTTTGTTCTTCACTTGGTGCTTTTATGGCTCCTTTGGTATGCTCTCCACCGTTCTTAATTCTAGAACAGAGATTCAGAAACATCAAAATCATTTGGGAAGTATTTAAAAACTACTGATACCTGAGCCTTTCTGTAAGATTACTCATTTACAATCTTCAAGATGAGGCCCAAGACTTATGACTGAGTTCTCCTCAGGTGATTATGCTGTAACCAGTCTGGCTGTTATACTAGGTCTCTCATAAAGTAACCATTACTGAGAGTTCTCAGATGCTCAAATTGAAAGATAGTCCATGCTGACTTTCCAAGTTTAGTTGCTAAAATAGTAGAAAATGCTAAAGGAGGTTATTCCGGCTATGCTGGACCTTATTTATCCTAATGTGTTTTTTTTTCTTTGTTTTCATTTTTATTCTTTCATGCTTATTGAATACCTTTCATATGCTAGGTGTTTTCACTGAAATGAACTTATTTACTTCTCAAAATATCTTTATGAGATGTGACATGTTATTCTAGCTTGACATATGAAAATATTAAAACTCAGAAAACTTAAATAACTTGATCCGGTTCATGGGCCTACTAAGAACAAAAATTTAAGCCCAGAGATTCAAATTGAAGTCCAGGGCCCTTTCCGCTTTCCCAGACAATCTCTCCTATGGGAAATGTTTAATAATAAGATTAATCCATTTACTAGCTTTCCATTAATATATTCTTCATTTTCACAATGTGCAAAGACCTATAAGAAAGTTCCAAGCTACATACTGGTCACATTTCATAATGTGACTTACATGTTTGGAAAGAAATTTTAAAAGTTTCAATTCTTCCTTCTCTAATATGCATATCAGAGCCATCATGTGGTCTGAGACCACAGTCCGTTGAAGGATCATGGACCTTGCTGGCAGAGGAAAATAAACCCCAACAGTTGGAGCTGCAAGCCATCTGTCTTTAGCTATTTCACATTTTGTCAGAAATCATCAGCATACTTAGAAAATAGCAGTGACCAACTAATATTACTAAAATTTAAAGTATGATGAGATAGAATACCCAAGCTGTTTATTCAGAGATAAAATATATATCCTTTGAAATTTTGGAAGAACACTAAGAATTATGGAAGATTTTCATATTGCAAGGCTATTACAGAATATTTGACAGTTAGAAGAAAATGGGTTTATATACAAATATTTTATAGATACAGAATCTTAGTTTCTTACACTAGAAATGTAATTGAATTTAGAGACCATTTGATTGAACTCCTTTGTTTCATAGGTCAGAAAAATTAGACCAAGAGAAGTTAAACTGCTTGTCTGAGACAATAAAGTACTGAAAGAAGATGGCACCTAAATCTCATAATGTGAAAAGAGAGACTAATACAATTATTATTATTATTACTAATATGAATAGCTCTAATTTATTTCTTATGGTTTTGAGGACTTTACATATATTAACTTGTTTAATCAGTGCAGCAAATCACGATGGTAAATATTTTCTTTTTTTTTTAGCCCTCTCGTCCCATTTATTAAAGAAACAGTAAGAAAAGGTACAATGCAGGAAAACACCAACAGTCCTTTCGCATCAGGCTGAACGAAGCACAGTGATTTCTCCCCTTCATTCCCCCCACCCCCACCCCAACTCCCATAACCCCATCCACATCAGTTTAATTTTGAGGTTCTCTGATTGGGAGTACCAGTGGAGAGGGAGCGGGATGAGCAGTGGAGCCTTGATCCTGGCCTCCTCTAAGTAAGTCCCAGGAGAAGGGACATGCAGGCCTGGTCAGGCCAGCAGAAATTTGGTGGCTCTCTGAAGCGGTTGCACTTCCCTGTTCTGTGTTCCAGCCCCCAGGGGAAGGTATGGCAGTAGAGGGTGACCAGGTCAGTGCTGCTGAAGCATGGTCCGCTCACCAATGCAACATTTCTAGACAGCAGTGAGCTGGGTAAATATTATCACTGCCACTTTACAGAGAAAGAACTAAGGGCCATGATGGTTAAGAAATTTGCAACATGGACTCTATACAGTTGTATAGAATGATATAAATAAATAAGCAAATAAATGAGAAAGAAGTAAATATTTTCCTTGGATTAGAGGGCCATCTAATAAATGAGCTTATAAATAAGGAATGATGAAATCAGAAAAATCACCATTTGGCAAGCATATTATTCATTGATTAAGGGAAGAATCATAAATACATGATAGTACAAGTGCATGAAACAGTAATGAGATTAAGATATTTATCTAAGCCCCAAAGTTTTGTCTTGTAAGATAATTATTGATTACAAATGAAAAAATAATATCTTTACATTGGAGAAACCTAGCACATACCATCCGAACCAATGATCAAAGTTAATATCTACATGAATAGGATGAATAGTATCCCGTTCCTTGTGACCTCATGCACCGAGAAGGACACAGCATCACTTCTGGGGTATTCCTGTCAAAAATGCATAACCTGAAACATGCATAATCATGTGAAAACTCAAAAATGAGGGACATTCTAAAATATATCTGACTTGTTTTTTCCAAAAATGTCAATGTCATGAAAGACAAAGACTGAATGCAACATGTGACCCAGGATTTTCTTTTGATATAAAGGACAATTTATGAATAAATGGAAAAATATGAATGCCATCTGAAGGTTAGATAATAGAATTGGATCAATATTAATTTCCTGATTTTTAAAATTGTTCGATGGTTATGTAACAGAATATCCTTGTTTTTAGAAAATACACACTGAATTACTAACAGTCATCATACCTATAACTTACTTTCAAATGGTTCAGAAAGACTGTGTGTGCGCGTGTGTATATGTGAATGATAAAACACATGTGGCAATGTGTTAACACTTAAAGACTCTGGGAGAAGGTCTTAGGGAATTCTTTGTCCTCTTCCTTGTACCATTTGTATTATTGTATTATTTGTGCTATTTAAGGAAACTTTGTAAATTTTCTATAAATCTAAAATCATTTTGTAGTGCCTGTACCAGTTTACATTCCCACCAACAGTGTAGGAGGGTTCCCTTTTCTCCACACCCTCTCCAGCATTTATTGCTTGTAGACTTTTTGATGATGGCCATTCTGACTAGTATGAGGTGATACCATATTCTAGTTTTGATGTGCATCTCTCTAATAATTAGTGATTTTGAGCATATTTTCATGTGCTTTTTAACCATCTGTGTGTCTTCTTTGGAGAAATGTCTATTTAGATCTTTCAAAAAAATAAAATAAAATCACATCAGAAAGGGAGGGAGAGGGCTTCTCTGGTGGCGCAGTGATTGAGAGTCCACCTGCTGATGCAGGGGACACGGGTTCGTGCCCCGGTCCGGGAAGATCCCACATGCTGCGGAGCGGCTGGGCCCGTGAGCCATGGCCGCTGAGCCTGCATGTCCGGAGCCTCTGCTCCCCAACGGGAGAGGCCACAGCAGTGAGAGGCCCGCATACCACAAAAAAAAAAAAAAAAAGAAAGGGAGGGAGATGCAAGAGGGAGGAGATATGGGGATATATGTTTATGTATAGCTGATTCACTTTGTTACAAAGCAGAAACTAACACAATAGTAAAGCAATTATACTCCAATAAAGATGTTAAGAAAAAAAAAGTTAGGAGAAAAAGAAAAGAAATTTGCAACAAGTCACATACTCAGGTCTGGGACACTCAACCCGGCCTGCCAGAGTTCAAAGGCTCTCCTGCCTCAAGCATCAGAGGGTGCATTAAGCTCCCATGGGTACTGTGTATTGTCTCATCTTGACAGACGGGCTCTTACTTCATCCATGAATCCTCTACTTTTTACTGTGAGGCAAGGAGTTCTATTTACTTAGATTTATCTCTCATATAATTTCACTAACAATGACCCTTAACTTCACCAGACAGTGCAGTTCAGATGTGAAGTCTGGAACCTATTAATTACCCTGTGTTAATCTCAGTTTTCTCATCTGAAAGAGGGTATAATAATGCCTATATCAAGAATTGTAGTAAGGGTTAAATGTAATCATGAGGAGAAAATACCTGTATTTTGAAAAACATCTTATTCTTTCAAGACAATGTTCATTGTGTTTTTCTTTTCCCTTTGGTGTCTACCATGACAAGCAGGTTAAGCAGAAAGGGTCTAGGAAATGGACTGGGTGAGGACCAAATATTTTCCAAAGGTTAAACTATACCAAATTGCCTTCTCTAGTTTTCTAGTTCTGTAAGGGCTGTATTATGTATTCTGTGGCAAGTGCTGCAGCAGAGAGGAGACTGAGTTCACATAGAGCAAAGGAACTACATGGGAGCAGAGGGTGCCTCTTTTCTAAAAGCTCTTTATGCTTATATTGCACATTTACAGGATGCAAGAAGAGGTGAAGAATCTGTTCTCTGATAGTATTTTTGAGTCATGAGCTGTCAGGAAAATCTTAAGTGGCAACAGTCTTATCATTGAAAAAGGAATATCAGGTTTGGAATTTGAGATTGTCAAAAGCCATTATAAAATACATATTCCACAGTGAAATAAATTGAAAAATGAAGAGTATATTGGGGAACATCCTAAAAGGTCATTTACACCTACTTACATGCTTTATAGTTAAGGAAGACAGATGTATGGAAGGGAAATGACCTGCTATAGTTGCAGAGTTATTTAGTGAATAATAGGATGAGATTGGTTCCCTTGACATTTAGACAATAGAACCACCACAGAAAGGTGATTCTGTGCTCCTTTATACTTTGTTCAGTTTCTTTAAACCACTGAAAGTGAGTGGTGAAAATTCTATTTTTTCTATCTCTACTGTGGTGGACTAGATACACAGAGTAAACCCCCACTTAAAAATTAAAAAAAAAAAACTAGTAGATAAAATGTAAAATAAAACTTTTGAATGCACCATTGAAGTAGCAAGAAAATAAGAACTCCCAAGAGGCCAAAAGAAGATAAAGCAGGAATCTAGAACACTAAGCTAGTAAAATTTTAAGACAAAAATACAAGGAAATTACAAAAGATTCTGTGTTATTCATTAATGCTGATCTTGGAATATTTCCAATTCTCTGACTTCTTGTCACATAGTAAGATTGTACCTTCTGGATTGCTATGTAAACTATTCTGGCCAATGACTTGTGAGTGGAACTGACATGTGCCTCTTCTGGGCTAAGCATTTAATCCTCAATGAGACTCTCCAATACTCTCTTTTTTCTAGGATGATTGGCAGTATTCTAAATACTGTCTTTTTTATCAACCTAGGTTTTGGAGTAACACTGACAAGCAACAGAGACGGAGTCAACACTTGTAGGACATGTGGAAGTGAAAAGAAACACAAATCAAAAACATAAAGCTTTGTTTGTTTTGAAAGCATTAGGATTTCACTTTGTTACTGCAGCATATTCTAGCATATCCCAATACAGAAATAAGAAAATTAATAATATCAGTGGCAATAAAAATAATGCTAGCAAACATTAAAATAACTGTTAACATGTGTTAGGCACTTTCTAGATGCTTTACATATGTCAATTAATATAATCTTCTCAACAATTATATGAAGTAGATATAATATTATTATTATTCCCACTTTATTTATAAGGAAACTGAGACCAAAAGGGTTAAATAATTTGCTTAAGCTCACAAAGTTGGAAAATGATGGAATTGGTATTTTCCTCAGTAGGAAGGAAAATTATCCTTGTTAAGAAGGTCTAGTGTACAATGGTATGGCAGATAAAGATATTGATACATATGAGGATATATCTAAATAATGATTACATAAAGCTACAAAATAATTATTGAGAGGTCATAAAAACAAAATGGAACTAAAATATCAGGCATAGAATAGAAAATTGGGTGTTTACCAGTGTTTAAAAGTAAGACAAATATATAGATAATTTTTAACTTGTAAGATATCTGGTAAAACATTTCTAGAGTAACCACTACAAAGTTATCTACAAAGTGTATAATTTCCAAATTCAAGAAAGTTAAAAAATAAAGAATAGAGAAAACCTCAATATAAAGGGATGCAAGAATGGGGAAAAACGGAAAAAGTAGGAAAATAAATTAAAAATTAAATGGTAGAAATCAGGATATATTAGTGATTTTGATTTACTTTAAGGGGAGTTACTCTCCATTTACAACACAAAATTTTTAATGTCTGCTATTCTTGATATCAGAATTAAAGATAACAGAAGAAATAAGAATTCCATATTATTTCTATTTATATGTTAAAAGCCCAAACAAATTATTAGCAAAAGTAAATCAACAATCTGAAAATATATAATACATTATGGATAGTTAAATTTTCCCAGACTGTAATGTAGGTTTAATATAAAATATAAATTAACATAAATTCATTACATTAGCATATGATTCAAAGAGAAACATGGTTGACCTTCTCAATGGGTATAAATGAAGCCTTCATTAAAATTCAATAGGAATGAATGACTAAAACTAGGATCAGAAGGAACATTTAATAGAGAAATATTGAAATATATACAAGACAAAAGTGCTCACCATAACCATTTCCTTTTGATGATTTTCTGGAAGTCCAGGACAAGAAAAAGATGTAACGGCATAAATATAGAGAAGGAAAACACAATGTTGCCATCATTAGTCACACATACACTCTTAGACTTGAACAGGGAATTTTGCAATGTTGATCAGAAACAATATCCTCTTAGAAAATCCCATTGCATTTCTGTGATTTAGCAACAAGAATTAGAAAATTTAATATTAAAATGCTATCATTTACAATAACAACAAAATATTATCTATCTATCCACATATATACAGATAAGAAGAAATCTAAGAAAGATTTTCAAGACTTAGAGGAAAAATTATAAAACAATTTAAAAGCATTCAAGAAGGTCTAAACCAATGGGAAGATATACCATGTTTATGAATAAAAAGACTCAAAAGTTTAAAACTATCAAGTTTTCTCAAATTTATCTACTCCTGTGAAACTCTTACCATTGCTTTTGTGCAACTTGACAAATTGATTCTAAAATTCTAAATTGATTATAAATTTTTATGGAGGAAAAGCTAAGAAAAGCCAATATACTGCCGGGGGAGTGATGGAGACAGAAAGTGAGGGACCTATTGGATATCAAGAGGTTTACATAAAGCATTAATAATTAAAAGTGTAGTGTTAGTTCGGGGACAGGCAAATAGATCAATGAAATTTGAATAGAAACAGTAGAACCCAACTCACAAACGTATGGAAACTTGCTAGATAACAAAATGTGCAGTTGAAATCATTGTGTAAAGAAGAGATTACTTAGTGATACTGGATAAAACAGTGTCTATACTGGAAGAAATTAAATTAGATTTGTAGCTTTCTATATGCAAAAATTAATCCTAGTTAGATTAAACATTCAAATTTGAAGAAGTACTATCAAATTTTAGAAGGTAGTATAGGAGAATATCTATGTGACCTTGGGGCAGGGGATGATTTTATAAACAAGACACAAAAGCACTATTATAAAAACAAAATTTTATACATTTAACCATTTTATAAAATATACCATTTTGTATTTGCTAGAATGGGAAAGTTTTCATCTGCTGATGTCAAGTTTTGGTAAGAACATAGAATAAAACAGCTCACATCTCTGATGGTAGGTATTTACATTTTACGACCTGTTTGGAAAACTTTAGAATTGTCTCCTAAGTTGAAGATACATTTACGTTACAAACAAGCAATTCATCTCCTGGATTTATACTTTAGAGAAAGTCTTACACATGTGCATGAAGAGTAAAGTATAAATATGTGCATTAGTTTGTAATAGCCAAGAGAGAAACAAAAACAAAGCAACAACAAAAAATGCCACCAAAGGGGAAACAACTCCATTGGCAAGAGGGTGCCAAAGAGGGTACCAAACTACAAAATAAATTGTAGTTTACCAATGTAATGAGTTAATATACAGTAGTAAAAAATTGAATCAACTAGAGGTACTTACATGGTGAATGACAGAAGAACTTGTATGATATGATTCCATTTACACAAAATACTGTTTAAGAATATATAAACAATTTGTAAAAACTATCAAGGAAAGAAAAGGAATAATAACAATTCAGGATAATGATTACTATTAGGGAGTAGGGTAGGGAATGAGATCAGAGAGAAGCACAGGAATTGTCAAGGCATTGTGTAATTGTGTACCACATTGTGGTAATGTGCTTTTTTTTTTTTTAAGTTGGATAGTGATTATGTGGATGTTTATTTTATTTTGTTTTTTAACTTACCCATTTGTTTTAAATATTCAGATTGGAGCAGTTGTGTTGAAATCTCACCTGTATCTTCTATTCAAGTGTTGATTTTTACCAAAAACCTGAGCAAAGTTTTGTCCTGTTAAAAAGTCATGCTAAAAAATATTTCTCATTTAGTATTTATTCAGGATATCAGATGAACGATGATCTGTTTTAGATTCAGCAAATTTACCTTTTAGTCAAAGTTATCTGTCTTTGGCATCTTAAAAAGAGTAAATTTCCATTCCCAGAGAACTGAAAGCAATTTACTATAACCACATTGGAAATGGAACCTGAAATTGTCAGGGCCTCCAATGTGGCCTATTTGGTGGAATTTCTCCTCATTCTCACTCAGCCCTGACTCACACCAGCTCTTGCAACAGCAGCAGCATCACCAACCCTGTCCTTGACCATATCCAACAGTGAGTCATTGATTGCCAAGACTCCCAAACTAATGGATTTGCAACCAGATGATATGAGTTTGTGGCTTTGCCTATCCACTTACTACCTATTGACTTGACCATAATTTGGGTCAGGTGGAGTGGAGTGGAGAGAAAATGGAAACTCAGTGATCAGCAAGAGAAGAAAGCTTAATACACACTTATTAGATTCTTATACTGGACACTGTGCTAGGCAGAATAATGACTCCCCAAAGATGTCCATGTTTTGATCCATGAAACCGGGAAGAGTTATCTTTTGTAGCAAAGGGACTTTGCAAAGTGATTAATGATCTTGAGATGGGAAGACTATCATGGATCAGGTGGGCCTAATGTAATCGCAAGCGTTCTCATAAGAGGGAGGTAGGCGTGTTGGTGTTAGAGGACGAAGTGTGATGGCGGAGGGAGGGCGCAGAGTGAAGCTGTTGCTGGAAGGGTTCCCTGAGCCAGGGAATGAGGACGGACTCTAGAAGCTGGTGAAAGCAAGAGGGGGGTTTCCTCCTAGAGCCCCCGGAAGGAATGCAGCCCTACTGACTCCTTCATTTTAGCCAAGTAAGAGACATTTTTGAACTTCTGATCTCCAGCACGGTAAGGTAACAAATTTGTGTTGTTGTAAGCCACTAAGTTTGTGATAATGTGTTGTAATAACGATAGGAAACATAAGAAACCTCTTATGGTCACTGAAAATCCTTGTAGGCTTAATCATTTGCCCGGCTATTGCTGTAGTGACCAGTTCTGACTTTGTAGCTTTGAGCAGCTACAACCAGAAGGACTTGGCCTCTCATGTATTTTGCTGAAGGAGTCTCTGATGTCTCCAGGAACTCCCTGACAAACATATACCATCTGGAAATGCATGACCTAGAGCTGCCCTTGACTGGAGGGTGGGGATGGTTGCTGATGAGTAGATACTTTCCTCTTTTTTTACTTTGGTAATAAGTAGTAAAGAAAGGGGCAAAATGTTATCTCTTAAACAACAGCAGTGATATGTTAAAATATTTTTTTTAAAAATAAGATGGAATCTCATGTAAAGCATAGAAATTTAAACTGTATAAAAATGGTTAGAGAACACTTAGAGAAACTCTCTACATTTAATCTTTGATAATTGGGTACATTATTTTTTTTCAAAAAGAGAAACATTTTACTCAAGTTTTAAGAAGTATCAAGCATAATAGTTCCAATAAAAAAGTTCTTAAATTAAAAAAAAGGATTCTAAGATGCATTTCATAAGACTCCTGAGAAGAAAGGTCAGGCACCAGTCATCTGCTCTAGTGACAAATTCGATCACATTCTTGTACTAGTTTTCCCTTCCTCCCTGTTTTCCTCCCTGGACCCTTACTGCTACTCTAGGAGATGGCTTCCAGAATAAGCCATATGCATGCCTGAGATTTTGATCTCAGGGGGTCCCAGATTAAGACAGAGCTATATACTATGTTGATTGGTCTACCTGCATTTTCTCATTTAATTAAAATTATCCATCCAGTAACATATTTATTCATATCCCCAAGATTTTATTAACTCAGATTAATAATTTGCAGAAGGCCATTCAAGTAACTTAACAATTGTTGGAACCTGGATTCATCTTCCAAGTTCGGCTGGTTGCAAAACCTTCATGTTTTCTGATATATTACTCAAATTCTCAAATGCTGTTGAGAGAGATTAAATGAGATCATAAGTGTGAAAATCTTTGTATAGTTCTCAAAAAAAGGTCTTCAATCTGTACAATTCATTTCTTGTCTTCAGGAAAGGAAAATATTCCACACTCCACCCTCAAAGAAACATGGAAAAATTCAGCTGAGACTCCAAATATCAGGTTCTGTGCTTCTTAGGATATTTTGTTCCCACAGAAAAGAAACTTTTTTTTTTGGTTGCGTTTGGTCTTCATTGCTATGCGTGGGCTTTCTCTAGTTGCAGCGAGCGGGGGCCGCTCTTTATTGTAGTACACGGACTTCTTATTGCGGTGGCTTCTCTTGTTGCAGAGCACGGGCTCTAGGTGCATGGGCTTCAGTAGCTGTGGCTCATGGGCTTTAGAGCGCAGGCTCAGTAGTTGTGGTGCACGGGCTTTGTTGCTCCGCAGCATGTGGGGTCTTCCTGGATTAGGGCTTGAACCCGTGTCCCCTGCATTGGCAGGTGGATTCTTAACCACTGTGCCACCAGGGAAACCCCAGAAAAGAAACTTTGAAGAATTTGTATCAGTCAAAACTGCTGTAGGGCGAGAACAGAAATCAGTCCATCACATTATGCCCCAAACGCAGAAGAGCAGCCAAATCTGATTGCCCAGCACATTTAAGCGCAGTGAAATTCTGGGAATTGGGATCATCTTTCACTTCAGATTTGTCATATTCTGCTGAAATAAAACATAGTCTAATTTGCAAAGTTCTTTTGTGGAAAGAGTCTTAAAAATGTATATAACCTCTGTCCCAGTAATTCCATTAGGAATTTATCCAACCTGAAATCTGAAATGCAGAAAAAGTTCTACATGTTGGATGCTTATGACAACATTCTTTAAAATTATGAAAATTGGAAGCAAAGTCTCCAAATGGGCAAATGGTTAAGCAATGTGGTACGTCCATGCTGTGAAATGAGCAATTGAATATTCAAAGTATATTTATATGGGAAATTATTCATAGTGTAATATTTGGATAAACATGGAATGAACTACATTATATTTTCTAAACAAGTACCTCCACATTTTTATGAGCCTGAAGGATAAAACAGTAAAATTTTAATCATTTTTCTTTAATTGTCGGGGCTATGGATAATTTTAATTTTCTTAAAACTTTTTGATCTCTTAGTTTTTGTAAAGATTTATCACTTACAAAAGTACAAGTGTTTTAAAGTTTTGTTCTTTTTTATTTTTATTATTTTTTAAAGTTTTTATTGAAGTATAGTTGATTTACAATGTTGTATTAGTTTTAGGTGTACAGCAAATTGAATTAATTATACATATACATATACCCACTCTTTTTTAGTGTTCTTTTTTATTTTCAAGAATAAAATTATGGATCAACAAGATTTCTCCAAGAATCCTAAAAAAACCTGACAACTGTAATTAAACCATTTGAAATAGATAGTCTGCCTATTTTAAAGAGATTGGAGGGAAGAACAGTAATCAGGTCTAGTGCTGGGCATAATCAAGATGACATAGACCCTGCCCTTTATCAGTTTCTTTTTCCTTTTATTTTTTGTTCTTGATTTTCTTGACCCCCTGTAATCTACCCTCCACCTTGTGGTCACAGGAAACTTCCCATCAGGCAAGTCTAACCATTATACTCTCCTGAAAAAATCCTTTGATGGCTATTGTCATCAGGATAAAGTTTTAGTTAATTCTCTCTCAGTTGAAAATATCAGACAATATCAGTAAGTTTAATTTTAAAAAAAGGATAATTCACTGCCTTATATTCCTGAGAATAAAACTGGGAAGCTAAAAGAACTGAAGAAAGAACTGTAGGAAATAAGTCCTCAGGTAATGGAGCTGTGATTTCAATGCAACCTTAACTTTACGTAAGTTTCATATTTCTACTGTCTCTTTTTTTTCCGTGAATGTAGGGTTTATTTTCTATACTCAGGTGTTCTCCATGTGGTAGGGAACATGATTGCTCTAGCCCCAGTTTAGTAACTTTAACAGAAACGGCTTCTTTATATCAACATTTGTGTACTAACCTTATGGGAGGATTCCGGTTGTACCTATTCACATCACATGCCCATTCTTAGGATAATCCCTGTATCCAAAGGACTAGGGTGCTATGGCCAAGCCTGGGTCACATTATTTCCTCCAACCAGTGGCAAGAGAAAGGGAGTGTGCTGGGAGATACAAAGTAGAAATTAAGGTACACTATCAAAACGTCCTTAATAAGGAGGCTGTTTGTCTACTTCTCAATTCTTATCTGCTGTCACACTTTTTGTGCCATATAGAACTACAGGCATTCTAAAATATTCTGTACTGGTTTAGTCTGTGCTTTTGTGATAGATTTCCTCAGTTTAGAAACACCATGAATTATCCACTTTCCTCAACTAGAACATTCTTGTTATTTTAGTTTCACTTCCTCTAAGAAATCTTTCTTGACTCCTGTAGATATTAATTTGTTTTGTATATACTTCCACTGTAGGTGTGTTCCACTTTCCCACTATACTGGAAGCCCCTTGAAAGTGTGGGGAGAGGTGGTCTGTATTATCATTTTATGTTTATATCCCCAACAGCAAGCAAGGCTCTCAATATATAAAAAAAACATTTAAAAATGTGTTGAATAAATCCCAGTTTTCTAAAAAGATCCATGATAGGGAAAGGAAGTGATTTAATAAAGTAACTTGGACAAGATGGTTATTCACATATACAGTAACTTATTGGATCACACTATATAATCAACTTCAGAATGATTGAAAACTTAAATGTCAAAAGAAAAGTTAAAAATTTATCGGAAATACAGATCATGATAACTTTCTGACCATGGAGAAAGAAAGGATTTATTAATGAGATTTTTAAAAGAAAATCTTTAAAAGACTGATAAATTTGACTATGAAATTTAAAAAGTGTTCATCAGAAGATATTTCAAAGTATTTTAATTTGGATATCCTAGAAGGAGGACCTAAGATAGAGAATTTTGTGGAAGTAGTTTATTGAGGACATGCTCTCCAGAGTCACCTTTAGGGTGACTCTGAATTCACTAGACTCTCTTGCCTTGGTGACTGTGAATATTCCTTTTGCCTGAAATATCTTTCCTCCTTTTTCCATTTATGATGTCCCTGCCCTTCCTTTAAGAGACAGCTTAAGCTTCATCTCATTTTAGATGCTTTCACTTACCCCTGGAGAGAACTAACCATTTCCTCCTTGCCTGTATCCAGTTTTTTGGTACTGTACCATAGCACCCATCATACTGATGGCTAGTCACATATTTATGTCCCTCATTTAATTGCGAGCATTTTAAGAAGAGAAACCATGTCATATATCTGGTTCCTTGTGCCTCCACCAGTGTCTGACCCACAATAGGAGTCTAGTGAATAGTAGTTCCATAGTTAGATGGATTTCTTGAAGAAACAAAAGGAGATCCATTAAAATATGTAATTTTCTCTCTTCCTGCCCTCATTTCAGTTCAAAGGTTGAATTCTTCCAAGGGTGATTGTGAAAATACCCATATTCTTTATGAAAAACTGCACCTTTCACTGACAGAGGTACTGTCTGGCCCTATGACCACAAGACATTGATACAAGAGGGAGTAGTCCAACATCAATACTGTTTGAAAGACTCAGGTATTTACCTCTGAATTCACCGTGTGCCTAAGGTCACAACACTAGGAAGAGATGGAGCTGAGATTCGAACCTAGTCCAGCCTGAGTTGTGCTAAGCCCACACAGCTTTTTCATCCAGTTTCTCTTCCAGCTTGACTTAAATGCTGGGCCTACATTTCTTTTCCTACAATCATGGAGTCTCTATTACTAATCTCTTTTGATCAAATACAAGCATATGCCTCTTGGTCAAAATAAGCAATAATTTGCAGCCTAAACTACTTAATAAAGAAATCTTTCTCTCAAAGAAGCAACAAAGTATGCAAAGAAATAGCTTTGTTAAAACATACATTCAATTTGCATTACCAAATAGCACATTTATCCATTTAGTATAAAACATGTGCATTCAGGTTATTTCCCTATTTTCTCCAAGAAGGGGGATGGTAGTCGTGTTGGGTGGAGAGTAGTTATATTACATTTACATAGCTAAGTACAAATATCCAGATGATTCTTCCCACAACAAAGGAATGATTTGCTTCAAATTTAATTAAAATATCTACCATTTGTAAAATAGAAAATCTCTGATATTACTTATTAAAAATGTCCATTTGTTGAGATTTTAAACAAAAAAACTTAGTCACTGTAATTCAGAACAAATGAATTAATGGAAAATAACATTAATAAAATAACAATAGTTATAATAACAAGTTATGATAGCAAGAATAAAGTCATAATAACAATAGCAATAATAATATCAATAGAGGTATTTGCCAAGTTTATTTCTAAGGACTTTCATATATGTTAATGTATTTAATCCTCACAATTACTCTTTGTGGTATATACAATTATCTCCATCTTACAGATAACATTTTAAATAAGACTTTAAGATAATCCCTGAGATGCAGAGATAGTTACTTGCCTATAGTCACATAGCAATAAGTGATAGAGCTAGGATTCAATTTCTGGGAGTCTGGTTTCATGATCTATGCTTTTAACCAGTACAATATAATGCCTAAATGAATGATAAATACAGATGCCATATTATAAAACACATGTATATGTGTATGCATGTACTCAATTCTCAAATCATGATGAACATAAATTTGTATATACATAGATGCACATTTATATACATACACCATATATATAGACACGTTCTCACATGTGTTATATAAATATACATAGAGAAATGGAGACATACATATTTATATATACACACAAATATGAAAATATACAATATATGATAAATATAAAATAACTTCAGCAATAGCTTTAGTAACTTTTCCTACAAAAATCCAACAATATGAAAAGGAGAAAAAAGTTTCCCTCACAATTATATTTAGCAAATGTTTTCCAAGAAATATTGTTTAATCACTTCAGGGAAGCAGAACTTTCTAAGGCTGCAGCCAAGTTAAACTTTTGAAAATTGTTTTTGTAATGTTTACTCAGTGAGATCATATTTTCATTGCCCTGATGAAATACAGGTGCAAAATCTAAATACATCAGCCCCCATAGTGCAGTTTCCTGCTGAGTTCCTTTCTTAGCATGGCTGAAATCCTTCCACCTCTTTTTCTTCTACCTCCGTCCTTCGTCCCAGAATTTACTGGATTCATGTGATTCTAATAATATCCACTGAAAGGAAAAACAGAAAGAAAATACTATTTACTGAATGCCTACTATGTGTCAGTAACTTTAACAAGCATTATTTCATTTCACAGACTCAATGACCTTATGTGGTGTGCATTATTTTTACAGAAGGAGAAACAAGGGCCCAGAGAAGTTAAGCAATATACACAGGAAAAGAAAGCTATTAAGTGGTAGAACCAGAAACTTGTGGTGTTCCCTTGTAGTCACAGCAAATCGAAAGAAAGAATTGTAGAATTCCATTGTTCAAAGGGACTTTATTTATCCCATTGTAATTGTCTGTTTACTATGTACTCCTGGAGGGAAATAAATAATCTTATTCATATTTGAATCTCTATCTATGTGCATTGTGCTGACATAGTATGCACTGGATAGCTGTTTATTTTTTAAAACTGATTAAAAAAATACATTGCAATATCCAGGGGCTAACATGTGTCAGACATTTTGCTGTCTTTGTCGTATATCTTCTCTCCTTTAATGGATTCTAGCACAGCCTCCTAACACTGCATTTGAGGAAACTGAGGTCCAGAAAGGTAAAACAGTCTATCCAATGACATGCAATGAGTTTGAAAGTAATCGTTTGGAATTAGTCGTCTTTGCATGCCACAGGAAATAATTCTTCATTACTGGTTAGCTTGGTTTAGATGATTTGAACCAAACAAATTTGAACCAAGCGGAAGAGAAAACTATAGATTCCTTGCCCATCTAAATTGCCAGAGCCAATTCACAGACCAGATGGAAAGAATGTTTACTCCTAACAGCGCTAGGAGGTTAAGGCATCATTTTTTTTTTATAAGCAGGGTGGCAGCACCCTCTAGCCTGGAGCCCATGCTCTCGTGCTAAGGGCCAGAGCTGCCAACCATGAAACAAAAGGGTAACAGCCTCTACTGGGGATTCAGATCCACATATCCCTGCGTGGAAGAAAATCTTTGTTGCTTCTTAATTCAATCACATACCCAACTGGCAATCTTGCATATCAAAATGGGAATCCTGGGAGGCTGTTGGAATATGCAGATCAACAGAAGCTAATTAGCATTAACTTGCAGCCATCCTGAACTGATTGGCAGCACAGCTGTGGGGACCCAACAAAACATGCTGAGTCGCATGTTTGTCAGGCCACCTGCCACTTGGCGGAATCCAAAATAGTGCAAACCACCGTGCCATAATAACTCAGTGACCTTACTTTAGGAAAAGTAGGGAACAGACATATTTGGATCATGCAATAATTAGTACTGCCTTCACCTGACATGCATTCAACAATAGGCTTCATGGCAATACCTTCCTCCTCTGACAGGTTGATGTCTTAATTGAGATTGACAGCTTCTTCCTGAGGCTACTAGTTCTCCATGAAGCTTGCAATCTTATTCAGGATCACTATAGGCTTTAGTCACTGAGACTAGTACAATTTCATTTCCAGTCTCCAGGAGCCTGGCTCTTATTTCTTAAATCAAGGACACATTTTAGAAATAAACACAAAAGACATTAGGGCAGGTACAGGGAGTGTGGGAGCCAGAGATCTGGCTGGGTGACATTATGCAAGTTACCTAACTTCTTAAACCTCAGACTTCTCCTCTGAATTGTGTCACCTTATGGAATTACTGTGAGCATTGAATGAGGTAACATGTGAAAGGCTCTAGCACAAAGTAGGGGCTCAATAAATGGCAGCCATTGTTCTTTATAGTAATTAAAACACACACACCAGAGGACAGAGGGGCTGACCTTTTGGGTTCAACTTTTATAACATGTCAATGGAAACCATGGTAATAGTATTTATGAATCAAAGCACTATTGCTTTTGTTTGGGAAATTTGTAAAGTACATTATAAAGCTTCATTTTATTCTTTTCAAGTCTCTACCTTACATGTCTAAGGAAAGTGAACCTTAATAATGAGAACAATTGCTAACATTTATTGAAAAATTACTGAATTATATACATCTTCTCTAATCCTCACAAACCTTAGGAGATGAGAACCACTAACAGCTCAAATTTAAGATGAAAAAACTAAGGCTTGCCCAAGGTCAATCTTGAATCCAGTACTTTTTGTCTTTCTGCAGATTTTAGATGACCCAAATAATAGTTACATTTTGCACTTGTGTTGTGCTTAATTCTTATTAGGGAATTGAGCTCCCTGTTCAGAAGGTATGCAAGGAGAAATTGAATACTCCCTTCGTTGCAGAGAAGATGTATGCAGCTAGTGCAAATTTGGGGAGATTGTTAGGTTTCAACTTGGTGGGCTCTAAACTCCATTCCAAATCTGAGAGACTAGTCAGCATATTTATTACATTTTTATTATAACTAAGTGAAAAGATCTCTAAAGTTTCTTTCAGTTCTAGTAGGTGAGACAGGTGAAGTAATAGCAGCTTCAGTTTTAACACAATTTTAATAGTGGTGAACCTTGGAGAGCAGGATTGAGGGGTCTGAACTTTGAGTGGAATAATTACTCTTTTGGGGATCTGCAGTAACAGATCCACTGATCTATGTCACACAGATGTTCTGAGATATTGTGAGCTTTGCTTTTGTTGGATTTTCAGTTGTTTTGAAAATACAATTCCCTCTGATGATCCATTAGTGGACCTTTTGCAATTGCCTGCTAGAATAAATTCACTGTGCCAGGAATCCCCTTAGTCACTTCCACCCCATCCCTCACCAACACTGTCGGTAACCCCTGCTACCTTTACACACAGCTTGTGAAATGTCTTGAGTATATTAGGCTTGGTGTTGCATCCATTCCAAGTGTGAGATGGCCAAATATGTTTCAGCTTGTATCTTGGCTCTGATGTATTGGCCATAGCAACTAGAACACTGGATGGAGATGGCTTTGAAGCCCCTTTCTAGCTTACCAGGAAAGTATGATGTGATGAGTGAGAATGAGATCAATGAGCAATGAACCAAGTAAATGTCACTTCTATTCTAAGTTCTTAACTATTGACTACTTTCTTACAGTAGGTTTACACTGGAGAGTGGCAGGCAGAGAGATCATGAGGGTGATCTATACCAGGAAGGAAAAAATAGAGTCATGAAGATAAATGGGGTAATTTGAGTTGGGTTGTCCCTTATTGGCATCATCAAATAAGGAAGCAAAACATAAGCAACTAACATTTGAAAGCAGCTAAGAAGAAATGCTGATGATTTGCCTTTCCTGGGGAAGTCCTTGCCTGGGAGCTAGGTGAGAGGAGCTTCCATCACACTGAGCATGTGGGGAAAAGAGGGGGTTGTGGCTCAAATGCCACAGACTCTAGTTGATCTTACCAACATTTATTAGATGTTCTAGCACATACTATTACAGTCAGTCATTTGACAGATGAGAGAAACTGAAGACTCAGAGTTGGACCAGATGACAGAACTAGCACATGATGGTGACAAGTAGAGCCCAGTCTTCATACATGCTTATGTTTATGCTCTTCTTTCTACATGATTTCATCTCTTAGCCTAGAATGCAAAGATGTTCAGTTAAAGAAGGAAGCAGCATGGGACGCTACAATGTGATACAGAGGGTTCTAATTCCCTTTCTGTTTTATCAGTGACCCTGGTCAAGTTAGTTATCTTAACAATATTAAAAGCTACATTTTGTTGAGTCAGGGTGCACAATAAGCATTCAACATAATTGTTTGTTTAATTCTTATACTGCTCTATGAGGAAGATGTTATGAACTCTATTTTTGCAGAGGAGGTTAAATCATTTTTCTAAAAAATATCTGGTGAAAATCTGAGGTACAAGTCCAGGTCTCCAAACCCCAGCTCTTAACAAATCTATCATGGAAGCTCAATTATAGTTTCCAGAATAAATGAGTACTTTAGTGAAGTCACTGCTATGAGAGGTAAATTGAGAAAGGGAAGGTAGGGATTTGGGACACCCATGAGAAGTGTATTGTATTGGTGAGAGAATGGATAGTAGTTGGTAAAAGGGGTAACTCTATAATGTACCAAAAGTAGCTGTACATAGTGTACAATCACCAACTCTGGATTCTGCCTTCATATTCCCCTTTACCCTATACACGGAATTTTTTTTTTTTTACATCTTTATTGGAGTATAATTGCTTTACAATGGTGAGTTAGTTTCTGCTTGATAACAAAGTGAATCAGTTATACATATACATATGTTCCCATATCCCCTCCGTCTTGCATCTCCCTCCCTCCCACCCTCCTTATCCCACCCCTCTAGGTGGTCACAAAGCACCGAGTTGCTCTCCCTGTGGTATGTGGCTGCTTCCCACTAGCTATCTACCTTACGTTTGGTATTTCATTTGCAAATATTTTCTCTCATTCTGAGGGTTGTCTTTTGGTCTTGTTTATGGTTTCCTTTGCTGTGCAAAAGCCTTGAAGCTTCATTAGGTCACATTTTTTTATTTTTGTTTTTATTTTCGTTTCTCTAGGAGGTGGGGCTCCTGTTCCATTGATCTATCTTTCTGTTTTTGTGCCAGTACCATACTGTCTTGAATACTATAGCTTTGGAGTATAGTCTGAAGTCCTGGAGCCTCATTCCTCCAGCTCCGTTTTTCTTTCTCAAGATTGCTTTGGCTCTTTGGGGTCTTTTGTGTTTCCATACAAATTGTGAAATTTTTTGTTCTATTTCTGTGAAAAATGCCAGTGATAGTTTGATAGGGATTGCATTGAATCTGTAGATTGCTTTGGGTAGTAGAGTCATTTTCACAATGTTCATTCTTCCAATCCAAGAACATGGTATATCTCTCCATCTATTTGTATCATCTTTAATTACTTTCATCAGTGTCTTATAATTTTCTGCATATAGGTCTCTTGTCTCCTTAGGTGGGTTTATTCCTAGATACTTTATTCTTTTTGTGTATTCGCCTATGAAGCCATCTGGTCCTGGGTTTTTTTTTGTTGGAAGATTTTTTTTTCTTTTGCGGTATGCGGGCCTCTCACTTTTGTGGCCTCTCCCGTTGTGGAGCACAGGCTCTGGACGCATAAGCTCAGTGGCCATGCCTCACAGGTCCTGCCACTCCACGGCATGTGGGATCTTCCCAGACTGGGGCATGAATCCCCTGCATTGGCAGGCGGACTCTCAACCACTGTGCTACCAGGGAAGACCTGTTGGAATTGTTTAGCCTCCATGTGTTTGTATTTTTTACAGATCTTTTCCTGTAATTGATATCTAGTCTCATAGCATTGTGGTCGAAAAAGATACTTGATACAATTTGAATTTTATGAAATTTAGTAAGGCTTGATTTGTGACCCAAGGTATGATCTATCCTGCAGAATGTTCTATGTGCACTTGAGAAAAATTTTCCCTTCTGTTTCTTGCCTAGAGTAGTTCCTTTAGCATTTGTTGTAAAGCTGGTTTGGTGGTACTCTACTCTCTCAGCTTTTGCTTGTCTGTAAAGGATTTAATTTCTCCATCAAATGTGAATGAGATCCTTGCTGGGTAGAGTAATCTTGGTTGTAGGTTTTTCTCCTTCATCACTTTAAATATGTCCTGCCAGTCCCTTCTGGCTTGCAGAGTTTCTGCTGCAAGATCAGCTTTTAACCTTATGGGGATTCCCTTGTGTCTTATTTATTGTTTCTCCCTTGCTGCTTTTAATATGTTTTCTTTGTATTTAATTTTTGACAGTTTGATTAATATGTATCTTGGCTTGTTTCTCCTTGGATTTATCCTTATGGGACTCTCTGTGCTTCCTGGACATGATTAACTATTTCCTTTCCCAAACTAGGGAAGTTTTTAACTATAATCTCTTCAAATATTTTCTCAGTCCCTTTCTTTTTCTCTTCTTCTTCTGGAACCCCTATAATTCGAATGTTGGTGCGTTTAATGTTGTCCCAGAGGTCTCTGAGACTGTCTTCAGTTCTTTTCATTTTTTTTCTTTTTTCTGCTCTGCAGTAGTTATTTACACTATTTTATGTTCCACGTCACTTATCCCTTCTTCTGCCTCAGTTATTCTGCTATTGATCCCATCTAGAGTATTTTTAATTTCATTTATTGTGTTGTTCTTCGTTGCTTGGTTCATCTTTAGTTCTTCTAGGTCCTTGTTAAATGTTTCTTGCATTTTGTCTATTCTATTTCCAAGATTTTGGATCATCTTTACTATCATTATTCTGAATTCTTTTTCAGGTAGACTGCCTATTTCCTCATTATTTGTTAGCTCTGGTGCATTTTTATCTTGCTCCTTCATCTGCTGTGTGTTTTTCTGTCTTCTCATTTTGCTTATCTTACTCTGTTTGGGGTCTCCTTTTTGTAGGCTGCAGATTCGTAGTTCCCGTTGTTTTTGGTGTCTACCCCCAGTGGCTGAATTTGGTTCAGTGGGTTGTGTAGGCTTCCTAGTGGAGGGGACTAGTGCCTGTTTTCTGGTGGACGAGGATGGATCTTGTCTTTCTGGTGGGCAGGTCCACGTGTGGTCGTGTGTTTTGGGGTGTCTGTGGACTTATTATGATTTTAGGCAGCCTCTCTGCTAATGTGTGGGTTTGTGCTCCTGTCTTGCTAGTTGTTTGACATAGGGTGTCTAGCACTGTAGCTTGCTGGTCGTTGAGTGAAGCTGGGTCTTGTTGTTGAGATGGAGGTCTCTGGGAGATTTTTGCCATTTGATATTACGTGGGTCTGGGTGGTCTCTTGTGGACCAGTGTCCTGAAGTTGGCTCTCCCACCTCAGAGGCACAGCACTGGCTCCTGGCTGGAGCACCAAGAGCCTTTCATCCACATGGCTCAGAATAAAAGGGAGAAAAAGTAGAAAGATAAGAAGGAAAGAAGGAAGGAAAGAAGGAAAGAAGGAAAGAAGGAAAGAAGGAAAGAAAGAAGGAAAGAAAGGAAAGAAAGGAAGGAAAGAAGAAAGGAAAGAAAGGAGGGAGGAAGGAAGGAAGGAGGGAAAGAAAGATAAAGTAAAATAAAATAAATTTATTAAAATAAAAAATAATTATTAAGGAAAAAATATTTTTTAAAAAGAAAAAACAACAACAACAACAAAAAAAAACGGATGGATAGAACCCTAGGACAAATGGTGGAAGCAAAGCTATACAGACAAAATCTCACACAGATGCATGCACATATACACTCACAAAAAGGAAAAGGGGAAAAAATCATAAATCTTGCTCTCAAAGTCCACCTCCTCAATTTGGGATGATTCATTGTGTATTCATTTATTCCACAGATGCAGGGTACATCAAGTTGATTGTGGAGCTCTAATCCGCTGCTTCTGAGGCTACTGGGAGAGATTTCCCTTTCTCTTCTTTGTTCTCACAGCTCCCAGGGGCTTAGCTTTGGATTTGGCCCCACCTCTGCGTGTTGGTCGCTGGAGGGCGTCTGTTCTTCGCTCAGACAGGACGGGGTTAAAGGAGCAGGTGCTTCGGGGACTCTGGCTCACTCAGGCCAGAGGGAGGAAGGGGTACGGAGTGCGGGGCGAGCCTGTGGCGGCAGAGGCCGGCATGACTTTGCACCAGCCTGAGGCGTGCCGTGCGTTCTCCCGGGGGTGTTGTCTCTGGACCCCGGGACCCTGGCAGTGGCGGGCTGCACAGGCTCCCCGCAAGGGGGCTGTGGATAGTGACCTGTGCTCGCACACAGGCTCCTTGGTGGTGGCAGCAGCAGCCTTAATATCTCATGCCCGTCTCTGGGGTCCACACTTTTAGCCGCCACTCGCGCCCGTCTTTGGAGCTCCTTTAAGCAGCACTCTTAATCCCCTCTTCTCACGTACCAGGAAACAAAGAGGGAAGAAAAAGTCTCTTGCCTCTTCGGCAGGTCCAGACTTTTCCCGGACTCCCTCCCAGCTAGCCGTGGTGCACTAACCCCCTGCAGGCTGTGTTCACGCCGTCAACCCCAGTCCTCTCCCTGCGCTCCAACCGAAGCCCAAGCCTCAGGTCCCAGCCCCACCTGCCCCGTCGTGTGAGCAGACAAGCCTCTCGGGCTGGTGAGTGCTGGTCGGCAGTGATCGTCTGTGTGGGAATCTCTCCGCTTTGCCCTCCGCACCCTGTGTCTGCGCTCTCCTCCGCGGCTCTGAAGCTTCCCCCTCCGCCACCCGCAGTATCCGCCCGTGAAGGGGCTTCCTAGTGTATGGAAACATTTCCTCCTTCACAGATCCCTCCCGCTGGTGCAGGTCCCATCCCTATCCTTTTGTCTCTGTTTATTCTTTTTCCTTTTGCCCTACCCAGGTACGTGGGGACTTTCTTGCCTTTTGGGAAGTCTGAGGTCTTCTGCCAGTGCTCAGTAGGTGTTCTATAGGAGTTGTTCCACATGTAGATGTATTTCTGGTGTATCTGTGGGGAGGAAAGTGATCTCCACATCTTACTCTTCCGTCATCTTCCCTACGACCTCTGGAATGTTTTTTTAATTGGGGTATACTTGTTTCACAATGTTGTGCTTATTTCTTATGTATAGTGAAGTGAATCTGCCATATGTATGTTGACCAACACTGTAGGGTTATATCAACTCTCAAACTCAATCTTAGTTCTTTGATGAAGACTCCATCTTGTCAGCTAGGGCTGCTATAGCAAAATACCATAAAGTAGGTGGTTGATCTACAGCACTAATCCCATTCATGTGAGCTCTACCCTCATGATTTAATTACTTTCTGAAGGCCCCACCTCCAAATACCATCCCGCTGGGATTAGGGTTTCAGCATATGAATTCTGGGGGAGCACAAACATTAAGTCCATAGCATTCTCGCCCTGTAGGGCCTTTGAGATATCACCTGGATGAACCAGATTCTGCCCACTGCCTAAGAGTGTGCATGGGGAAGTAACAGGAGGAAGAATACCAGGTTAAAATAATCATGGTTTTCTGGTTTAACAGGAAACCATCACTGGGTCCACTGAAAGGAGCCTGACAAGTGTCTAAACACAGAGGGAGAAAGCAAGGAATTCTGAAGCCTGGGAGATCACTTGCTTTATGCAGGAAAAACAGCATTCAGGAGGGACTCTGGGAATTCTCAAGTCTCATTAGGTGTCAGTATGATTTTTCTGGGCCAAATCTTGTGTGTTTGAAATACTTTATCAGCGGAGAGAAAAAGGAAAAAGCAAAAGCAAAAAAAAAAAAAAGAAAAAAGAAAAAGAAAAAGCCTGGTAATGGAGAGGTGATGGATGAAAGAGAGGAAGCTAACTCAGGGGGCTTCCACTTGATACCAGGTACACCGGCTCTGTGCCCATTCTTTCTGGTTAAGCAGACCTTCTCTGGTGCTATGAACTGAATTGTGTCCTCCCAATATTTGTGTGTTGAAGCCCTAACCCCCAATGTGACAATTACTGGCGATAGTATCTTTAGGAGACAATTAAGGTTAAATGAAGGTGGGGCCCTAGTCTGACAGGACTGTGGCTTTATAAGAAGAGGAAGAGAGATGTCTCTCTCTCCACCATGTGAGAGCAGAGAGGGAAGGCAGCCATTTGCATGCCAGGAAGAGAGCCTCACCAGAACCCAACCATGTTGGCACCCTGACCTCAAGCTTCTAGCTTCAAGACCTGTGAGAAAAGTTTCTGTTGTTGAAGCCACCTAGTCTATGGTATTTTGTTATAACAGCCTGAAATAATACACCTGGAATTTTCTATAGGACTCCTTTTTAGGACCCAGCCCAGCCTACTGGGTCTGTGGGAAAACCATGGAGCACAGGGCATGCTAGGAGAACAAAGCTCCAGGGTGATGGACTCAGAGAGGCCATGGTTCAGTGCTAAATTTCATGAAAAATAATAGCCATCAGTTATTGAGCACCAAATTCTAAGTGATTGACCTAAGATTTGCATTTAGATCTCGTCAGAACCCTGGGAGACAGTGTAACAACTTACATGGCAGGGAAAATGAAACTGAAGTTCCAAGGAGAGGTGTGACTCCTCAAGGTCCTGTATCTAGAAACCAGGTTCTGTCTGAAACATTGGATTCTATTAAGAACAGTTCTCTTGGCTTACTGTCCTCAGCTTTAAGGGTAAAGACAGTTCAACCTGTATCATATAGTGAAATTAATAAGATGTGCCCCCTGCTCTTGAGGCATTTTTAATCATGTGTTTGTGTGTTGGGGGGACAATTGTGACTTAAAGGTGTGGAAGAGGATAAATGGTCAACCATGCAGAGTATAAGAAGTATCATTTCTTCTTATCATGATGTCCATGACAGTACCCTGCACTTCTGCAGGTCACCTTGTAGAAACCACCAGTGCCACAACAAGGAAGACCTTCCTTGTTTGCCAGAAATTCTTCAAATTAAGACTCCATGTCTGGTTTTGGTTTTCTTGAATTCTGATTTCCAGTTCTGATTTTTCCTAAAATATGCCTCATTGTGATCTCCATTATCAACAGCTTCCTAATACTTGTCTATCATGCTTTCTCCCCAGTTTGTCTGTTATGAATAATTCTGCTATGAACTGCTTTTCATGTACAAGTTTTGGGTGGATATATGTTTTCATTTCTCTTGCATAGATGCCAAGCAAAGGAATTGCTGGGTCATATGGTAAATCTATGTTTAACACTTAAACTGCCAAACCAGTTTTCAAAGTGGCTGCATCTTTTAACATTCCAACTTCCAGTTTCCCCACGTTCACATTAACATTTGTTTTTGTTGATTTCTGATTATAGCCATTCTAGTGAGCATGAAATGATATGTCATTATGGTTTTAATTTGTATTTCCCTAATGCCTAATGATGTCAGGCATTTTTTCATGAGCTAATTGGGCATTCATGTATCTTCTTAGGCGAAATGCCTGTTCAAATATTTTTGTGCATTTTTAAAATTGGTTTATTCATTTTCTTATTTTTGAAGTGTAAGAGTTCTTTTATTCTGGGTACCAGTCTCTCATCAGATGTATGATTAACAAATATTTTTTCCTAATCTGTGACTTGTCTTTCACTTTCTTGGTGTCTTTTGAAGTACAAAATTTTAAATTTTGATAAAGTCCAATTTATTATTTTTATCATTGATCCCTTGAGGGCATTTTTTTCTAAAGAGGAAGGATTTGGGTCTCATTTCATATTTATTTCCAATAAAAATTCTAGAAAATTTAAAATAAATCATTTTGAAGAATTTGGGCTACTGGAAAATTTTCTATGGTAGGCTGACAATGAGTACATTTAAATAAATTCTAATATACAGAAGTTCAAAGTTCATCTACAGATTATAATTATGTTGCATAAGTGTCCTTCTTTATTGGCATAATTAAAGAAGCTTTTTTTTTTCAGGATTGTTTTAGAGCTTCTAAACCATCCCCCACACATGGCCCCTGTATTACCCTCCCTTCTTGGTACTCTTAGCTCATGGGCTCATGAGAATATTCCATATATCTACTTGTCAATTGCGCTGCAATTGGACAGATATAACTGCTTTGATCACAGTTTGATCCCATTGTCAAAACCCCATTGCTGGGCTTGCTTTGCTGGCTGCCAAAGCTTTCTGTTCTATGTTTTGTGATTGAATGTAGAGGGTGGAACAGTTTTGTCTCTGATACTGCTGAGTTCTTATTTTTCTTCTGAAGAGCAACTTAACAGTTTGGGAGTGAAACCATGATTATGACATTTTGTTTTATTGACTTGTTTATTGGTAAATCAAGAGTACATTTTATGGAATTTAAAAGCTAAACGAATACAATAATTGAACATCAAATTGCTGTAGTCTCAATGATAAATTTTAAAGTTCTTTTCTCTGCTCTGAGAACATTTTAAGGTTGTACCGGGAGATATTTTTGGATTCCACAGACCCAAATAATATGTGAGCCAGGCCATGGGGCACATCTTATTTCAACATTGAATCCTGAGAACCTAGCATAGTACCAAACATATGCTTGTACTTAAACAGAAAACAATTTTTCTTTCCAAATCTATCCTTTTGTTTTCCTTCTCTTTGCGTTTTTACTTCTCAATTCAAAATTCTCCAAAAATTTCTGAGCTTGTCAGGTTTTACATGGGAAAATACAACTATTGCTAGATATTGTTAGTGATCAGATGGTCACCTTCCTCCCACAGGGTGACATGCATGTTCCTGGGATACTAAAAAAGTCTTAAGGTCCCTTTCTGGTTATGATGTTGCAACCACATGGTCAGGAGCTAAATATTAATTCTTATTTTGGAGGTGCCTCTAAGGTTGGATGCCAGACAGCTAGGCTGACTGGACATTTAAAATGTATTCAAATATGAATATTACAAGAGGTCCTTTTATTTGTTTAATCATTCAAGAGAGAAATATGGAACATCTATCATGTGCCAGTCCCTGTGATGGGAACTGGGATAAAAAGATGAAGACAGTCTCTGTCTTCAAGAAGCTTACAATACAATTGGACAGGGGAAACGCAACAGACTCGGACATGTTGTGCTGAAGGCTATGTTGGAGGAATGAATAATGTGCTCTGGGAAGCAGAGAAGGGAGTAAAAAATGTTGCCCGGGGGTGGGGGAAGTGTGTTTGTTTTGTTGTTGTGTATACTCTTTCATCACTGGAAGCCCCGAGGACAATTTTTACACATACCCATTTGGCAAGATAATATTTGTAAAATATTTTACTGTCCTCAGATAATAAGGGAAATGATTCATATGGCATAGCAGGACATGAAGCATCAGTCTAACACTGGATTAATACTTTCAAAGTATTTACAGTCATCATTGTGAAATGACTTAGATTCTAATTACTTTGTGACAATGGATGCAAATTGAAACTTGCTAAACAACAGTTTCATCTGACCAAGAATATCTTCTCCCTAATTTGCCAGTGTTAAGAAAATCTTTTCTTTTCTCCCTTTCCTTGTGCCTCCCCACTTCCTCGTCCTTTCTCCTCACCTTCAAGTATTTTTTTTGAACATTTACCATGTGTTTCTGAGCATACAATGATGGCTTAAACAGTCTAGCAGGGGAAACAAAAAAATAAACAAATCAACTCTATTCACTAGGACACATGCTGTAATAGAAGAGTGCACAGTATGCTGGGGATGCTTCAAGACACAGTAATTCTATCTGCCTCAGGGGAATCCAGCAAGGCTTCTGAGAGGAGGTGATATTTGAACAGGGTCGTGACAGGCACACATTGTCTGTTTCATACATAAGGTCTTCCTTATGACCTAATTAGGGTCTGGACAATTGTAGCGTTCTAGGCAATTATGAGTTGTGTCTTCATTAAAATAATGTATGAATTATAAATTAAAATTCTGGAAAAAGAGTGTATTTAAATATATTTAATATAAAAACTATTTCATGAATGTTCTTTTGAAGCATTTTTTTAATGAAAGCTGGGTTGGCTGAGCCTTGTTGAAAATAAATTTGATGAAACTGGGATTAATATTCTTTGAGCTTGATGTTCTTTGAAGTATAAAAGGACACTAAATGTTTTTGAAATGTAATTCTAATAGAAGGATAGTTTCCAGAGCAATCACATAAGGTCATGCAATCTGCTCAGGTTCACCTCCAAGCCTCTAAGGGTTGCTATTCAGAAATAAAAAATGTAATATGAATTTTCTCCTGTGAGTTGGGCAGTGTGATAGTCTTGATAATTTCTAAGATGATCTCTTGTTTGTCTCCTCTCTGTCTTTTGCATATGTATGTATGTATATACACACATCTACACCTGCATATATATATGAATATGTATATACACAAACGTGTTTATACATTTTAAAATATTTTCTATATTTACATAAATATATATAAATATAGAAAAGTATACATATATTAAGCGTATAACTCATTCAGTTATCACAACTGAAGGCACCCATGTAATAAACATGCAGGCAATAAATAGGTTACCAAAACATTACCATAAAGTTCCCTTATGCCATTTCTAGTTGTTACTCCCATAAAATTAACAACTATCCTGATTTTTAACAGCATTGATTAGATTTGCCTGTGTGTGTGTGTGTGAGCTTTAATTAGTCCTACATCTTTGATGTATTTTTTAATGTTTGCTTTAAAGTTCGATATGTGTATCTTTATTTCAGTCTATGTTTTAATATTATACCATTCCGTTATAGTACTAAAACTTTATGACAGTATACTTCCAGTTTTTCCTTCTGTCCTTTAGAATTTTTATGTGTACACATGTTTTAAACTTCCAAATACATAATTATCATTTTTCTTTAAACAATTATCTTTTTTCATCTATTCCTCAATTAAATATTTTATTATTATTAATTATCTTTTGAAGAAAATAAAAATAAGAAAACAAATATCTTTGGGATTTATTTCATATTTACCCTTTCTAGCTGTCTTTGTACAGATTCAAATTTTCCCTTTGTATCATTTTCCTTCAGCTTGAAGACCCTCCTTTAATATTTTTTGTGTTGGATTGATAGTTATGCTGGTGATGAATCCTTTCAGCTTTTGATTTTCTAAAACTGTACAGGCCTACTTTGTTTTATTGTGCTTCGCTTTATTGTGCTTCCTAAATATTGTATTTTATGCATTGAAATATTGTGGGAACCCTGTGTTGAGGAAGGCTATCAGCACCATTTTTCTGACAGCATGTGCTGACTTCATATCTCTGTGTCACATTTGGGTAGTTCTCACAATATTTCAAGCTTTTTCATTATTATATTTGTTATGGTGGTCTTTGATGTTACTAATACAACTTGCCAAAGACTCAGATGATGGTTAGAAATTTTTAGGAAAAAAGTAATTTTATATTAAGGTATGTACATTGTTTTTTAAAAATTTTTTAACAGCTTTATTGGAGTATAATTGCTTTACAATGGTGTGTTAGTTTCTGCTTTATAACAGAGTGACTCAGCTATACATATACATATATCCCCATATCTCCTCCCTCTTGCATCTCCCTCCTTTCCACCCTCCCTATCCCACCCCTCTAGGTGGTCACAAAGCACGAGCTGATCTCCCTGTGCTAAGTGGCTGCTTCCCACTAGCTATCTATTTTACGTTTGGTAGTGTATATAGGTCCATGCCACTCTCTCACTTTGTCCCAGCTCACCCTTCCCCCTCCCCGTGTCCGCAAGTCCATTCTCTAGTAGGTCTGCGTCTTTATTCCCATCATGCTCCTAGGTTCTTCATGACCATGTTTTCTTGGTTTTTTTTGTCTTTTTTTTAGGTTCCATATATATGTGTTAGCATACGGTATTCGTTTTTCTCTTTCTGACTTACTTCACTCTGTATGACAGACTCTAGGTCCATCCACCTCATAATTCAAAAAGAATCATGTACCACAATGTTCATTGCAGCTCTATTTACAATAGCCAGGACGTGGAAGCAACCTAAGTGTCCATCGACAGATGAATGCATTGTTTTTTAATTAAAAAAAAATTATTGAAGTATAGTTGATTTACAATGTTAGTTTCAGGTGTACAACATAGTGATTAACATTTTTATAGGTTATACTCTTTTTAAAGTTATTAAAAATAATGGCTATATTTCCCTGTTACATACAGTATATCCTCGGTGTGTGTTTATTTTATACATAGTAGTTTGTGTCTCTTAGTCTCATACCCTTATCTTGCCCCTCCTAACTTCACTCTCTCCACTTGTTCTCTGTATCTCTGAGTCTGTTTCTGTTACATACATTTGTTTTATTTTACGGATTCCACATATAAGTGGTAACATAATTATTTGTCTTTCTCTCTCTGACTTATGTCACGAAACATAATACTCTCTAGGACCAGAATTTCATTCTTTTTCATGGTTAAGAAATATTCTATTATATATCTCTCTATATGTCTATATCTTCTTTATCTATTTTTCTGTGGATGGACACTTAGGTTGCTTCCATATTTTGACTTTTGTAAATAATACTGCTATGAACATTAAGGTGCATGTATCTTTTCAAATTAGTATTTTTGTGTTTTTTGGATATATACCCAGTAGTGGAATTTCTGGATCATATGGTAGTTTGATATATTTTTTTTGAGGAACCTCCATACTGTTTTCCATAGTGGCTGCATCAATTTACAATCCTACCAACAGTGTATGAGGCTTCCCTTTTCTCCACATCCTCATTAACATTTGTTACTTGTAGACTTTTTGATGATAGCCATTCTGTCAGGTGTGAGGTGATAGCTCACTGCATTTTGATGTGTATTTCTCTGACGATTTGTAATTCTGATAATTTTTTTCATGTGCCTGTTGGCCATCTGTATATGTTCTATGGAAAAATGTCTATTCGGGCCTTCTTCCCATATTTTAATTGGGTTGTTCAGTTTTTTAATATTGAGTTGTATAAGCTGTTTATATATTTTGGATATTAACCACTTCTTGATCACATCACTGGCAAATATTTTCTCCCATTCAGTAAGTTGTCTTTTCATTTTGTCAATGATATATGTTGCTGCGCAAAAGCTTTTAAGTTTAATTAGGTCCAATTGTTTATTTTTATTTATATTTCCCCTGCCTGAAAAGACAGATAAAAAAAAATGCTGCGGTTTACGTCAAAGCGTGGTCTGCCTATGACAATCTCTAGGTCCATCCATGTTGCTGTAAATGGCATTACTTTGTTCATTTTTATGGCTGAGTGATATTCCATTGTATATATGTACCACATCTTTTTTGTCTATGCCTCTGTCGATGGACATTTAGGTTGCTTCCATGTCCTTACTAGTGTGAATAATGCTGCAATGAACATTGGGGTGTATGTATATTTTCAACTTATGGTTTTCTCCAGATATAAATCAATATACAATATTGATTCCCAGGAGAGGGATTGCTGGATCATATGGTAGCTCTATTTTTAGTTTCTTAAGAAACATCCCTATTATTCTCCATAGAGGCTGTACACATTTGCATTCCCACCAAGAGTGTAGGAGGGTTCCCTTTTCTCCACACCCTCTCTAGCACTTATTGTTCGTAAACATTTTGGTGATGGCCATTCTGACCAGTGTGAAGTGATACCTGATTGCAGTTTTGATTTGCATTTCTCTAATAATTAGTGATGGTAAGCATCTTTTCATGTGTTGTTTAACCATCTGTATGTCTTCATTGGAGAAATGCCTATTTAGATCTTCCACCCATTTGTTGATTGAGTTGTTTGTTTTTTGATATTGAGCTCCAAAAGCTGTTTGTGTATTTTGTGTTTGTGTATTGTGACAAGGGAGATTAATCCCTTGTCAACTGCTTCATTTTCAAATATTGTCTCCCATCTGAGGGTTTTCTTTTCATTTTGTTTACAGTTTCCTTTGCTGTGCAAAAGTTTCTAAGTTTCATTAGGTCACATTTGTTTCTTTTTCTTTTTCTTTTCATTATTCTAGGAGATGAATCCAAAAAAATCTAGCTGCGATTTATATCAGAGAGTGTTCTCCCTATATTTTCCTCTATAAATTTTATAGTATCTGGCCTTACATTTAGGTCTTTAGTACAATTTGAGTTTATTTTTATGTATGGTGTTAGGGTGTGTTCTAATTTCACTCTTTGACTTGTAGCTGTCCAGTTTTCCCAGCACCACTTATTAAGAGGCTGTCTTTTCTCCATTGTATATTCTTGCCTCCTTTGCCATAGATTAAGTAACAATTAATGTGTGGGTTTATCACTGGACTTTCTATCCTGTTCCATTAATCTATATTTCTGCTTTGGGGCTACTAACATACTGTATGTGCCATGGCTCACGGGCCCAGCTGCTCCACGGCATGTGGGATCTTCCTGGACCGGGGCATGGACCTGCATTAACTGCATCAGCAGGTGGACTCTCAACAACTGCGCCACCGGGGAAGCCCAAAATTTAAAATTTTTTGTTCTAATTTTGTGAAAAATGCCATTGGTAGTTTGATACAGATCACATTGAATCTGTAGATTGCTTTGGGTAGTATACTCATTTTCACAATATTGATTCTTCCTATCCAAAAACATGGTTTATCTCTCCATCTGTTTGTGTCATCTTTTATTTCTTTAATCTGTGCTTCATAGTTTTCTGAATACAGATCTTTTGCCTCCTTATGTAGGTTTATTCCTAGGTATTTTATTCTTTTTGATACAATTGTGAATGGGATTGTTTAATCTCTCTTTCTGATCTTTCATTGTTAGTGTATAGGAATGCAAAAGATTTCTGTGCATTAGTATTGTGTCCTGCAACTTTACCAAATTCATTGAAGAGCTCTAGTGGTTTTCTGGTAGCATCTTTAGGATTTTCTATGTATAGTATCGTGCTATCTGCAAACAGTGACAGTTTTCCTTCTTCTTTTCCAATTTGGATTCCTTTTATTTCTTTTTCTTCTCTGATAGCTGTGGCTAGGACTTCCAAAATTATGCTGAATAAACATGGTGAGAGTGGACATCCTTGTCTTCTTCCTGATCTTAGAGGAAATGCTTTCAACTTTTCACCATTGAGTATGATGTTAGCTGTAGCTTTGTCATATATGACCATTATTATGTTGAAGTAGTTTCCCTCAAAGCCCACTTTCTGGAGATTTTTTGTTTATCATAAATGGGTGTTGAAATTTTCAGAAGTTTTCTTTCTCTTCTATCGAGATGATCATATACTTTTCTTCAATTTGTTAATGTAGTGTATCACATTGACTGATTTGCATATATTGAAGAATCCTTGCATCCCTGGGATAAATTCCACCTGACCAGGGTGTATGATTCTTTTAATATGTTGCTGGATTTGGTTTGTAGTATTTTGTTGAGGACTTTTTTTCTATGTTCATCAGTGATATTGGCCTATAATTTTCTTTTTCTGTGTGATATATTTGTCTGGTTTTGGTATCAGGGTGATAGTGGCCTCATAGAATGAGCTTGGGAGTGTTCCTTCCTCTGCAATTTTTTGGAAGAGTTTCAGAAGGGTAGTGTTAACTCTTCTCTAAATGTTTGATAGAATTCACCTGTGAAGCCATCTGGTCCTGGACTTTTGTTTGTTGGAAGATTTTTAACCACAGTTTCAATTTCAGTACTTGTGATTAGTCTGTTCATATTTTCTATATCTTCCTGGTTCAGTCTTGGAAGGTTGTGCCTTTCTAAGAATTTGTCCATTTTTCCAGGTTGTCCATTTTATTGGTGTATTGTTGCTTGTAGTAGTCTCTTAACATTTGTATTTCTGTGTTGTCCACTGTAACTTCTTTTCCTTTTTCATTTCTAATTTTATTGATTTGAGACCTCTCCCTTTTTTTCTTGATGAGTGGCTAAAGGTTTATCAATTTTGTTTATATTCTCAAAGAACCAGCTTTTAGTTCTATTCATCTTTGCTATTGTTTTCTTCATCTCTATTTCATTTACTTCAGTTCTGACCTTTATGATTTCTTTCCTTCTACTTACTTTGGGTTTTGATTGTTCTTCTTTCTCTAGTTACTTTAGGTGTAAGGTTAGGTTGTTTATTTGAGATTTTTCTTGTTTCTTGAGGTAAGGTTATATTGCTATAAACTTACCTCTTAGAACTACTTTTGCTGCAACTCGTAGGTTATGGATCATAGTGTTTTTGTTGCAATTTGTCTCTAGGTATTTTTTGATTTGCTCCTTGATTTCTTCAGTGATCCGTTGGTTATTTGGTAATGCATTATTTAGCCTCCATGTGTTTTTGTTTTTTACATTTTCTTCCCTATGATTGATTTCTAATCTCATAACGTGGTTGAATAAGATGCTTGACATGATTTCAATTTTCTTAAATTTACCAAGGCTTGGTTTGTGACCCAAGATGTGTCCTGTCCTGGAGAATGTTCCATGTGCCCTTGAGAAGAAAGTGTATTCTGCTGTTTTCGGATGGAATGTCCTATAAATGTCAATAAAGTCTATCTGGTCTAATGTGTCATTTAAGGCTTGTGTTTCTCATTAGTATTCTCTCTGTATGATCTCTCCAATAGTGTAAGTGGGGTGTTAAAATTCCCCATTATTACAGTGTTACTGCTGATTTCCCCTTTTATGGCTATTAGCATTTGCCTTATATATTGAGGTGCTCCTATGTTGGGTTCATATATATTCACAATTGTTATATCTCATTCTTGGATTGATCCCTTGATGATTATGTAGTGTCCTTCCTTGTCTCTTGTAACAGTCTTTAATTTATTTTTATTTTTTAACATCTTTATTAGAGCACAATTGCTTTACGATGGTGTGTTCGTTTCTGCTTTATAAGAAAGTGAATCAGCTACACATATATATATGTCCCCATATCTCTTCCCTCTTGCATCTCCCTCCCTCCAAACCTTATCCCACCCCTCTAGGGGGTCACAGAGCATCAAGGTGATCTTGCTGTGCTATGTGGCTGCTTTGCACTACCCATCTATTTTACATTTGCTAGTGTATATATGTCCATGCCACTCTCTCACTTTCTCCCAGCTTACCCTTCCCCCTCCCCATATCCTAAAGTCCATTCTCTAGTAGGTCTGCATCTTTATTCCTGTCTTGCCCCTATGTTCTTCTGACATTTTTTGTTTTCTTTTTTTAGATTCCATATATATGTGTTAGCATACAGTATTTGTTTTTCTCTTTCTGACTTACCTCACACTGTATAACAGTCTCTACGTCCATCCAACTCACTACAAAAAACTCAGTGTCGTTCCTTTTTATGGCTGAGTAATATTCCATTGTATATATGTGCCACATCTTCTTTATCCATTCATCTATTTTTCTTTTATACATGTACCATATCTACTTTATTTATTTATTTATTTATTTTTAAACATCTTTAGTGGGGTATAATTGCTTTACAATGGTGTGTTAGTTTCTGCTTTATAACAAAGTGAATCAGCTATACATATACATATGTTCCCATATGTCTTCCCTCTTGCGTCTCCCTCCCTCCCACTCTCCCCATCCCACCCCTCGAGGCTGTCACAAAGCACCGAGCTAATATCCCTGTGCCTTGTGGCTGCTTCCCCCTAGCTATCTACCTTACTGTTAATTTACCAAGGCTTGATTTGTGACCCAAGGTATGATCTATCCTGGAGAATGTTCCATGAGCACTTGAGAAAAATGTGTATTCTGTTGTTTTTGGATGGAGTGTCCTATAAATATCAATTAAGTCCATCCATTCATCTATTGATGGAAACTTAAGGTGCTTCCATATCCTGGCTACTGTACATAGAGCTGCAATGAACATTTTGGTGCATGACTCTTTTTGAATTACGGTTTTCTCAGGGTATATGCCCAGTAGTGGGATTGCTGGGCCATATGGAAGTTCTGTTTTTAGTTTTTAAAGAAAACTCCATACTGTTCTCCATAGTGGCCGTATCAATTTACATTCCCACCAACAGTGCAAGAGTGTTTCCTTTTCTCCACACCCTGTCCAGCATTCATTGTTTGTAGATTTTTTGATGATGGCCATTCTGACTGGTGTGAGATGATATCTCATTGTAGTTTTGATTTGCATTTCTCTAATGATTAGTGATGTTGAGCATCCTTTCATGTGTTTGTTGGCAATCTGTATGTCTTCTTTGAGAAATGTTTATTTAGATCTTCTGCCCATTTTTGGATTGGGTTCTTTCATTTTTTGATATTGAGCTGCATGAGTTGCTTGTATGTTTTGAAGATTAATCCTTTGTTAGTTGCTTCATTTGCAAATATTTTCTCCCATTCTGAGTGTTTTCCTTTGGTCTTATTTATGGTTTCCTTTGCTATGCAAAAGCTTTTATGTTTCATAGGTCCCATTTGTTTATTTTTGTTTTTATTTCCATTTCTCTCGGTGGTGGGTCAAAAAGGATCTTGCTGTGATTTATGTCAGAGTGTTCTGCCTATGTTTTCCTCTAAGAGTTTGATGGTGTCTGGCCTTACTTTTAGATCTTTAATCCATTTCACGTTTATTTTTGTGTATGGTGTTGGGGAGTATTCTAATTTCATTCTTTTACATGTAGCTGTCCAATTTTCCCAACACCACCTATTGAAGAGGCTGTCTTTTCTCCACTGAATATTCTTGCCTCCTTTATCAAAGATAAAGTTACCATATGTGCGTGGGTTTATCTCTGGGCTTTCTATCCTGTTCCATTTATGTATCTTTCTGTTTTTGTGCCAGTACCATACTGTCTTGATTACTGTAGCTTTGTAGTATAGTCTGAAGTCAGGGAGCCTGACTCCTGCAGCTCTGTTTTTCGTTCTCAAGATTGCTTTGGCTATTCGGGGTCTTTTGTGTTTCCATACAAATTGTGAAATTTTTTGTTCTATTTCTGTGAAAAATGCCAGTGGTAGTTGGATAGGGATTGCATTGAATCTGTAGATTGCTTTGGATAGTAGAATCATTTTCAAAATATTGATTCTTCCAATCCAAGAACATGGTATATCTCTCTATCTATTTGTATCATCTTTTATTCTTTCATTAGTGTCTTATAATTTTCTGAATACCAGTCTTTTGTCTCCTTAGGTAGGTTTATTCCTAGATATTTTATTCTTTTTGTTGCAATGGTAAATGGGAGTGTTTTCTTAATTTCATTTTCAGATTTCTCATCATTAGTGTATAGGAATGCAAGGGATTTTTGTGTGTTAATTTTGTATCCTGCTACTTTACCAAATTCATTGATTAGCTCTACTAGTTTTCTGGTAGCATCTTTAGGATTCTCTATGTATAGTATCGTGTCATCTGCAAAGTGTGACAGCTTTACTTCTTTTTTTCCAATTTGTATTCCTTTTATTTCTTTTTCTTCTCTGATTGCTGTGGTTAAAACTTTCAAAACTATGTTGAATAACATTGGTGTGAGTGGGTAACCTTGTCTTTTTCCTGGTCTTAGTGGAAATGGTTTCATTTATTCACCATTGAGGATGATGTTGGCTGTGGGTTTGTCATATATGGCTTTTATTACATTAAGGAAAATTCCCTCTATGGCTACTTTCTGGAGAGTTGTTATCATAAATTGGTGTTGAATTTTGTCGAAAATTTTCTCTGCATCTATTGAGGTGATCATATAGTTTTTCTCCTTCAATTTGTTAGTATGGTGTATCACGTTGATTGATTTGCATATATTGAAGAATCCTTGCATTCCTGGAATAAACCTCTCTTGATTATAGTATATGATCCTTTTAATGTGCTGTTGGATTGTGTTTGTTAGTATTTTGTTGAGGATTTTTGCATGTAAGTTCATCAGTAATATTGGCCTGTAGTTTTCTTTCTTTGTGACATTTTTGTCTGGTTTTGCTGTCAGAGTGATGGTGTCCTCGTAGAATGAGTTTGGGAGTGTTCCTCCCTCTGCTATATTTTGGAAGAGTTTGAGAAGGATTGGTATTAGCTCTTCCGTAAATATTTGCTAGAATTCACCTGTGAAGCCATCTGGTCCTGGGCTTTTGTTTGAAGATTTTTAATCACAGTGTCGATTCAGTGCTTGTGATTTGTCTGTTCATATTTTCTATTTCTTTGCGGTTCAGTCTCAGACGTTGTGCATTTCTAAGAATTTGTCCATTTCTTCCAGGTTGTCCATTTTATTGGGATATGGTTGTTTGTAGTAATCTCTCATGATCCTTTGTATTTCTGCAGTGTCAGTTGTTACTTCTCCTTTTTCATTTCTAATTCTATTGATTTGAGTCTTCTCCTTTTTTTTCTTGAGTCTGGCTAATGGTTTACCAATTTTGTTTATCTTCTCAAGGAACAGATTTTAGTTTTATTGATCTTTGTTATCATTTCCTTCCTTTCTTTTTCGTTTTTTTCTGATCTGATCTCTATGATTTCTTTCCTTCTGCTAACTTTGGGGTTTTTTGTTCTTCTTTCTTTAATTGCTTTAGGTGTAAGAGTAAGTTGTTTATTTGAGATGTTTTTTGTTTCTTAAGGTAGGTTTGTATTGCTATAAACTTCACTGTTAGAACTGCTTTTGCTTCATCCCATAGGTTTTGGGTTGTTGTGATTTCATTGTCATTTGTTTCTAGGTATTGTTTGATTTCCTCTTTGATTTCTTCAGTGGTCCTTTGGTTATTAAGTAGTGTGTAGTTTAGCCTCCATGTTTTTGTATTCCTTACAAATTTTTTTCCTGTAACTGATATGTAGTCTCATAGCGTGGATGGTCAGAAAAGTCACTTGATACAATTTCAGTTTTCTTAAATTTACCAAGGCTTGATTTGTGACCCAAGATATGATCTATCCTGGAGAATGTTCCATGAGCACTTGAGAAGAATGTGTATTCTGTTGTCTTTGGATGGAATGTCCTATCAACATAAATTAAGTTCATCTTGTTTAATGTATCATTTAAAGCTTGTGTTTCCTTATTTATTTTCATTTTGGATGATCTGTCCATTGGCGGAAGTGGAGTGTTAATGTCCCCTACTATGACTGTGTTACTGTCAATTTCCCTTTTTATGGCTGTTATTATTTGCCTTATGTATTGAGGTCCTCCTATGTTGGGTGCATAAATATTTACAATTGTTATATCTTCTTTTTGGATCAATCCCTCAATCATTATGTAGTGTCCTTCTTTGCCTCTTGTGTTAGTCTTTGTTTTAAAGTCTCTTTTGTCTGATATGAGAATTGTTACTCCAGCTTTCTTTTGATTTCCGTTTGCATGGAATATCTTTTCTCGTCCCCTCACTTTCAGTCTGTATGTGTCCCTAGGTCTGAAGTGGGTCTCTTGTAGGCAGCATATATATGGGTCTTGTTTTTGTATCCATTCAGCCAGTCTATGTCTTTTGGTTGGAGCATTCAATCCATTTACATTTAAGGTAATTATTGGTATGCATGTTCCTATTACTATTTTCTTAATTGTTTTCAGTTTATTATTGTAGGTCTTTTCCTTCTCTTGTGTTTCCTGCCTAGAGAAGTTCCTTTAGCATTTCTTGTAAAGCTGGTTTTATGGTGCTGAATTCTCTCAGCTTTTGCTTGTCTGTAAATCTTTTAAGTTCTCTGTCAGATCTGAATGAGATCCTTGTTGGGTAGAGTAATCTTGGTTGTAGGTTTTTCTCCTTCATCACTTTAAATATGTCCTGCCACTCCCTTCTGGCTTGCCAAGTTTCTGCTGAAAGACCAGCTGTTAACCTTATGAGGATTCTCTTATGTGTTATTTGTTGTTTTTCCCTTGCTGCTTTTAATATTTGTTCTTTGTATTTAATTTTTCATAGTTCGATTAATATGTGTATTGGCGTGTTTCTCCTTGGATTTATCCTGTATGAGACTCTCTGCACTTCCTGGACTTGATTAACTATTTCCTTTCCCATATTAGGGAAGTTTTCAACTCTAATCTCTTCAAATATTTTCTCAGCCCCTTTCTTTTTCTCTTCTTCTTCTGGGACCCATATAATTTGAATATTGGCGTGTTTAATATTTTCAAGAGGTCTCTAAGACTGTTCAATTCTTTTCATTCTTTTTTCTTTATTCTGCTCTGCAGTAGTTATTTTCACTATTTTATCTTTGAGGTCACTTATCCATTCTTCTGACTCAGTTTTTCTGCTATTGATCCCGTCTATAGAATTTTAAATTTCATTTGTTGTGTTGTTCATCACTGTTTGCTCTTTAGGTCTTCTAGTTCCTTGTTAAACGTTTTTTGTATTTTCTCCTTTCTATTTCCAAGATTTTGGATCAACTTTACTATCATTATTCTGAATTCTTTTTCAGGTAGACTGCCTATTTCCTCTTCATTTGTTAGGTTTGGTGGGTTTTTGCCTTGCTCCATCATCTGCTGTGTGTTTCTCTGTCTTCTCATTTTTCTTAACTTACTGTCTTTGGGGTCTCCTTTTTGCAGCCTGCAGGTTTGTAGTTTCTGTTGTTTTTGGTGTCTGTCCCCAGTGGCCATGGTTGGTTAAGTGGGTTGTGTAGGCTTCCTGGTGGTGGGTACTAGGGCCTCTTTTCTGGTGGATGAGGCTGGATCTTTTCTTTCTGGTGAGCAGGTCCACGTCTGATGATGTGTTTTGGGGTGTCTGTGGCCTTATTATTATTTTAGGCAGCCTCTCTGCTAATGGATGGTGTTGTGTTCCTGTCTTGCTAGTTGTTTGGCATAGGGTGTCCTGCAGTGTAGCTTGCTGGTCATTGAGTGGAGCTGGGTCTTGGCATTTGGATGGATGTCTGTGTTAGATATTTGCTGTTTGATATTATGTGGAGCTGGGAGGTCTCTTGTGGACCAGTGTCCTGAACTTGGCTCTCCAACCTCAGTGGCACAGCTCTGATGCCTGGCTGTAGCAGCAAGAGCCTGTCTTCCACATGGCTCAGAATAAAAGGGAAAAAAATAAAGAAAGAAAGAAGAGGATAAAATAAAATAAAGTAAAATAAAATAAAGTTATTAAAATAAAAAATATTAAGAAAAAAAATTTTTTAATTTAAAAAAAGAAACAAAAAATGGACAGACAGAACCCTAGGACAGATGGTAAAAGAAATGCTATACAGACAAAATCACAGAAACATACACATACACATTCACAAAAAGAGAAAAAGTGAAAATATTATATATATCGTTGCTCCTAAAGTCCACCTCCTCAATTTGGGGTGATTCATTATCTATTCAGGTATTCCACAGATGCAGGGTACATCAACTTGTTTGTGGAGATTTAATCCACTGCTCCTGAGGCTGTTGGGAGAAATTTCCCTTTCTCTTCTTTGTTCGCACAGCTCCCAGTGTTCAGCTTTGGACTTGGACCCGCCTCTGCGTGTAGGTTGCTGGAGGGCATCTGTTCTTCACTTAGACAGGATGGGGTTAAAGGAGCAGCTGATTCGGGGGCTCTGGCTCACTCAGGCCAGGGGGAGGGAGGGTTACGGATGCGGGGTGAGCCTGTGGTGGCAGAGGCCAGCGTGACATTGCACCAGCTTGAGGCGTGCCGTGCGTTCTCCCAGAGAAGTTGTTCCTGGATCACGGGACCCTGGCAGTGGCAGGCTGCACAGGCTCCCAGGAGGGGAGGTGGTGATAGTGACCTGTGCTCGCACACAGGCTTCTTGGTGGCTGTAGCAGGAGCCTTAGCATCTCAAGCCCGTCTCTGGGGTCCACACTGGTAGCCGTGGCTCGGGCCTGTCTCTGGAGATCCTTTAAGCCGTGCTCTTAATCCCCTCTCCTTGCTCACTAGGAAACAAAGAGGCAAGAAAAAGTATCTTGCCTCTTCGGCAGCTCCAGACTTTCTTGGACTCCCTCCCGGCTAGTTGTGGTGCACTAGTCCCTTCAGGCTTTGTTCATGCAGCCAACCCCAGTCCTCTCCCTGGGATCCGATGGAAGCCTGAGTCTCACTCCCAGCCCCCGCCCACCCCAGCGGGTGAACAGATAAACCTCTCCGGCTGGTGAGTACTGATAGGCACTGATCCTCTATGTGGGAATCTCTCTGCTTTGCCCTCCACATCCCTGTCACTGTGCTCTCCTCTGTGGCTCCGAAGCTTCCCCCTCCACCCCCCACAGTCTCTGCCCATGAAGGGGCTTCTAGTGTGTGGAAACCTTTCCTCCTTCACTGCTCTCTCTCACTGGTGCAGGTCCCATCCCTATTCTTTTGTCTCTGTTTGTCTTTTGCCCTGCCCAGGTACGTGGGGAATTTCTTTCCTGTTGGGAGGTCAGAGGTCTTCTGCTAGTGTTCAGTAGGTGTTCTGTAGGGGTTGTTCCACATGTAGATGTATTTCTGATGTATTTGTGGGGAGGAAGGTGATTTCCACGTCTTACTCTTCCACCATCTTGAAGCCTTTCCCCAACAGGCTTTAATTTAAAGTCTACTTTGTGTGATATGAGTTTTGCTACTCCAGCTTTCTTTTGATTTCCATTTGCATGGAATATTTTTCCATCTCCTCACTTTCAGTCTGTATGTGTCCCTAGGTTTGAAGGGAGTCTCTTGTAGATAGCATATATATGGGTCCTGTTTTTGTATCCATTAAACCAGTCTGTGTCTTTTGGTTGGAGCATTGAATCCATTTACATTTAAGGTAATTTTCAATATGTATGTTCCTATTGCCATTTTCTTAATTGTCTTGGGTTTTGTTTTTGTTGTTTGTTTGTTTTTTGCAGGTCTTTTTCTTCTCCTGTGGTTCCCACATAGAGAATTTCCTTTTGCATTTGCTGTAAAGCTGGTTTGGTGGTGCTAATTTCTCTTAGCTTTAGCTTGTCTGTAAAGCTTTCAATTTCTCTGTTGAATCTGAATGAGAGCCTTGCTGTGTAGAGTATTCTTGGTCATAGGTTTTTTCCTTTCATCACTTTAGATATATCATTCTACTCCTTTGTGGCCTGAAGAGTTTCTCCTGCAATATCAGCTGATAAGATAATTTGGATTCCCTTGTCTTTTTTTCCTTTTCCTTTGCTGCTTTTAATATTTTTTCCTTGTATTATTTTTTGTTAGTTTTATTAATATGTGTCTCCAGGTGTTTCTTCTTGGGTTTATCCTGTATGGGACTCTGTGCTTCCTGGGCTTGGATGACTGTTTCCTTTCCCATGTTAGGGAAGTTTTTGACTATAATCTCCTCAAATATTTTTCAGTCCTTCCTCTTCTTCTGGGACCCCTATAATTCAAATGTTGGTGTGTTTAATGTTGTTCCAGAGGTCTCTGAGACTGTCCTCATTTCTTCCCATGCTTTTTTCTTTATTCTGTTCTGCAGCAGTGTTTGCCAACATTCTGTCTTCCAGCTCACTTATCCAGTCTTCTGCCTCAGTTATCTGCTATTAATTCCTTCTAGTGTACTTTTTATTTCATTTATTATATTGTTCATCAGTATTTGTTTGTCTTTAGTTCTTCTATGTCCTTGTTAAACATTTCTTATATCTTCTTAATCCATGCCTCCATTCTATTTCTCAGCTCTTAGATCATCTTTATTATCATTATGCTGAAGTTTTTCAGGTAGATTGCTTATCGTCTCTTCATTTAGTTGGTCTTTTCAGTTTCTACCTTGCTTCTTTGTCTGCAACATTTTCTTCTGTGATATCATTTTGTCTAACCTACTGTGTTTGTGGTCTTCTTTCTGCAGGCTGCAGGGCCATAGTTCCTCTTGCTTCTGGTGTCTGCCCCCTGGTGGGTGAGTTTGGTCCAAGAGCTTCTGTAGGCTTCCTGGTGGGAGGGACTGGTGCCTGCACTCTGTTTGGTGGAGCTGGCAGGGCAACATCAAGTGTTGTGTTTGGGGGTGTCTGTGTGCTAAGTATGACTTTAGGCAGCCTGTCTGCTAATGGGAGGGGCTGTCTTCCTGTCTTGCTGGTTGTTTGGCCTGAGGAGTCCAGCACTGGAGCTTGCAGGTTGTTAGGTGGAGCCAGGTCTTGGTGCTGAGATGGGGACCACTGGGAGAGCCCATGCCAATTAATATTCCCTGGGGTCAGGAATTTTCTGGTGGTCCAATAGCCAGGTCTTAGCACTCTCATCACAGGGGTTCAGGTTTGACCCCTGGCTGGGGAAGCTTGGGTCTTTTTTTTTTTTATCCAATCTGCCACCCTATGTGTTTTGATTGGAGCATTTGGCTCATTGATATATAAAATAATTATTGATAGGTATGTGCTTATTGCCATTATTTTCCCATTGTCTCTGTAGTTTTTTCCCATTGTCTCTGTAGTTTTCCCATTGTCTCTGTAGTTCTTCTCTCTTCTTTTAGTTTCTTCCCTGAGGTTTGATTTTTCTTTTGTGATATACTTGTGTTCCATTCTTTTTAGTTTTTGTATCTCTATTCTTGGGTTTTGTTTTGTGGTTAGCATTGGGTTTATATAAGTTGACCTATAACTATATCCATCTGTTTTAAGCAGGTGCTTTTTTAAGTTCAAACACATTCTAAAGGATCAACATTTTGTACACCCTACTTCCACACTTTGTCTTTTTGATGTCATATTTTACATCTTCATGTTTATCCTTTTAGTGATTATTACAGTTATATTTGACTTTACCATTTTTTGTCTTTTACTCTTTGTGCTACTTTAAGTAGCATTAAGACTTAATATATATTTGCTTTTAGCAGTGGAATTTTTCCTTTCTAATAGACACTTCCTTCTTGTTATAGCTTTTAGCTTTCCACTAAAGAAGACCCTTTAACATTTCTTTTAGAGTTGGTTTAGTATTGATGAACTTTTTTTAGTTTTTGCTTGTCTGAGAAGTGTTTATCTATCCTTTAATTCTAAATGATAATCTTATTGGATAGAGTATGCTAGTTTGCAGGTATTTCCCTTTCATCAGGTTAAAGATATCATGCTACTCCCTTCTGGCTTGTAAAGTTTCTGCAGAAGAATCAGCTGATAGCCATAAGTGAGTTCCCTTTTATATGACCTTGTCTTTCTCTTTCTGCCATTATAATTCTATCTTTCACTTTTGCCATTTTAATTATGATGTGTCTTGGTATGGCTCTGTTTAGGTCCATCTTGTTTAGGATACCCTGTGCTTCCTGTACCTGAATATCTGTTTCCTTCTTCAGGCTTGGAAAGTTTTCAGCCATAATTTCATTAAATATATTTTTGACACCTTTCTCTCTCTCTTCTCCTTCTGGGACCGCTATGATGCAAATGTTGGTACACTTGATGTCATCCTAATGATCCCCTAAACTGTTTTTATTTTCTAATTTGTTTTCTTTTTGTTCTTCTGATTAAGTGTTTTCCATTATTCTATCTTCCAGAATAGTAACACATTCTTCTGGATCACCTACCTGATGTTCATTCCTTCTAGTGTGTTTTTCATTCTAGGTATTGTATTCTTCAGCACTCACTGGTCTTTCTTTTTTTTATTTTCTTGTTCCTTGTTACTATTCTCATTGTGTTCATCTATTCTTTTCCCTAATTCAGTTAGCATTCTTATTGCTAATGCATTGAGTTCTTCATCTTGTAAGTTGTCTATTTCTGTTTCATTCATTGTTTTTTCAAGATTTTCTCCTTTTCTTTCAACTGAGACAAATTTCTCTGTCTTCTCATTTTGCTTATCTTTCTCTGTTTCTATGAAATTATGTTAAACACTTAACTATGCAAGTTCTTGAACTGTGGGGTCCTTAAGTGGGATCATCCCTATACAGTCTATGTGTGCCCAGTGGCTTTGGTGGAGAGCAGAATTTGACATAAACACAAGTCATATCTTTCCTCAGGGTGTACAGGAATCTATCACCTTGGTAGGAGGTGGGGCTGGAGATGGAGAGGATAAGACTGGAGCCAGCTGTGAGGCAAGACTTCCCCTTTGATTAGTGGCCATCACCACATTCTGAGGGGCAATGTCAAGTCCCAAGTAGCTGGAACAGAACCCCTGAAGGTTGAGCCTAAGCTGACTCACTTCCCTTTAAGTGTGGGCTATTGACCCTCCCAGGACTGTTACCCTCACCCTAGAAGAGAGGACGACTGAATCAAGAAGGGCTGGCATGTTCACTTAGCAAGGGTTGGGGCATAGGTGGGTCACTATCAGTGATCCATACTGCCTCTGGAATCACCAGTAATGACTGCTCCCACCCTGCTCAGACACTGGTTCAGGTTTGAGGCATCCCACCATCTCACAGCTGAGGTCTTTCCTTGTTCATGGCAGCTCTCACTCATGGAGCTGTGACGTGAAGCAAGGGAGACTGGAGCATTCCTTTTGCTCAGGCTGGGGAGCCACATGTGCATTCTCAATCCACTCTCTCTGCCCTGTTTTGGGAGCAAGCAAGCATTTGTGTGCTCCTCATGAGTGGAATCCAGGCTTACCACAGCCCTCTTATTTGTCCCACTGACCCTTTAACTAGCCAAGGGGCTTGTCTTCCCACTGTTGGACCCCACAGTTGGGTTGCCCAATAGAAGGCTTTAATCGTTCACTCTCCAGAGAGGCTCTCCATTTGTGTAATCTCCCTTTTCCTCTGAGTCCCCTCCCAGTGGCACAGGTCCTAACATGATCTCTTCTTTCCCTTCCTACCCAATTTCTTGTGGCTCTTTCTTATACCCTTGGTTGTACAGGAGTCTGCCAGTCTCCAGATAGTTCATGGTGGAAACTGAGTTTCAAGTAATCCTACTACACCATCTTGATCCAATTCTGTGTATTGTTTTTTAAACACAATGCTTTTTGCACTTAGTGGACTACAGTATAGTGTAAAAATAACTTCTATATGCACTGAGAAACCAAAAAATTTGTATGTCTCACTTTATTGAGTTATTCACTCTATTGAGGTAATCTGTAACTGAACCCACACTATTTCCTAGGTATGCCTATATTTATTTTGCCTTTATTTTTGGAGGATAATTTTTCCTGCTTATAGAATTCTAAGTTAATAGTTAAAAATATTTTGTTATGGCAGTTTAAAAATGTTCCATGGCCCATGGCTTCCATTACTTCTGATGCAAAGTCAATATTAATACTTTGTTCCTCTTTATGCAATGTTTTTCTCTCAAGCTTATTTTAAGATTTTCTTATTATTGATATGGAACAATTTGATTATTGTATGCCTCATTATCATTTTCTTTGCATTTATCCTTCTTAGGTTTTGTTTAACTTCTTGGATCTGTAGTTTTATATATTATTAAATTTGGAAATGTTTTGGCCGTTATCTCTTTAATTATTTTTTCTGCCTCCTCTATCCTAAACACCAAGTATATGTATGTTAGACCACTTTATCTTGTTCCACAGGTTACAGCTGCTTTGTTAATTTCTTTCAGCTTTGTGTGTTTGTGTCTGTGACTGTATGCCCCATTTTGGATAGTTCCTATTGTCCTGGCTTCAAATTTACTGATACTTTATCCTACAATGTCTGATTTGCTGTCAAAAGCATCCAGTTTTTAAAATTTTTCAGTATTGTCATTTTCACCTCAGAATTTTCATTTACTTTTTTTTTATAATGTTACTTTCTTCATTATGTTCATGCCTGCTTTTAAGTATTTGAACATGTTTGTAAAAGCTGTTTTAGAGCCTTAAGACATGCTATCATCTCTATCATTTCCATATCTATTTCTACAAATTAATTTCTTCTTTTCTATGAGTTCCATTACTTCTCTTCCTGGCATATCTAATAATTTTGGTTTGGATACTTGACACTGGGATTTTTCTAGTTTTGAGGGTTTGGATTTTGTTGTCTTCTTTTAAAGAATATCCCAATTTGTCCCAATAGACAGGGATTTTACTTGCAGATTATCTTAATCTTTTTGAAGCTTGTTTTTAAACTTTCTTAATGCAGGTTTTGAGATGCCTTTACTCTAGGATTGGCTTAGTCATACACCTGAGAAGTGAACTTCAGCGGTCCCTATTGAGTGCCCCATATGGTCAGTAAGCTTTCTTTACACAGCCTGGTCAGTATTAGAACATTACCCCAGCTCTGTGAACTCTGATAGTTATTAAATTTATAGCTTTCTGGTAGTTATTCTTTTATTCATAATTGCTCTTTACTCCAGCTCATGGGATCTTGCCTATGCGTGTAAATCTCAGAACTCAGCCAATGAATTAAGGGAACTTCTATGCAAGTTGATTGAGGTTTTTTTTCCTGTGTAGATTCCTATTATCATGTACTCTGCCTTACAAATATCAACTGCTTCTGTGTCCTTGAAATCCAGTCTGTGTGTCCTCAGTTTAGGTATATTGCCATGCTCTGCTTGGGTTCCCTTCCTCTAAATCAGTGTCTGGAAAGTGCCTAGAGATAAAAATACAAGTTAAACATAGGTCTGCATTCTCTTAGCAAGTACAGTTTATGCTATTGTTGCCCAATATCTAAAACCAGTTGTTTCATATTTTTTCCAGTTTTACTGACTTTTGTTTTGGTGGCAGATTTGGCCCAGTACAAGTTATACAATCAGCTCTTTTTTCCTAAACCTTGAATGCAGTTGTAGACTGTCCAAAATTATAGTACATACTGTAATAAAACACTTAAGAGTTTATTGCCTTTTCTTGTTTCAAATATAACACTGCCATTTGAGTTTGACATCACAGACTTGATTGAATTAATAACTGTTCCAAAAAAGACATCCTGTGGGAGGAGGCAGTTGAAGATGGTGGCAAAGGATAATCCTGAACTCACCTCCTCCCATAGACACAGAAAATATACATCTACATATGTAACAATTTGCTCTGAAAAGAACCTGAGAACTAGCTGAATAGCTACTCCACAATGAAGGATAAAAGGATCATATTGAGACAGATGGGGGAGGCAGAGACGTGGTCCTGCCAAAAACAGCACACCCAGCCTGCTGACACATCATCAGGAGGGATCTCAGAAATGTGGCATTTCTCCCTGAGGGGTGAGGAGTTTGTGCCCCACATGAGGCACCTCAACTTTTGAAACCTGCACTGGAGCAATGAACCCCCAAAATGTTTGGTTTTAAAAACAGATGGGGCTTATGTCCAGGAGAACCATAGGTCTGTAGGGAAAGGAGATTCACCTCTTAAGGGGTTCATACACAAACTCACTCGCCCCAGGACCCAATACAAAAGCATCAGTTTGAAAAGAACTTAGATCATAAGTGAAAGAATTTATTTTCTAATCCTAAAGCATCTGCCAGAGGGGCAGAAGCTTGTTGAAGCTCTATGAACAGAGGTGCTTATGGGTGCCAGTGTTACATTCTCCCTCTATTTCCTCAGTGCTGGCATATGTTCCAAATGAAAGAACAAGATAAAACCCCAGAAAAAAAAATCCTTAGAGAAACATAGGTAAGCAATTTACCTGACAAAGAGTTCAAACTAAGGTCACAAAGAAATTAACTGAACTCAGAAGAATGGATGAACACAGAGAGGACTTCATCGAAGAAAAAACATAAAGTACCAAATGGAAGTCACAGAGCTGAATAATACAATAACTAAACTGGAAAATATACTAGAGGGGTTAAACAGCAGACCAGATGAAGCAAATGAAGGAATCAGTTATCTGGAAGACAGAGAAGTGGAACTCACCCAAACAGAGCAGGGGAAAAAATGATTAAAAACAAGTGAAAATAGCTTAGGGAATCTATGGATAACATGATATTTGCATTATAGACATCCCAGAAGGAGAAGAGAGATAGAAAGGGACAGAAAACTTGTTTGAAGGAATAATGGCTGACAACGTCCTGAACTTGGGGAAGAAAGCAGACATCCAGATCCAGGAAGTTGAAAAAGTTCTAAATAAGATCAACCCAAAGACACCAAAACCAAGACAAATTATAATCAAAAATGTCAAAAGTTAAAGAGAGACTCTCAAAAGCAGCAAGAGGGAAGCAACTTGTTACATACAAAAGAATGCCCCTAAGTCTGTCAGCAAATTTACCAGAAGAAACTTGGCAGGCCAGAAGGTAGTGACATGATTAATTCAAGTGCTAAAAGAAAAAAACCTAACCAAGAATACTCTATCCAGCAAAGTTACCTTTCAGAGTGGAAGAGAGATAACCAGAGGAGAGACAACAAATTCGGGAGAGATAACGAGTTTTCCAGACAAGCAAAAATGAAAGGAGTTTCTCACCACTATACTGGCCTTATGAGATATGTTAATGGGATTTACTTAAGCTGAAAAGAAAGAGCACTAATTAGTAACAAGAAAACTATTGAAAGTAAAATCTCACTGGTAAATATATAGCGAAGAAAGTAGATTAATTACTTATAAAACTAGTATAAATTTAAAAGGTAATAAAAATAACTATAAATATAACAATTAGTTAAGGGATATACAAAAATGTAAAATGTGGCATAAAAAACATAAAATGGGGGCAATAAAAATGCAGAGTTTTAGAATATATTTAAACTAACTTTCTATCAATGTATAATAGAGTGTTATATTGGTAGGCTGTTATAGGTGAGCCTCATGATAATTATAAAAATTATAAAAGCAAAAAGCTATAATTATATATATATATATATAAAAGCAAAAAGCTATAATTAATTCACAAAAGATAATGAGAAAGGAATCTAAGCATATCACTACAGAAAGTCATCAAACCACAAGGGAAGAAATCAAGAGAAGAAGAAAAAGAACCGAGAGTAACTACAAAATAGCCAGAAAATAGTTAACAAAATGGCAATAAGAACATACCTATCAATAATTACTTTAAATGTAAATGGACTAAATTCTCTAATCAAAAGACATAGAGTAGCTAAATGGATAAAGACCAAAAAGACCCATCTATATGCCAACAACCAGAGACTCACCTCAGATGTAAGGACACATATAGACTGAAATGAAGGAATGGAAAAATGTGTTTCATACAGATAGAAAACAAAAGAACACTGGGGTATCTATACTTACATCAGACAAAATAGACTTTAAAATAAATATTTAATAAAAGACAAAGATGGGAATTGCATAATAATAGAGGGGTCAATCCAACAAGAAAATGAAATATTTCTAAATATTTATGCATCCAACATAGGAACATCTAATACATAAATAAATCATTAACAATCCTAAAGAGAAAGTTGACAGCAATACAATAATAGTAGGGGACTTTAATACCCCATTGAAATCAATGGGTGGGTTATCCTAGACAGAAAATCAATAAGGAAACCTCAGCCTTAAATGACACACCAGATCAGATTCACTTAATACATACATACAGAACATTCCATCCAAAATCAGCAGAACACACATTCTTCTCAAGTGCACACTGAACATTCTCTAGGATGCTAGGAAACAAAACAAGTCTTTGTAAATTTAAAAAGATTGAAATCATATCAAGCATGTTTTCTAACCACAGTGGTCTGAAATTAGAAATAAATTACAAGAAGAAAACTTGAAAAATCACAAATATGAGGAGATTAAACAATATGCTATTGAACAACCAATGGGTCAATGAAGAAATCAAAAGAAAAATTAAAAAAATACCTTGAGACAAATGAAAATGGAAATGCAACATCCCCAAATCTATCAAATACAGCAAAAGCAGTTCTAAGAGGAATTTTTATAGCAATTCAGGCCTACATACTTCAAGAAAAATGAAAAATCTCAAAAAATATAACTTTACACCTAAAGGAACTAGAAAAAAGAAACAAAAGAATCCCAAAGTTAGTAGAAAGAAAGAAATAATAAAGTTCAGAACAGAAACAAAGGAAATAGAGACTATAGAGACAATAGAAAAGATCAATGAAACTAAGAGTTGGTTCGTTGAAAAGATAAACAACATTGACAGACTACCTAGGCTCACTGAGAGAGGGCTCAAATAAAATCAGAAACGAAAGAAGTTATAACTGATGTCAAAGAAATATGAAGGATCAAAGAAATTATGAACAACTGTATGACAAAAAATTAGACAACCTAGAAAGAAATGGATAAATTCCTAGAAACAAAACAATCTTCCAAGACTGAATCAGGAAGAAATAGAAATCTGAATGGACTGATTACTAGCAAGGAGATTAAATCACTAATAATAATTTAAAAAATCCCAACAAACAAAAGTCCAGGACTAGACAGCTTTACAGGTGAATTGTACCAAACATTCAAGGAAGACTTAATACCAATCCTTCTCAGACTATTCCAAAAAACTGAAGAGGTGGGAACACTCTCAAACTCATTTTATGAGGCCAGCATCACCCTGATACCAAAAACTGGATAAGGACACTGCAAGTGAAGAAGATTACAGGCCAATATGCCTGATTAAATCACATGCAAAATATTTGCAACAATACATTAAAAGGATCATACACTGTGATCAAGTGGGATTTATTCCAAAGTGCCAGGATAGTTCAACACCTGCAAATCAGTGAACATGATTACAACATTAACAAAATGAAGGGCACAAGTCATTTGATCATCTCAATAGATGCAAAAAAATCATTTGACAAAATTCAACATCCATTTGTGATAAAAATTCTCAACAAAGAGGGTACAGAGTGAATGTACCTCAACATAATAGAGACCGTATATGATAAGCCCACAGCTAACATCATCCTTAATGTGAAAGCCTTTCCCCTAAGTACAGGAACAAGTCAAGGATGCCTACTCTCACCAATTTTATTCAACATAGTAATGGAAGTTCTAGCCAAAGGAATTAGGCAGGGAAAAAAAATAGAATGCATACATATTGGAAAAGAGGAAGTAAAACTATCACTATTTACAGATGACATAATTTTATATATAGAAAACCCTGAAAACTCCACCAAAAATTGCTAGAATTAATAAATTCATTAAAATTACAGGGTATACAAACAATATATAAAATGCTATTTTTATGCACTAATAATGATCAGAAAAAATTTAAACTATTGCATTTAAAATTGCATCAAAACCCCAAAATATCTAGGAAAAATTTAAGCAGATGACAGGCCTGTACACTGAAAATTATAAGATATTTATGAAAGAAATGAAGAAGACATAAATAAATGGGAAGATACTCCATGGTCATGGATTAGAACAAGTGTATTGCCCAAAGTAATATATAGATTCAAGGCAATACATATCAAAATTCCAATGGCATATTTTACAGGGTTAAAACAATTCTGAAATTTGTATGAAACCTTAAAAGATCTCAAATTGTTATCTTAAGAAAGAAAAACAAACCTGGAGACATTATGGGCCCTGATTTGAAACTATATTACAAAGTTACAGTAATCAAAACAGTATGGTATTGGCATAAAAAGAGACACATAGATTACTGGAATAGAATACAGTGGCCAGAAATAAACCCACACATATGTGATCAACTAATTTATGACAAAGGATCCAAGAATATGCAATGGAAAAAGGACAGTCTCTTCAATAAAGGGTGTTGGGAAAACTGGAGAGCCACATGCAAAAGAATGAAGCTAGATCACTATCTTATACCATATACAAAAATTAACTCAAAGTGGATTAAAGACTTGAATGTAAGACCTGAAACCATAAACTCCTAGGAAAATACATAGGTGATAAGCTCCTTGACATCAGTCTTGGCAATTATTTTTTTGATCTGACTCTAAAAACAAAGACAAGCAAATGGTACTACATCTAACTAAAAAGCTTCTGCACAGCAAAGGAAATCATCAACAAAATGAAAAGGCAACCTACTCAATGGCAGAAAATGTTTACAAGTCATATATCTAATAAAGGGTTAATATCTAAAATATATTAAAACCCCATACAATTCAATAGTAAAAAAAAAAAATACCACAATTAAAAAATGGGCAAAAGACCTGAATAGACATTTTTCTGAAGAAGACATTCAGACGGACAACAGGCTCATGAAAAGATATTCAACATTGCTAATCATCAGGGAAATGCAAATCAAAAGCAAAATTAGATATCTCACACTTGTAAGAATGGCCATTATCAAAAGGCCAAGAAATTACAAGTGTTGGTGAAGATGTGCAGAAAAAGGAACCCTTGTGAACTGTTGATGGGAATGTAAATAGTATGGAGGTTCCTCAAAAAATTAAAAATAGAATTACCTTATGATCCAGCAATTTTACTTCTGGGTATTTATCTGGAGAAAATGAAAATGCTAATCCAAAAAGATGTATGCAACCTCATGTTCATTGCAGCATTATGTACAATAGCCAAGATATGGAAACAACCTAAGTGTCCATCAATAGATGAATTAATAAAGAAATTGTGGTATACGTATATACAATGGAATGCTCATAAGCCATAAAAAGAATGAAGTCTTGCCATTTGGAACAACAGAATGGACCTTGAGGGTATAATGCCAAGTGAAATAAGTCACACAGAGAAAGACATATACTGTATGATTGCACTTGCATGTGGAATCTAAAAAACAAAACAAATGAACAAACAAAACTCATAGATACAGAGAACAAATTAATGGTTGCCCGAGGGGATGGGTGTTGGGGAGTGGGCAAAATGGGTGAAGAGGATCAAGGGGTAAAAATTCCAGTTAAAAAATAAGTCGGGGGATGTTATGTAGAACATGGTGTCTATAATCAATAACATTATATTACAAATTTGAAAGTTGCTAAGAAAGTAAATATTGAAAGTTCTCATCACAAGAAAACTAATAATAACTATGTATGGTGACAAACGGTAACTAGACTTATTATGATGATCACTTCACAATGTATACATTTGTCGAATCATTATGTCTTACACTGAAACAAATATTGTATGTCAATTATACTTCAACTGAAAAAAAAGACACCTTGTTGAATTAAGTATTTTTGTTTAAAACCTCATTTCACTTGTTGAAACCTTATTTTTGTTTAAAATACATATGGTTAAATTATCAGATAAATTTATAATTTGCAACTTACTATCTTACTGACAACTGAGAATTTGGGACTTGACATGTAGTACAAAAATATATGTACATTTTACTTATTGAAATGGTGTGATTTGAGGGATTCTGAAATGTTTTATCAAAATTAAGCTTAAAGTTTATCTTAAAATTATTCTTGTTATTTTCTACTATTTTATTATTTGCTATTATTTCTATTTATTATTTTACATAACTGCAGTCTTACAATAAGCACCTTTTGGTGGATGGTTTCTTTCACTCAGTATTATGTTTGTGTGATTCACCCATATTTTTGCATGTAGTAGAAGCTTGTTCCCTCATTATTTTATAATATTCAATTATGTAAATATACCACAATTTTTTTTCTCTGTTGCTTTAGATGAGCTCCTATAGGCTTTCACTAATAATCAGAAAAGGAAAGAAAACGTTTACTGAACTAAGTGTGAAGTGATTTCTTCATAATATGGCTGACAGCCATGCATAATTGCTAAGTACCAGGCATTGTTCTAAGTACCTTACATATATTAACTCATTTAAACACGCTGTCTTATGAGTGATGTTATTATCACTATCCCAATTTCCAGATTCAGATACTGAGGCAAGATTAAATTCCTGGGCCAAGGACACAAACAGAAATTGCATGACCTGGGATTTGAGTGAGACAGTCTGGCTTTAGAGGACATGGTATTAATTTTGCCGTATTGCCTCTGCATAAACAAGCCATTACATTTAATCTCATTTAACTGTTACTCAATACTAGATGCTATCTCCATGTTATAGCTTAATAAATATATATGTAGAGAGTTTTTTCAGTTTGTCACTATTATGCCTGTTTCCTACTTTTATATCTTCTATTTCCAAGTTTTTTTTTTCTTTCACTTTTTATTTTAAAATAATTCTAAATTCACGTGGAGTTTCAAAGGTAGAACAGAAAAGTCCCATGCACTCTTTGCCTAGTCTACTCAATGGTAACATTTTGGTTAACTAAAGATCTCTCAAAATCAGAAAATTGACATTTGTGTGGTCCACAAACCAAGCCTGATTTTATAATGGCTTCCAAATATTCCTAAATTTCTGACACACAAGAGTGAGGCAATTGGTATCTTTTCTGTAGATGAAGGGAAAATTGGTTAAAAAGAACCAAAAGAATACTGTGATTCTACAAATCAAACCCTCAGGCTTAAAAAAAAATGCCTAGGCAAGGGCAAGATATGCCTTAATGGTGGAACTTGCTAGCAAAATGTTCTAATACAGTGTAATCCATTACATACTAAAATCTCAGTTCCATAGAAGCAGATGAGTCAAATTGTGAATCTGTAAGAATACAGACTTAAGTCATCTTCAATGCATGAAAGTAATATCTATGTTAGAAATTATAGAATGAGATACCAGATTCTGAAACACATCGCAAGAGTATTACTTGTCCAGTTTTCCTCAGAAAATTGATGGTTGGCCTCTCACTAAAAGTTTTCCATTCATACTATGGTAACTTTTGCTCTGCAGCGTTACAACTCTAAAAATATTTTCATGGAATTCACTAGAAACTTATATTCATTCCTCAGAAATGAGTGTGAAACCACTTAGCCTATAAGGCAAGAGAGGCCTGTATTTGCTCTCATTGGGCCATAAAGTAATCTTACCTCAGGTACTCCAATAACTACAGCTGCATGAGAATGAGAATTGTGATATGTTCACAAAGATAAATCTTTGTAGCTTTTCCCAAGGTGGGAGACTGAGACCAGTCCCTCGTTCCTTTTAAATCTGCAAACCAAATTCTTGCCTCTGTTTAATCCAGAGCCTATGCTGTTCTGCCTAGTCCATCCATTTATTTATTTATTACATTTATAGAGCACCTTTCCTCCAAAGCAACATCTTTGGCAGAGCTGGCTCCTGCAGGAACAATTGATCACAGGGATGTTGCGGAGCCCGCAGGGTAAGCAGAATATCAAACACTCTTTTGTATTAGAAACAGAAATGACTGACTTCCCAGGATCTTCACTGTGGAGATGCTTGTTTCACTTTTTGTGGGATGGTTACTACAGGAAATTTCTAAAATCTTGGAAGAGGTGAAATTCTTTAACTTCTCTATTTTAATGTATCTGCAGCCCTAAACAATAATGCTTTCACTACCAATTTGTCACAATCTGATAATAAAGTAGGTAAAGTTCCATATTTGCCAGTTTGAATAAGATAGGAGAAAAAATAGAAATGTCTCTGGTTCATTGGAATTGGGCTTTGGCAGATTTGCAGACATTTTGATATATCTCTGTCTTTCTGAGCTGTGTCATGCCTTCTTTTCTCAGTGCACTTCAAAAAAAACATCAGGCAAAGTTGAAAACTTTGAAAACACATTGCAGATTATTTTTGTGTTTGGAAGTGCAGGCTCCCTGACCCATATTATGACAGTGAGGTGGTATTAGCATAGAGCTGCAGATATTCCCATCTCTCTACTCCTGCCTTAACGACACATTACCACATTTCTTCATAGTGGATAAACATGGAAGTGCTTTCAGACATTGCCAGAAGAGGCTGAAGGAACAGGTGAAGAAATCTTATTGGGGAAATAGCATTCAGCCAGGAGTCAGGAAACTTGAATTTTAGCCTAGGTACATCACAACTTGCTGTGTGACTTTGAATAATTCATTTGCTATCTCTGACTCATGGTTTCCCCACCTATACAATAAAGTAGAAACCCTAGGTGATTTCTTAGGTCCTTTCCCCATCCAGCCTCTTAGGAAACTCAAATCAGATTCTTTGGAAGTCCTGGTAAATATAAAGTGTGTGATAGAATTGTGATCAAATTTTAATATTTTATTTATAAGTGAAGTACACTTCAATTCAGTCAACATTCAAAAAATATTTGTTGCATATATTTATTGTATATATCTGCTATATGTCAGGTGCCATGCTAGGTGACTCAAACATAAGTATAAAAAAAGAGGTCCCTTAGTGAAAGAGAGCTTATACTCTAAGGAGACAGACAGAAATTAAATGAAAAGGTAAACACATGCTTACATAGTTACAACTATGATAAAAGCTATGGTAAAAAAAGACACAGGTTGTTATTGAGAGCTTATCATAGAATTTGGCTGTCTATGCCAGTGCATGAGTTGTTGAATTTTGTTAAAAATTCTCTTAGATATTTCCAAGAAGCATATTTTTTTCACACATTTGTTTTAGGAAGAGTCAGAACACAGGGCTGCCATTTATGAAGCATCGTCATAGCACTATTTATATCCTGAAACAGTACATGCAAGCAGTAAATTATGTCATAATCAGAGCCACCTAAAATTATGCTGGGTCTATTTATTGCAAAACATGAAACATCAACATGGTTTTTCTGGCTTGTTTCGGTGGCTTTAGCTCTGGACTATTTTTTTCAAAGATGTTAGTATAGTGAAAAGTCTTGGATGACAGAGATAGTGTTTCCTACCAGAGCAAAGGGCACATTTGCTTATAGCTTCAGAAGACAGGCATGCTTACTGTCTAGCATAGTAAAGATAATACTCCCTGGAGAAAGGGGAGGTGCTTTTAACACCCATTTAAAAAGATTTGGGTGCTTTAGGCTCAGTGTTCCTCTCCTGTGACACAATCCACTGTGTTAATACAAACGCACAGGTAATATTTAGCCCTCTTCCTGTCATACTGTGGAATTTGAAACCTGGAGAACAGTGCAAACTCTGCTGATACCGCTTTGAGTAATGAACTGTCCTTTGTCTTATGTCTTCTAACAGCATCCATGAATTCGTGGTAGGCTAACTTGGTAGTTTGCAATAAGGTAAAAGTTTAGACACTTTAAAGCTTTTAATAGTAACTAATAGAGAGGTAGGAACAAGAGCTCTTGTTTGTTCTTTTTGCTTTAGGATGACAAATTCTAAAGCACATACAGATCTATTATTTGAGCCTTGCTTGAGACAAACAACCGTGACTTGGAAGAGTGCATGATTCTTGCTTTAAAAAGAATCCTTTTGCAGAAAGCATTGCCTATTTATTTCATAGTAATAATATTAATAATAATTAAAATACATATACTTTATTGAGCATGTATCACTTCCCTAGCACATATGTCACTTTTTTGTTTTTAACATCTTTATTGGAGTATAATTGCTTTACAATGGTGTGTTAGTTTCTGGTGTATAACAAAGTAAATCAGCTATATGTATACATATATCCCCATATTCTCTCCCTCTTGCGTCACCCTCCCACCCTTCCTATCCCACCACTCTAGGTGGTCTCAAAGCACCAAGCCGATCTCCCTGTGCTATGAAGCTGCTTCCCACTAGCTATCTATTTTACATTTGGTAGTGTATATATGTCCATGCCACTCTCTCACTTCATCCCAGCTTACCCTTCCCCCTCCCGTTGTCCTCAAGTCCATGCTCTACGCCTGCGTCTTTATTCCTGTCCTGCTCCTAGGTTCATCAGAACCTTTTTTTTTTTAGATTCCAAATATATGTGTTAGCATACGGCATTTGTTTTTCTCTTTCTGACTTACTTCACTCTGTGTGACAGACTCTAGGTCCATCCACCTCACTACAAATAACTCAATTTTGTTTCTTTTTATGGCTGAGTAATATTCCATTTGTTCCCTTTTCTCCACACCCTCTCCAGCATTTATTGTTTGTAGATTTTTTGATGATGGCCATTCTGACCAGTGTGAGATGATAACTCATTGTAGTTTTGATTTGCATTTCTCTAATGATTAGTGATGTTGAGCATCCTTTCATGTGTTTGCTGGCAATCTGTATATCTTCTTTGGAGAAATATCTGTTTAAGTCTTCTGTACATTTTTGGATTGGGTTGTTTATTTTTTTGTTATTGAGCTGCATGAGTTGCTTGTATATTTTGGAGATTAATCCTTTGTCAGTTGCTTCATTTGCAAATATTTTCTCCCATTCTGAGGGTTGTCTTTTCGTCCTGTGCATGGTTTCCTTTGCTGTGCAAAAGCTTTTAATTTTCATTAGGTCACATTTGTTTATTTTTGTTTTTATTTCCATTTCTCTAGGAGGTGGGTCAAAAGGATCTTGCTGTGATTTATGTCATAGAGTGTTCTGCCTGTGTTTTCCTCTAAGAGTTTTATACTGTCCAGTCTTACATTTAGGCCCCTAATCCATTTTGAGTTTATTTTTGTGTATGGTGTTAGGGAGTGTTCTAATTTCATTCTTTTACATGTAGCTGTCCAGTTTTCCCAGCACCACTTATTGAAGAGGCTGTCTTTTCTCCATTGTATATCCTTGCCTCCTTTATCAAAAATAAGGTGACCATATGTGCGTGGGTTTATCTCTGGGCTTTCTATCCTGTTCCCTTGATGTATATTTCTGTTTTTGTGCCAGTACCATACGTCTAATCCTCAGCGAAACCAGTGAAGTAGGACACACCAAGATTCATGCTTTTGACAACCGTACCTACTGTCTCCTCTCATTCTTGCTATAGGCTTTTTGGTCATTCCACTCCTTATCCATATGGTCACTGTAGTTCTCCCCTTATCCATGTGGAAAGCTGTGGCCCTTGTGGTCTCCTAGTAATCTAGGACTCAAGGTGAAACTCTGTGACGCCGTTTTTCCTCCACTGACTGTGGCATTCTGTGTCAGCATGCACAGAGATCAGTAACTCCTGACCAGGATATACATTAGTTAACTTTAACTCTGTTCTAAATGACCTCAGGCCAAAACATAAGTGCATACCATCCCAGACAAACCAGAGTCCCTCTTTCTCAAGACTCACTTGTTAACTTGTGGTTACAGTAGAGTAGAGGTATTGTTCTGAAGCCAAGTATATTTGGGGGTCAGTTGTCTTGATTTTGAATATATTACTATTAATAAATGTTTCTATGTGTGGCCACAAACTGGGTTAGGTACCATATATAATCTCAATTAGTCTTCACATTAACTCAAAGAAATGAAAATAAGTTTCACAAGGACTAAGAAAATTTCACTATAGGATAAACAATAGAATGTAGTCATTAAAACTTCTGGAGGGCTTCCTTGGTGGCACAGTGGTTGAGAGTCCGCCTGCCGATGCAGGGCACGTGGGTTCGTGCCTCAGTCCGGGAAGATCCCACGTGCCGTGGAGTGGCTAGGCCCGTGAGCCATGGCCGCTGAGCCTGCGCGTCTGGAGCCTGTGCTCCACAACGGGAGAGGCCACAGCAGTGAGAGGCCCGCGTACTGCAAAAAAAAAAAAAACAAAAAAACCTTCTGGAATCAGGCTAAGTATGGATTAAAATTCTGACTCTACCTTCTACTAGCTTTGACCCAATTGCTAAGCAGTTTCCTATGTGTGTAAGGAGAATAATAATAAGCATATTGTGAGGATTTAGTAGGGACACTTCCACATGCTTTGAATCATGTCTAGTGAATAGTAACTGCCCAACAAATATCTGCTGGTATTGTTATTAATCCCAATTTAAGGTAAAAAGTGAATGCATGGTAGTCCATGACTTAAACTCAGGATAGGGTTACCAGATAAAATACAGGACACACAGTTGCACTGAATTTCAAGTAATAAATGAATATTATTTTTAGTATAAGTAAATTCCATATATTTCATGGGGCATCCTTGTGCTAAAAAATTAATCATTTTTTCTGACCTTCAAATTTAACTGGATATATTATAGTTTTGCTAAATTTGATAACCTTAACTCTAGGTTAATTAGTCCTAAAACCCACTGTACAGCATTAAAGAAAAATTGGTTATTTCTTTACTATCTACATCATCTCCATTTTCTCTCAAAATCCCCATTTCCTGTGTTTCTCATTATTTTCAACAGTCACTGGAAAGTCGTTGAGAGAAGGGAGATATGAAGAAATTCAAATTAGGTATTATTATTGTTATCAGCCCTAGCAGAATTTAAGAAAATAGAAGCAGCTGAATTAAATGATTAAAAAGGGTCAGGTGCTAAGTTTTTGAGGAAGCCTCTTTACATTCTCCCAGCTGGTCTAATTAGCCCTTTCTGTGCTTCATACCATGCTGGGAAATGTCCCTCTACCAGAACACTTCTCACACTCACCACTGTTCTCAAACACATGCCTTCAGCAGAATCACCAGGAGGGCTCATTAAACCCAGATTGTTGGGTCCCACTCTGAGATTCTGATTCATTAGATCAAGGTGGGCCTTGAGAATCTGCATTCTAAAGAGCATCCAAGTGATGCCGATGTTGTTAGTCCAGGAGTCACACTTGGAGGACTTGGCTTCTACTGTGACCATCAGTTTACTCCTTTGTCCTCTGACTAGATTATGAGATCTTTGATAGTGAGTCTAATGTTGACTTCCTGAGATTCCATTTCCAAGAGTCAGTGCACCAGAGATTAGCTCACCAACTCCTTATAGACTTGTTCTCAGTATGTTTGGTTTACCTTTGTCATAACTCTGTTCTGCCCATGTTCCTGTCCTAGCACTGGCCCTGGAGAAAATCTGGCTGTGGTGAACTCACCTAGACTCTGTATGTGTCAGACAGCCTCGATGGCTGGCCCAGAAGTGGGGCACAGCATAGGGCAAAGACAAAAAAAGTGGATAGGGCATATGTCCACCATGATAGAGGTTAAAATATCACACACACTAAAGAGAAAGCACATCCAATCTCCAGTCACCGAAATATGGCAGAATAAAAGTAAGTGCAAAAGTAAAATAATAATTTGGTGAAATAGCTTTTCATTGATTTAGTCACCTAATTAATTAATATCAGGAAACTTTTGTTGTTCCTGTATTGCCATTTAAAAAATTGACTTTGATCTTTCTTTGGGGTAGCAATTGTCTTGTTTGTATGTCCACATAACATTAAATGATACGTAGCACTTCTAAATACTTAATAAGTTTTGATTAATTGAATAAATGAATTTGTAGAGCTCAGTCATGATATTCTTGAACCTTATGACTGGTGAGAGAATATTATTCAAATATCAAATTGGAAGAATATTAGCAGTTTTTCCTGTAAGATGGGCCAAAAAGTGACCATTATAGTTTTAATGCAATGTCTCCAAAAGAAAAGTGTGTCTTCTGTTCTTTGAGACTATGATTCAATAAATTCTAATTTTCTTCTGGCAACAATTCCTTTCCTGACTTAAAGTGCAAAGATTTTACAGAGGTTATAAATAGCATTGAAAAAAAGTCAAAATCAGGTTTTCTATAATACTACCCTGCCTCTTGAAGCTATAGTAATCTGGGTCTTTCTGTTGAGCTGGAAAACTTTTGGTTGTCGTGGAAGATGTGTTGAGGAAATACTGATGATCATGATTCAATTCAGGGAAACTTAAGTGACACATAATTGAAAATGTAGACGACAGACTACTTTCTTCTATGTTCTGCAAATTAGGAATTCCTATATAGTTTAGGAGTATTTATTATATGGTCTGGAAATCTTTCAAAAATTAATATCCTTTTCAAAGTCATCTTATATCATAGAATCCCATAATTGTAAGAGACTTGAAATATTACGTGGTTAGTATACACACTTAAAATGGAAGCTTCTTTTATATTACCGCTGCCTATTTTTCTCTCAGGTGGTCGGAGCTCACTAGTGCACAGAGTGTGTACACAAGAGGTTTAGTTGCAATAAAATTCTTTCTTGTTTTGGGCTAAAATCCAATTTTACAAATACTGTCAAATACTGATTGAGATAATTTATTCACTTATTTATTTTTCTCAATATGTACAATCATAGCCATTTTCTAAGCTGAGGATAGGCACTAGGATATTATGGTCTTTGCTCTCAAAGGTTATATAGTTTAATGGAAACAGAAACATGAAAACAAATAACTATAATACAAAGAAAGATTAATTTGATGATGGTACATACAAAGTGTAGTAAGCACTTAGAAGAAGGGGTTCCTACATTCACCCTAGGGGTTAGAGAAGGCATCATGAGGTAGGTAATATTTTAATTGATATTTAAAGGATAGGTTGCATTGGAGTCAGGAAAGCAGCATGTACAGAAGCCAAGACATTAAGAAGATCACTCTGTGTTCTGGAGCATAGACTCTGTGCATGAGCGGGGTGGGGGAAAGGTAATGTTAAAAGTGGAGAGTTGTAGGCATTGTGGGGCATATAAGTAGGGCAGTATATTCCAATGAGTTTATCCTTCACCCTGTAGGAGGCACTGGAAAGTGTTAAGCGAGGAGAAGTAACATGATTGTATTTTCATATTAAAAAGATACTTTTGCCACACCCTGTAAGATACATTAGTGTTAGATAAGACCAAGTAGGTAAGTGAGAAACTCACTGCAATTATCCAGACTAGAAAAAAGAGAGAAAAGAAGAGGAGGGAATAGATTTGAGTATTTATTGACAAGTATTTAGAATAATTGACAAGATTTGGTGAATAATTGTTTTTGCAGGAAAAGGGAAATAATACAGTGTCATACAAATACAAGTTCTGTGACTTAGAACTTATGCTTCAAGGACCAGATGTATTGGCATCATCGGGAAACTGATGCAGGTTCTTAGGCCTCACTTCAGACTTACTGAATCAGAATTTTCATTTTAACTAGATACCCAAGTGATGCTTTTGCATATTAACATTTGAGAAGCCCTAACTGAAGTAGAAGCATGGACAAGAATGTCATGCAAAGAAGCACAAAACCTCAGAGGAAAACACAGTGGGCTCCTTTGGCAGGTGAAGTGGTTCAGAGTGGGAGATGAGGGGGGTCATTTGCATTTAGGCATATTGAAGTTTGATCTGTCTGTGGAAGATCCAATTTAAAGAGCCATTATCTATAGGATTCTAGAGCTCAGGATGGATATCATTTCAGAAACCATCAGGGCATAGGAAATAGTGAAAATTATGGGATTAGAGAAGAATGCCTAAGAATGTAGGCAGACTAGAAACTAATTACCTTATTTCTTTACATTTTTATTGGAGTATAGTTGATTTACATTGTTGCATTAGTTTCAGGTGTACAGCAAAGTGAATCAGTTATACACATACATATAATCAACTCTTTTTAAGATTCATTTCCCATATAGGCCATTAGAGTATTGAGTAGAGTTCCCTGTGCTATACAGTAGGTCCTTATTAGTTATTTATTTTATATATAGTAGTGTGTATATGTTAATCGTAATTTCCCAATTTGTCCCTCATGCACTTACACGCTGGTAACCATAAGTTTGTTTTCTACATCTGTAACTCTATTTCTGTTTTGTAGATAAGTTCATTTGTACCTTTTTGTTAGATTCCACATATAAGTGATATCATATGATACTTGTCTTTCTCTGTCTGACTTACTTACTTCACTCAGTCTTTAGGTCTGTCCATGTTGCTGCAAATGGCATTATTTTGTCTTTTTTATGGCTGTGTTATATTCCATTGTATATATGTACCACATCTTCTTTATCCATTCCCCTGTCAATGGACATTTAGGTTGCTTCCATATCCTGGTTATTGTAAATTGTGCTTCAATGAACATGGCGGGTATATGTATCTTTTCAAATTATGGTTTTCTCCAGATATATACCCAGGAGTGAGCTTGCTGGACCATATGGTAGCTCTATTTTTAGTTTTTTAAGGAACCTCCATACTGTTCTCCATAGTGGCTGTACCAACTTACATTCTCACAAACAGTAGGAGGGTTCCCTTTCTCCACACCCTCTCCAGCATTTATTATTTATAGATTTTTTGATGATGGCCATTCTGACCACTGTGAGGTGATACCTGATTGTAATTTTGATTTGCATTTCTCTAATAATTAGTGATGCTGAGCACATTTTCATGTGGTTTTAGCCATCTGTATCTATTCTTTGGGGAAATGTCTATTTAGATCTCTTGCCCATTTTCTGATTGTGTTTTGGTTTTTGATATTGAGATGCATGAGTTGTTTGTACATTTTGGAAATTAATCCCTTGTTGGTTGCTTCATATGTGAATATTTTCTACCATTCTGAGGGTTGTCTTTTTCTTTATGGTTTCCTTGCAGTACAGAAGCCTTTTTTTTTTTTTTTTTTTTGGGGATTCGGGCCCCTCCCTGTTTTGGCCCCT